>NC_081411.1:292634595-292998119 GCF_030272615.1 Cryptomeria japonica | reverse complement strand
AGGGAGGGGGACTACAAAGATTACCTAAAGGAGTTGGTAAGTATGATGGTAAATTGCCTTTGAAATGTTTCTCTTGCAATAAGATAGGACATTTTTCTTCTAGGTGCTCGGAAAGAATGTCAAAATATGATAGTAATGATAAATTTGATAAGCTTGATAAAAATGATAGATATGAGAAGCATGAGATGTATGACAAGCCCTACAAATATAATTGAAAGTATAAGCATAAAAAGAACTGTTATTACGCTGCCGATGAAGGTGTTACAGGTGAAGATTCAGGAGAAGATGAAATTGTGTTTATTGCTATCAAAGAAGATGGACCGGTACCTGTTGAATCCACAAGTTACACTATTGAGGAGAAATATTTAGCTTCTAAAGTTGAAGAGAAAGATGAATGGGTGATTGATAGCGGTTGTTCACATCATATGATTGGTAATAAATGAAAATTTGTGAATATGGAGAGATATGATGGTGGAATAGTAAGATTTGGAGATGAAAAAGCTTGTGTGATCCATGGTAGAGGTTCTATTACCCTGGATGGCAAGTAGAACACTGATGATGTCTTGTAGGTTGAAGGTTTTAAGCATAAACTTTTGAGTGTTGGATACATGGTGGACAAAGGTTATGATTTGCAATTCAAGAATGGAAAATGTAAGATCCTAAATGCCTCTAGTATAGAGATTGCATCGGGAACTAAGACTAAAGGTAATATCTTTTATTTGAATGTCAGTGAGAAAATTTTCTTGATTTCTTACATTGATGAAAGTTGGTTATGGCATAGGAGAATGTGTCATGTTAATTTTGACTCAAGGATTAAGATCAGTTCTACTCAAGATGTTAGAGATTTGTCTAGAATTATTAAGGCTATTAATCCGATATATAAGGAATGTCAAATGGGTAAGCAAACAAGAATTTCTTTCAAGAGTAAGTAGTATCAATCTCATGGATTGCTAGATCTTGTACATACTAACCTATGTGGACCTATTGAAATAATAAGTGTGCAGGGTGACAAATATTTCATGTTATTTATTGATGATTATTCCAAGATGATGTGGGTTGCCTTTTTGAGGGACAAATCAGAAGCATTGGACAAATTCAAGGTATTCAAAGCAAAGGTTGAGACTGAGATGGATTGAAGCTAAAATGCGTGAGATTTGACAGAGGAGGAGAATTCTTTTCCAATGAGTTTTGAATCATTCTATGAGAAGCATATTAGAATACAATTATCTACTCCTAGAACCCCACAACATAATGGAGTTGTTGAAAGGAAGAATAGGACTATCTTGGATGCTGCAAGTTCTATGTTGATTGATGGGAATGTTCTAAAGATCTATTGGAGAGAACCTATCAACACATTCAACCAAATACATATAAAAGGTGATACTGGTAAAACTCCTTATGAGCTATGGTTTGGTCATGTTCCTACTGTGAGATATTTCAAAATATTTGGAAGAAAGTGTTATATCAAGAGAGATGAGGATTTAAGAAAGTTTGATGTGAGAAGTGATGAAGTTGTTTTCTTGGAATAATCTACAAAGAGAAAGTCTTACTGGTGCTACAATAAGAGATTGAGAAAGATAGCAGAAAGTGAAATTGTGAAAGTTGATGAGAACCATGGAAAAGAGATCAGAGCATGCGGATATGATGATGATCAAGATGTTGTTTTAAGAGTAAATTAGACTTAAGAATTGAAGCAGAATGATCCAATAGAGATTGTTAATCTGGATGTTGTGGTTGCCAGTGAAGAGGTGCAAGAACCTGAAAAATTAGAATAACTAGAAGATTCTGAGGTATGTAAAATTTGTATCATTCTGAAAGTTGGATCATTGATGACAAAAATAAAGGTGTGATGACTAGAAGAAGGTTAGCTGCTAAAGAGGTATGTTTGATTTCCAAAATTAAACCTAAAGATGTTGTTGATGCCTCTAAAGATGAAAATTGGATGAAATCTATGGAAGAAGAATTGAATCAAATTGAAAAGAATAACACATGGGAACTTGTGCCTAGACCTAAAGACAAGAATTTGATTAGTACTAAATGGGTATTTAGGAATAAATTGAATGAAGTTAGTGAAGTTGTCAGAAATAAATCAAGATTGGTATGCAAAGGATATTCATAGAAAGAAGGAATTGACTATGAGGAGACTTTTTCTCTAGTAGCTAGACTTGAAGCTGTTAGACCATTTGTTCCATATGTTGCTTATAAGGATTTTAAGGTATATCAGATGGATTCCAAGTCAACCTTTATGAATGGTGATCTTGAGGAAGAAGTCTACATTGAGAAACCTGATGGATTTTCATTATCAGATGATGGAGACATGGTATACAAACTAAAGAAATCTCTTTATGGATTGAAACAAGCCCCTAGAGCTTGGTATGCTAGATTGGATAAGTATTTTCTGAAATTAGGAATTACTAAAGGTACGACTGATAGTAATCTATATCTAAAAATTGAGAATGATAACATTTTGATTGTTGAAGTTTTTGTTGATGGCATTATCTTTGGAGGAGATGATAACTTGAGTATGAAGTTTTCTGGTGCTATGCATAAATAATTTGAAATGTCTATGATAGGAGAGATGAATTTTTTCTTAGGTTTGCAGATTTCATAGATTGCAAAAGGTATTTTTATATCTCAAGCCAAATATGTGAGGGTTGCTGAAGAAGTTTGGGTTAAAAGATTCTAAACCAGTTGGAACTCTTATGGTGACTAGTTGCAAATTATCTAACAATGATGAATCTCTAAAAGCTAATCAGATCTTGTACAGATCTATGGTTGGTGGATTGCTATACCTGACTCAAACTAGAATGGACGTTATGCATGTTATGTGCATGGCTACTAGATATCAAGCTGATTCGAAAGAGAGTCATGTCACTACTGTAAAGAGGATATTCAGATATCTGAAAGGAACTGTGGATTATGGTTTTTTGTACCCTAGGAAGGATGATTTCATGCTATGTGCTTACCCTAATGTTGATTGGGTTGGTGATGTTGATGATAGGAAGAGTACCTCTGGTGGTGCATTATTTTTGGGTAAGAAATTGGTTTCATGGGAAAGTAAGAAACAAGATTCAATTTCCCTATCTACTACTAAAGTTGAGTACATTGGTGCTACTAGTAATTGCACTCAAGTAGTATGGATAAAATTTTTTTTGAAGGATATTAGAGTTATCTATGATGAGCCTACTAGCATATATTGTGATAATTCTAATTCTATTAATATGTCAAAGAACCCGGTGCAACATTCAAAGACTAAACATGTATTAATCATCATTTCTTGTGAGAAAAAGTCAATGAAGAGGAAGTGAAGCTAGAGTATGTGTCTACAATGTTGGTATATGCACACTCCATTGAGACATTGTAGGTGATTGAAGGTTTTGTCATTGATGGAAACCTTACAATCCTATGACACTGGTGAGACATTCCACTGGTACTAGCAAGATCAGACTCTACACTGACACTTAGACCACCAGCACTGACAGTGAAAGGAAGCATATCGGCACAGAGGCCGACAAGATTTTTGTTGTAATATATTTTGTTTATTATTGTAAAATCTTTATAAGCCGACTTGGCAACATTGTAAAATGACTCATATATATAAGAGATCATTGTAGAATATTTAGAAGTATGATATGGAATGTAATTAGGTGAAATAAGGCAGACCTATTATGCAAATTATAGGTTAAGGGTTTATGTAAGAAGCAGAGTAGAAACCGATACTGGATCTAGCATTAT
Source organism: Cryptomeria japonica (assembly GCF_030272615.1). Taxonomy (NCBI): domain Eukaryota; kingdom Viridiplantae; phylum Streptophyta; class Pinopsida; order Cupressales; family Cupressaceae; genus Cryptomeria; species Cryptomeria japonica. Next base: position 292,994,384 of record NC_081411.1, on the reverse strand, counting down.
AGATGCTATTCTGAAGCAGTACAAGACACTGGATTTATATAATCTATTTTGTAAGTTAGAGAGACTTCTATTTTGAGTAGTGTGCTCTAGGCACTTGGCCTTCCTACATGTGCAGGCCCCTCTTGTAGCAGTAATAATCTCTTATTGGCCAGTAAGTGAATATTGTGGGTCACAAATCCCACCGAGGTTTTTCCCACATCGGGTTTCCTCATTAAAATATTATGTTATGGTATGTCTTTCATGTGGTTGTTTCTATTTCTGTTTATTGCATTACTTCTTATTTACCGGTACACTATTCTAATATGTTCTACATTTTTAAGTTAAGAAATTTAATATACCAGTCGGATACTGATTCACCCCCCCGTCTCAGTATCTGTGGGAATCCTAACAATTGGTATGAGAGCTTGGTCCTCTATTTTCAGAAGCCTAACAACTTGAGGAAGATCTTGACATTGGTAGAGATGGAAAATCTGATGAAGCAACTAGAAGCAGCTCTCTCAGACTATGATACAGAAAAATTAAAAAAAATCAAACTTGAAGATGATCTGAAGGTAGCTCAGGAAATTATTCAAGCACTTCAAGAAAATCTTACCATAGCAAGAAACAAGAGAAGAGAACTTTGTGAAAAGATACAAATTGAGGATGATGAAAAAGAAACTCTGAGTGATATGATAAACAAGCTAAAGCTAGAGAACATAACAACAAGGAATGAGATGTAGGATATGACCATGAGATTCTATAAGGAAATTGAAGATAGGAAGAAGAATGAAGAAGAGTTGACCAAAAGATTAAGTGATGCAGCAAATGAGAACACAAGACTTAGCTATGAAAATGACTTGTTGAAGACAGATTTGATGCATACACAAAATGACTCCAATGAACTGATGAGACAGAAAGAGATCTTAGAAAGAGAACTGGATATTCCAAATCAACATTAAGAAAAATTCAAGAAAAGCTCAAAAGAACTTGGTGTCTTGTTGAAGAAACAGAAACCTAAAGGTGACACTTGAGGAATTGGCTTTGAGGCAGGAGAAAGCTCCGGTGCTGCAAACACATAGGATCATAGCAAACTGGTAAGACAACCTACTGCTTACAAATTTAATGGAAAATGCTTTACTTGTAATAAGTATGGTCATAGAGAAAATCAATGTAGATCTAGAAAATTTCAAAATATCATCACACCCACCGGTCAATGTTCAAAATGCAACAAAGTTGGTCATAACTCTGAAAATTGCAGAATGAATGTGAGATGTTATATTTGTGGAAGATTTGGACACCTATCAAATCAATGTAGAACACAAACTGGCATAGGTTATGGGAAAGCTATTCAGAAGAATAATATGACTTGCTATGCATGTAACAAGATTGGGCATATTGCAAAATTCTACAGAAGTAAAGGATCACCGACAGACAACAAAAGTTCTAGTTTGAAAGGAAAAGAAAAAGTTGAAGAGGTTAAACAAGAATTCTCAAAAGAATGGATTAGAAAGTCAGACCTAAATAATGTTGGAAATACTCCTCCACTAGTAGAACCAATCAACACTCCATCAGCAGAATAGAGTATTACTCCACCGGCAGGAAGCTCTTCATCAAATTGAAGAAAGTTTCCTTGAGGGTTTGGCAATCAAATGAGACATATGCTATTATTCCCTTGATTGATGGTGAAAAGTAGAAATTACTTCTATACCGGCAGACAAAGTTAAGTGATTACTTCACCGACATGCATTAAATGTGGTAGTTGGCAAATTAACATTATAAATCTGTAGTTTTGGCTCCATTTTACTTCACCAAGCATTCAAACATTCAAAGAGAGCGAAATCTCCAGAGCTAAGGCATTTCGAGCAAAGAGGCAAAGCACTTCAGCAATCAATCTTTCCTAAGGCAAAAAAAGTTATTTATAATCATGGCATCCTCCTCTACACCTAAATTCATAGCAAACCCTAATGTTGTGGAAGTAATCAAATGCCCTAGGTCCGTATTTCAGCTAGTTCCCGAGATAGCTAAAAAGGATGACAATGTAGGTATTTTTTCCCAAATCCCCAAAGGAGTTGTTTATGCAGAAGACCCTACAATTTATATCCATTACCATATAGAAGAACTAGGAGATGAAGAAATCAATAACATGTACAAATCTGTTATCTGTGATGATTCTAGTAAAGTAAAACCTGAACACCAAATTGTTGAAACCCTAGGATTCACTGAGATCCTTAGCATTCTAGACTTTCCTAAGGAAGTTATTTGGATAGTATTGAGCAGGGTACATGGTGCATTCTTTTGGTTAGATTCGATCCATAAAACTACCAAGGAAGTTGTGAAAGCTATAACAGGGTTACCCTCCACCGGTAGCAAACCAGACAAAACAAAGAAGGTCTCAAATGACCTAGTAATGAACTTAAGTAGTGTAACATCTGCCAAAAGGTCTCTAAGGGTTAATGATGTGACTGACATAAATGTGAGATTTGTTAGCATGATTCTAGGTTACAAAGAAACTCATGCAAACAGACTTAACTCAGTTTCCAGTTTATGTATAAAGTGCACATGATATAGTTAAAGATAATGTGAAAATTGATGTATGTGAATGGCTAAAGGATGAGTTGATTGATAATTTAGGAAAAACTAAGAATGATAAGAAAGGGACTTTTAGATTTGGTAATTTACTTGTATGCTTAATGCTACACATAACCAAATAGGTGCCCAATATAGGCAACAAGAGCCTTGGATTTAACATACCGGTAGGGAAACAATTATCAGACCTATTCAGCAACATGGGTGAAAACAAGGAGAAGAATATCAATGAGTATTTTCAAGAACTAAAGGCCAGAATGAATAAAAGAATCAGACTATCACAGAAAATTGTGGATAAATACAAGGATGATATATGCTTTGTCATTAAAAAGGATGAGATCTAGATGGAAGTAGTTATCCCAAGAACAATTTGGGTTACTGAAATGGGTTATGAGACTGATGATCACATCATTGAAACTTATGCAAAAGCCCTTCTAGAAGCACCCAAGGAACCCAAGGAAAAAGTATTCGGTAGTGCTGAGACAATTGAAAGCCAAATTCAATCTAAGAAGAGAGTAAAGAAAGTTGAAGCAATTGTGAGAAGAGGCTCAAGGTAGGCTAAGGCTATCAAAGAAGATTTACTAAAACAAACCGGTATCACTGAGGATGAGTTAGTAACATTACAGCCTGAAACTCACCTATCACCGGTAGAAACTTCTTTAGAGAATGACATGCCAGCAACATTTAAAAGAGTTGTAAGGAAAAGGGATCCTTCAACAGCATCCACACCCTCACCTAAAAGAACTAGACAAAAACAATAGGTAGTGAGGTCTCCGGTAAAGAAGACCACCCCAAAGAAAAAGATAACACCTAAGAAGAAAAGGAGTCAACAAAACATTGCCCCAATTGATTAATTGCTGAATGAAATCATAGAGGAAGGAAAACTCAAGAACATAGAAAAATTGTATGATACACTATCAGTAGATGAGAAAGAGCAAGTTGAAAACAATGTCATTTTACACCTAGATATCTATAAGAAGTTCTTAATGCAAGTGGTAGATGAACTACCAGATGAATTGTTCAAGAGACTAGAAGCAAGAAGACAAGCTATGGTAGAGCTTGATAAGAAAATTAAAATTGAAAAATTACTTGTTGTTTACCCAGTAAACTCACCAAAGGAGATAGATGACTTAATTGCAGAAGCCAACTGGTCAGTATTCTCTACTGCACACTGACATATTGCACTCATGGTAGGAAGAGTAAATGAGGTAACAAAAGATATAGAAAATGCATGGGATATATTCCTTGTGGAGAAGGAAAAACAGGAAGAGTATAAAAATCCTAAACCAATAAAAGTATATCAGAAAGATAAGGACAAAGGGAAAGGAAAGTTGGTGGACCTCCTAGCATCAAAATAAAAGATAACTTATCCCCACCACCTCTGATTACTCCACCAGTAACAAGAACTAAAGATCAACTGGTAGATGAGAGTATGGATATAGAGGATACAAATCCTAATTCAGAGGTACTATACACAGTGGATGTTGATACTCAAAAGGTCAACATTATGGTAGATAAAGACACAACCGGTAAGACTGACATGGCTAGTGAGCCACTGGTAATTGACAACATTGATAACACTGAAGGAAAAATGGAAGATGATAGCACAGGGCAATAGGCAGAGACTCAAATAGAGACAAAGACAGATCAACAAATAGAGAGTCTAGCAGAGCAACAGGCTCCAAAATAGGAACAGGTTCATATGGAAACAGTGCCACCGACAACAGGAGAGAAACAAAAACCCTTGCTTAAGGAAATGGAAACACGGACTGACCTACCAGAGGTCACTACAAGCATGGTCACTTCTTCCACTGGCAGAATTCAGAATGTTGGTTCCTCCTCAGAAGGTTACAAATCAACAAATGTAACTGAAGTTCTCTTAGATTCTTTGAAGAAAATAACTAATTGTAGTTCACAAGCCTATAAAGCTATAGATGACACAATCCCAATTTTGAAGATGAAAGCTCCAAACTGCAATGTAGATAATAAGGATTCTTTGAGCTAACTTGACACTTTGTCTAAGTACATTACTGAGAACACAGTGATAGTTGAGGAAATAAAGGAAGAGCCATTGAAAGAGAAATTGGAAAATGAAAAAAAAAAATTCTTTGAGAATCAAATAAAGAAGTGTACTAGGGAATTTGACAGATTTCTACTGGAACTATGCAACTCATTGAAGGAATTTAAAACTCTATACAGAGACATTTGCAAGACAAAATTCCTAACAGTTGACATAGATAAGAAAATGAGCAAGGTACAAGATGAAATCAATAAACTTGCTGACAATTTTGTAAACTCACCTGATACATTATCAGTTTTTGAACAAAAGATAACAAGTTTTGAGGAAGAATTAATTAAGTTAGAAAGAGAAAAGGAGAGAATAATAAACAAGGCTAAGAATCTGAGACTAAAACTAAGTCCAAGACTGGACTATCTAGCATCCTTAAGGAAGGAAATATCTGAGGCATTAGTACAAGGACAGAAAACACCGGCAGAGCATATGCAGCACCTCACCGGTATAGTTCAAAGAATAGAGGCAGCAATAAAAGATGGTAAAGTTTATGGAAAGCATAAATTTGGTTTTGGTGGATCTTTTTCAAATTGTAACCAGCCAATTACAAGGTTGAGATAGGAAACCATACTCTATTGACACTTTGACAACCTTTGTCATTGATGCCAAAGGGGGAGTAGTGGTATGAGAAAATAATTAGGCAAAGGACTCACCTACTCAGGGGGAGCTCATATATTTTTGGTACACATTTTTGGAAACAATTTTTGGATTACAAATTTTGGATACACTTTTGAAATTTTCTCATGAGTGTTGCCATCAATGCCAAAGGGGGAGATTGTTGGCATATGCACACTCCAATGAAACATTATAGGTGATTGAAGGTTTTGTCATTGATGGCAACCTTACAATCCTATGACACTGACAAGACATTCCACCGGTACTAGCAAGACCAGACTCTACACTGGCACTCAGACCACTGACACCGGCAGCGAAAGGAAGCATACCGACACAGAGGCCGATAGGATTTTTGTTGTAATATATTTTGTTTATTATTGTAAAATCTTTATAAGACGACTTGGCAAAATTGTAAAATGACTCATATATATAAGAGATCATTGTAGAATATTTAGAAGTGTGATACAGAATGTAATTAGGCGAAATAAGGCAGACCTATTATGCGAATTATAGGCTAAGGGTTTATGTAAGAAGCAGAGCAGAAACCGGTACTGGATCTGGCATTATAGATGCTATTCTAAAGAAGTACAAGACACTGGATTTATATAATCTATTTTGTAAGTCAGTGAGACTTCTATTTTGAGCAGTGTACTCTAGGCACTTAGCCTTCCTGTATGTGCAGGTCCCTCTTGTAGCAGTAATATTCTCTTATTGGCCAATAAGTGAATATTGTGGATCACAAACCCTACCGAGGTTTTTCCCACACCGGGTTTCCTTGTTAAAATATTGTGTTATGGTGTGTCTTTCATGTGGTTATTTCTATTTCTGTTTATTGCATTACTTCTTGTTTACCAGTACACTATTCTAATATGTTCTACATGTTTTAAGTTAAGAAATTTAATATACCAGTTAGATACTGATTCACCCCCCCATCTCAGTATCTGTGGGAATCCTAACATACAAAGGAACAAATTGATGACATTTTTAGAAAGCCTTTGCCTATAGATAAATTAGTCTATTCGAGAGACAAGTTAGGGGTATCTACCCCTCCTTATGGGAACTAGATGCATTGAGTTGCATCAATCCGGTGGACTTTACAATTTTATCTTTTTGTTTGGATTGATAAGTTTATACCACTCCTCTGGTGGAGTAGTTTATTTGTGGTTCAGTTGAACTGATTTGTTTATCTAAGGGGGAGATTTTGGTTCTCTATTTTGAGAACCTTTGTCATTAGTTTCAAAGGGGGAGAGAAAGCATGTGAAAAATTATCTTATCTATTGTTGGTGAGCTTGGTCCTAGGGGGAGTTTCTTGGAGATGTTTTCTTTCTTTGTATTAATTGTTTTTCACATCCATGTTCCCATCAATGCCAAAGGGGGAGATTGTTGGACATTGTTGCTTCTAGGATATGTTGTTGTCATTGATGTCAATATATTCCTATGATTTATTGCAACCACCATTACAGATTGGTTTATTAAGATCATGATTCAGTTTATGGAGTATTTCTTGTATCATCGCATCTTTTTGTATTGATTTTAGTGATCCAGAAGCTTAATTGATCATATTATATGATCGGGTTTGCAGTTTGGTTTTTCTGATTAGCGCTTTGCAAATTTTGATATTTCCTCTGGTATATTTTGGTGTGATCAGATCTTGGGTTATGATTTTGGGAGATTGTTTGGGATGTTTATGTTTATCTACATTTTAGATGGTTCGTGATTTGGTGCTCCACAATCTATCTTTCTAGTCGAAGTTGTTGTTGTTTGAGTTTTCTTGAGTTTTAGATGTTGATCGATGAAGATTTGATAAGTGGTGTTATTGCAACTATTGTGGATGGTTCAAATATTCTTGTTGATGTTTCTTGATTGTGTCCTATTTTTTTTGATGGTCTGCATTGATTATTATGCATGATATTGGTGATTTTGTTGATCCGGTGATATTCTTCATGTTATGTGGCGTTCCTGGTGGTGTAGTGTGTTTCTATTGATCTTGGTGTAATTTCTAGTGGTGTTGCATGTTTGAGAATTTGATTTAGGTCCATGCTATGTTATGTATATCATTATGTTGGTTCTATGGTTGATCTTTGTATCGTGTGATGTAATTTTATAATTGTGAGTTGATGGTTTAGCCAACCTTGTTGTCAAGGTTGATGAATTGTGCATCGGTATTTTGTCTACATTATCAAAGAGTGGTGTATGTGGTGCTTAAGTGAATTCATCCTTCGACATTGTGTTTGAGAAGAGATTGGAATGTTGCAGGGGAAACAAATGTGCTTAACCGAAACTATCACCAGGCACAAGGAGATGTTATAGGTGTAGTTCATGTAATCCATATTATAGTTCAATCATTATTGTAAGGTAGCGAACCTTCCCTGAGGGTTAGAGCTTTCTAGGTCATCCTATTTTGAGCAGTGAGCTCTAGGCAGTGTGTCTGAATCCATTTACATTCCCCATTGTAATTTTTTCACATACTACTACAGAGTATCATCTAATTGTGGGAAGGTTCCTACTATGTTTTTTCCCTTAACTAGGTTTTCAATGTTAAAATCTTGGTGTTATGTGTTGTGCTGTCAATTTGCTAATCTTTATTGTTACTGCAATTTATCGAATTTAGATTTATGGTTAAGTTTGATAATCTGGTGAAAACTGATTCACCCCCCTCTTAGATTTCCTTCATTGTTGTTGCCAATAGGAAGGTCATAAGGTGTGTGTAAAATATCTAAGTAACTTTATAGTTTATTATACCTCTAGTTGACTTGTCAAATAAAGAATCAAAAAAATCAGCACAAAAGAAGAACAAGATAGTTATTGAATTCAAATTAAACTAAATTCAATAGAAGGTGAGTGAGATAGAGGTAACAAGTGTGAGAGTTGAGAAATTCAACACCACAGGAGACCAAATAATCTCTGCAAGTTGATAAAACTTGTTACAAGGAGAAACAAGGAAGCAAAAGAGAAAAAACCAAATACACAGAAAATGCTCAAAAATATGAGAGATTTGTATTCACAAAAATGTGTAATAGAATTAATGATACAAAAGAAAAGATTCAACCTCTAATAGGTCAAGAAACCCTAAAAAGGAAAACCCTAGGCTTGCACCTAATAATTAATAAAAGAATTTATTATTATGCATCTAATGTTAGCTTAAGTGTTAAAGAGATAAAGGGAACTTAATTAATTAAACAAATATCATTTAATTAATCAAGTAAAGACCCAATTACTCTAACACCCCCCCATAAGCTAGACTTAGGGAGAAGCTAAAACCTAGACCAGCTACTGAAAGCAAGAAAGATGGGTCCCAACAACAAGGCCTCATCAGGTACCCAAATACAACCAAATCTCTATGAACCAAAGAAATAGAGAAAACCACGTGGGAAAAAACTCTACTCCAAACAAAGATGGAAAAGCAAGAAGAACACCACTGAAGTAGGAAATAGCTGCAAACACTGTCAAAGAGTAACTACTGATCTGAAGAACCTCCACTGAAATAGAACATGACAAGGTAGAGAAGACTGTAATCTACATGAGTGCCCTCAAATGACACTACTCTAATCAAATGGCAAACAAAGGCAAAAAACTGAACTCAAAGATACAGATGGAAAGAGAAACCAAAGCCTGAAGAGTTGATTAATCCAACCACGAAAGCATTAGAACCAATAGGACAAACCTCCCCATAATGCTAAAAAGGGAGAGGGATAGGAACACTAAAAAGAATGACCAACAAGAACCGCATTACGAAGAACCAGGAACATCAAAGGTGCTGAGAAAGTAAATAGTGTCATGGAAGGAACAATCACTTGACACACATCATGAGGTGAATGTCGTGGAAGGAATACTTTGATGAATAATGATGAACACAAAATACCCAACAGGTACTAAGAGGGGAGGAGTGAATAGTACAGACAAAAATTTCTCTGACAACTTAAATTGCAAAGACTGCATTAACTGGAAAACAACATCACCAACCTAAACCAAGACAATACTGGTAAAACATAGTAAGACTATAAAAGACATAAACCGGTAACACTTAGAACTTCTCAAAACCTAATATCTCATCTCAACTTCAACCATATGCTTAAGCAAGTAATACATCAGAAATACAATGACCATTAGATCAACATGCATTACCACTTAATTGATAACTCAATGATGAACAGTGAGTACCAAACTAGTACTGAGAGGGGGGGGTGAATCAGTACAACCACAGAATCTTTTCCTCAACTAGTTTGACTGCAAACAGTGAACTTGACTGACAATCACTAACACCGGTCTGAACCAGATTACTACTGGTTAAACACAATGTGACTGTGAAAAAAATAAACTGACAACACTTAGCTTTCCATACAACCTACTCCCTCATTTTCACTTTATCCTTATGCATAAACAGATATTCTATCATCTAAGATACAATAATTTACTAGATCAACATGATTCACAACTAAATAGGAAATAATGAAACATCACATGAAAGAGGCATCACACATGACACATATTTTTCACATGGAAACCCAACTGGGAAAAACCATGGTTGGGATGAATACCCACAAGTTGTTTTTGAACTCTTTAGAAGTTCGCTCTGTTAGGAGCCTAGTCTGGTTAAAGACTGTTACAATAGGTTTTGTTAGGAACCAATCCTCTTAGGGATCACCCAGTTAGGGGATGGCTATAATACCCAGTTAAGGGTTAAACCCTGTTAAAGATTACCTTGTTAGAGGATTTTATGAACTCAATGGCTTTGAGTCACCCTGTTAAAGGATTTAAAGCAAGCTGATTAAAGCTATCTTGTTAAGGGATTTTCCAACTGTTGAAGTGGTTAATGATCAACAGGTATTACAATGATCTAGTAATAGCACTCAATGTCAATGCATATCCACTTTAGTTTCTTCCTTCTGCACACATACTCTGCAAGTATCAATTCTCTTATCTGGTCTGGCAAGAATCATGTATAATTACACTTAGATACACACACACCATTCACCAACAACTTCAACATGAAACTCAACATCTACCGCATAGGAAATAGATAGGTCAGTAGCATAAGCCCTAAACCCTAAACATTTATGATGAGAAATTTAGTCGGTTCAATCCTGACCATTGAACACTTTGCATTTGAATACAATGGTCTTGAAGAGTTCTCAAGACATTCTCCATCATTCATTCTTCACTGCTTCATGGAGGCTTAAACCCATCATGTGTTCTCTACTGTTTACGGAGACTACACACATTCCTGAGGTAGATAGGATCAATCTCTTTCATGCAAGATCCTTCACATGAACGATGCTAGCGTGGAAACATGATCCGATCTCTATTACAATGCAAACTCATCACATAATGTCATTGGTTGAATCACACAGGCTCGAAACACTTCAACTAGAAACCCTGAGGCTGAGACTACCGATTGGTAGTCATACCATATTAAATCTTGATAGAAACCATTCCATATTTCGGTTCACATTTCAACATACTGGTTCACTTGGACAAACGTACCGCTTCACCTTTTGCACATATACTGGTTCACAACATTATATCGGTTCTCTTTGTTTGTTGCGTAACTTTAATAAATTGGTTCACTCTTCAGCATATTGACATCAATGATAACACAATATCATTATGTCACCATACACTGCACACATGCCAACAATCTCCCCTTTTGGCATTGATCACAATATACAAAGATATCTCTCATTCTGCATCACGTCTGCACCCTAATATTGTAGATATCTTCTCTGCTTCACATCTTCTCCCCCTTTGACAATAATGCCAAAGTGGAGGCATGAACTTCCCTGTTCCACTATGCTACTCCCCCTGAGGAGTAGCATCCTTCAACACATCAATCCTGAAAAGATATAGCAAAGTAAGATCTGATTGATGTGGAGAACAAACCTTTAGTTTACCTCTTGAAGGGGCAGCACCCATAATTCACCTCTCAAATAGGTAAATGTAGCCTTCAGTAGAGGCTTGGTGAATATGTCTGCTAACTGCTCCTTATTGGAAACATGTTCCAATGCCACCTCTTTGTTCTAAACCTTTTCCCTTAAGAAATGATACTTGAGTTCAAAGTGCTTGGCTCTAGCATGTAAAACCGAATTCTTGGAAATGTTAATTGCACTTGTATTGTCACAAAATATACTTACAAGTTCAGATATAGGAACTTTGAATCCATTCAATACACGCTTCATCCAAATAATCTAGGTGCAATTCATAAAAGATGCAACATACTCTGCTTCTACTATAGACTGAGAGATACAACTCTACTTTTTACTCATCTATGAGACCAGTCTATTGCCGAGAAAAAATGCACCATCGGTTGTGCTCTTCCAGTCATCTACATTAAAATCCCAATGAGCATCTATGAACACTCTTAGATTGAAATCATCATTATATTGATACCATAATCCGTAGTCAATAGTTCGTTTCAGATATCTAAGAATCTGCTTGATTTCTACCAAGTGGGATTCTCTTGGGTTTTTCTAGAACCGTGCGGTAATCCCCACTACATGTGCAATGTCTAGACTCCTATGCACTACATAATGCAACTTACCAATCATTGATCGGCAATCCTTCTCATTTACCAATGCTGAGTCATCCTCTTTTGATAGTTTACAACCAATCACCATTGGTGTAGCAACTGGTTTGTTGTCTTACATGCCAAAGGTCTTCAACACCTCTTTGACATACTTGGACTGAGTAATAAAGATTCCATCTTTCATTTGTTGAATCTACAGTCCAATGAAGAACATAATCTCCCCTAAGAGTGACATCTCAAATTCCTTCTTCATCTCATCTCCAAAGTCATGACTCATCTTGTCATCTCCACCAAAGATTATGTAATCAACAAATACTTCACAGATCAGAATCTGATCTCCTTCTGATTTCAAGTAGATATTGCTATCTTCACTTGTTCTTTCAAATCCAATCTTCACAAGATGAGAGTGTAGGCATTCATACCATGCTCTAGGTGCCTGCTTCAGTCCATACAAGGATTTATGTAGCCTACACACCATGTCAATGTCTTCTGATAGGGTAAACCCATCTGTTTGCTCTATATACACCTCCTCTTCAAGTATTCCATTTAAGAACACAAATTTTACATCCATTTGGTATACCTTAAATCCTTTAAAAGCTGCATATGCAAGAAGCATACGAACTCCTTCCAATCTTTCTACTGGAGAAAAGGTTTCTCCATAGTCTTCTCCTTCTTCTTGGGCATATCCTTTACATACTAGTCTGACTTTGTTCCTTACCACTGTACCATCCTCATTAAGCTTATTTCTGAAAACCCATTTGGTTCCAATGATATTTTTATGCTCTGGTCTTGGTACCAAAGACCATGGACCATTATTTTCTATCTGGTCAAGTTCCTCTTCCATTGCCTCGATCTAGTCTTCATCCTTATGTGCCTCTTTGAATGATTTAGGCTCAAATTCAAAGATCATACACAAGTTTTCTCTGACCTTTTTCCTTGTAAGAATTCCTGCATCCTTGTCTCCTATGATCTACTTTGGATCATGATTGAGTTTCACATACCTAGGTATGTTCTTAACAGATTCTTCTTGTTTTTCTTCATCATCCTCCTCTTCATCAGCATCAGCATCTATGGGTATGGGAGCACAATTACTGGTACTGGGCTGATTTTGCAACCGGTTCCCAGAAGGTTACTACCGATTCATCTCCTACATGCTCACTGTCGGTTTCCTCAGGTTTCTCAGAGTTTTCATCAAACCTAACATGGATGCTTTCAATGATTCTTAGAGTCCTATTATTGAAACATTTGATAGCTTTAGTCTTGGTGGAATATCCTAGGAATATTCCCTCATCACATTTTGCATTGAACTTGCTCTGATGTTTACTCCTCTTGATATAACACTTGCTACCAAATACTCTAAAGTAGCTTACCACTAGTGTCTTGCCGGTCTAGTACTTATAAGGAGTCTTATCCTTTCCTTTCTTGATGAGTACCCAGTTCATAATGTAGACTGCAGTGCTCATCGCTTCTCTCCAAAAGGTGTGAGCAACCTTTTGTTGGATCAACATAGTTTTAGCCGCTTCAACTACAGTCTGGTTGTTTCTCTCTGCTAAGCCATTGTTCTATTGAGTCCAAGGGGCAAATAGTTGCCTCTTGATGCCATTCTCTTCACAATATTTCTTGAATTCATCGGAAGTGAATTCCCCTCTTTAATCAGTTCTAAGACATTTGATTCTTGTACTACTTTCCTTTTGTACCAGTGCTCTAAAAGCTTTGAGCGTTCGAAACGCTTCAGACTTGTCCTTCAAGAAAGTAACCCACATAATTCTTGATCAATGATATGTAAGAATCATAAAATACCTATCTCCCTGGACTCTCCTAGTTTTCATAGGATCACACAAATCAGTATGCACAAGATCAAGTAAATTGTCTACAGTGAAAGATTTACGTTTGAAAGTTGAGGAAGACATTTTCCCTAGTTGACACTCTCTGCACAAAGGATTTTCTGGTTTGCTTAGCACCGACAATCCTCTAACTGCCTTGATCTTACTGGCCTTCACATTGTTATCAAAGTTAACATGGCAGAGTCTCCTATGTCATATCCAACTATCATCAAACTTGGCCATAAGACATGTACTGACATTTGCATTTAGCTGAAATAGGTTAACTTTGGTCTGCATACCAGTGACCATCAGTTCACCATTATTTTCTTTGATTTTGCACTCTCCATTTTTGAATTCCAGAGTGAGTCCACTATCATTCAGCTGGGAAACACTCAATAAGTTGTGTTTGAGACCTTCCACCCAATACACATTGTCAGCACTACTCTTTCCATTTAGAGAGATGGACCCTTTGCCTTTGACCATACATGGTGCATCATTACCAAAATGAACCACACCACCATCATACTCTTCCAAAGATAGAAACTTTCTCTAGTCACCAATCATATGGTGAGAACAACCACTATCAATAATCCACTCATTAGAATTATCAAAGTGGGAGACAAGAGCCTTCTTGTCTGACACATCTTTCTTGACTACAACAAACACAATATCTTCATTTTCTTCATCTTTTGATTCCTCATCAGTGACACCTTCATCAACGGCTACAAAATAGTTTCTCCGGTTTCCTCCTTTGAACTTCTTGAACCTCACTAGTTTTATCCTTGTTGTCAGCATTAGGATAGTTTATAGCAATGTGTCCTATCTGGTTACAAGAAAATCATTTCAAAGGGAGCTTACCTTTGTATTTACTAGTTCCCTTAGGAAGTCTCTTGGCAAGAAGAGCTTCAAATTCCATCAGGATCTCTTCATCATCCATTTCTCTGCTCTGTCTTGGTTCACCACTGTTTCTAGCTTCTTTGCCTTTTCTAGATGCTGCAACAGATGCTTTAAAGGTTGATATAGTCTTCTAAATACTGCCATCAAAACTATTTAGGTCATAGGCTATCAACTTTGCAATGATGGAGTCTAGGGATACCTTAGTCTTGTTTATTGACCTCAACTCCCAAATAATAGCAACCCTTATTGCATAGACTGGTAATAAAGACCTCAAGACTTTGCTAATAACAGTGGAATCATCAATTTTGCCTCTTGCACTTTTGATGTCTCTAACAACAATTTTGATCCTTATTCCATATTGTTGAATGGTCTCTCCTTCAACCATCCACATGTCTTCAAACTTTCCTCTAAGGCTTTCTTCCTTAGCTTGTTTCATATGCTCATCACCACCATAGATATTCTCAAGAGTATCCCATACTTCTTTGGGATTTTCTTTATCCTGGACATCAATAAACTCAATGTCAGATAAGCTGTTGATTAGGGCTTCTGTGACTTGCCCATTCTCCCAGATTTCTCTCTTTTGATCATCGGTGAGAGTACCAGTAGGAATAACATAATCATTCTCAACATAGCTCTAGTGTTGAGCACCCATGCTTTTGATGTATATCTTCATTCTGTCCTTCCATATTTTGAAATTATCTCTCTTGAACTTTGGACCTTCCCTCTTCATCATTCGAATAGGATCTTTTCCTCAGCAGTTAAGCTTACAACACAAAGGACCTGGAGGATTCTCTAATACCAAGTGATAACTCAATGGTGAATAGTGAGGACCAAAATGGTACTGTGAGGGGGGGGGTGAATCAGTACAGACATAAAATCTTTTCCTGAACTAGTTTGAATGCAAACAATGAACTTGACTAACAATCACTAACACCGGTTTGAACCAGATTACTACCGATTAAACACAATGTGACTATGAAAGACATAAACCGGTAACACTTAGCTTTCCATATAACCTACTCCCTCATTTCCACTTTATCCTTATGCATAAACATATATTCTATCATCTAAAATATAATAATTTACTAGATCAACATGATTCACCACTAAACAAGAAATAATGAAACATCATATGAAAAAGGCATCACACATGACACACATATTTTTCATGTGGAAACCCAACTGGAAAAAACCATGGTGGGGATGAATACCAACAAGCTATTTTTGAACTCTTTAGAAGTCCGCTCTGTTAGGATCCTGGTCCAGTTAAAGACTGTTACAACATGTTTTATTTAGGAACTGATCTTGTTAGGGATCACCCGGCTAGGGGATGGCTAGAATACCCAGTTAAGGGTTAAACCCTGTATAAGATTATCTTGTTAGAGGATTTTATGAATTCAATGGCTTTGAGTCACCCTGTTAAAGGATTTACAACAAGTTGATTAAAGCTACCCTGTTAAGGGATTTTCCAATTGTTAAAGTGGTTAGAGATCAATAGGTATTACAATGATCTGGTAATAGCACTCAATGCCAATGCAGATCCACTTTAGTTTCTTCCTTCTGCACACATACTTTGTAGGTATCAATTCTCTTATCTGGTCTGGCAAGAATCACGTATCTCTGCACTTAGATACACACACAACATTTGCAGACAACTTCAAAATGAAACTCAATATTGACCTTGATGCTCTACAAAAAGGGCAAGTGTTAAATCAAAAACCCGTGGTAGTATAACACACAAGCAACAAGAAACAAGTATTAAGGTTAGTGTTATTCAACCAAAGATCAACCTAAGCAGGCATATCAAAAGAGACACCAAGAACAAAGTAAAACATTTAACTACAAATGTAAATGCAAGAAGACATCTTCAAATGCCTTGTACCATACTCTTGGCTCCTTCTCCTTTGTTCCTCTCCTCTCCAAGTTCCAAACTAGTGTAGCTCTCAGTAGCTTTTTGCACTATGGATGCTTGTGGAGGTTTGAGATTGAAGTATTTGCTCTAAATGTCAATAAAAAGCTAATACTATGCTATTGATACTAAAATAATTTATTTTAACCAAACTGACAATATATGAGTTGATTATGCTAAAATGCTCTCTTAAAATGCCTATAGCTTAAATGCATACAAGTTTTCAAGATTTGGATTATGAAGAAATGGGCTCTATTTATAGGAAAAATGGGGCAATGGATGGTTGAGATTGAGTAATCTCAACAAGGGTCAGGATTGAATGGTTTGAGATCCATGTGAGGGCTTTCAACCCAATCCTAGGATGACAAGTGTCAATGTGAGATAGGTTGAGAGGAGAGGGAATAAGCATTAAATGCTTGACATGACCTGGCAGTTAAGATCAAGGTTAGTTGAATGAATAAACTCTTTATTCAAAGAATAAAGCTTTTATCCAATGGATAAACTCTTGTGCAAAGGCAAAAGGGATAGCCATGGTCAAAGCAATAAATGCTTGAAGAGACACGAGTGTAAGTTGAAATAACCATAAATGGTTATGTAAGAGCCATTAATGGTCATGTAAGAGCCATTAGTGGTTTTGGAAGACTTTAGAGGTTAAATTGTTTAACACACAAAGCATCAAATGTTTTTCAAAGACTTTGAAGTCTTTGAGAAGTGACTCCAAGTTGCTTAGGAACGTGATAATAATTAGGGATTGGATTAGGCTAATTAGGAAGGGGTTAGAAGAATCTAGAAGGGGGTTTAGGCTAGCAAGTGGATTTGGTGGGTGAGGGAAAATAGGATTTTATTAAAATTAAAATTCATTTATTTCAATAAATGTGTGCAAGTTGCATTTGTAGGTAAATGCAAGTGGGGGGGGGATAAATGATTTAAATAAATGTTTTATTTAATTTATTTAAAAGAAGAAAAGGGGATTAAATGAAATAAATATGATTTATTCATTTAATTGATTTGAATTTGGTTTAATGAATTAATTAAAATAAATTGAATAATTTATTTGATTAATATGAGAATGTTTGGAGATGAATTAATTAAATATTAATTTAATTAACTGATGGCTAGTGGATTTTTAATCAAATAAATAAGAAATATTCATTTAATTAAATTAGATAGATTTATGTGACTACATTTGCCCCTCTTTGAGATGGTGTAATTTTATCGTGTTGTTTCAAAGAAAGAAAAACTGTTGTGAAGAAATGCCCCATAAAATGTAAATTTAATGGGTGGTATGCCCCCTCGAGAGATGGGCCAATTTTTTTTCAAAAAATCGGGCGATCACTCGAAAAGGAATGAAAATTGGTAGGGTGGTAGAAGAGAAGAAGTTAGCAATGTGGGTGAAAAATAGAAGAAATCGGGGGTAAAATGGAGAAACGGGAGGCTTGGAAATTTTATGGGGACCACAGCGGTGAGCGGAGGAAAGTTACGGTGAGTGTGAAGGGTTTAAATGGGGAGAAAAGGGTGAAAACATGATCATTTGTTACCGCAACCAGTGTGAAACCAGAGCTCTGATAGTGACTTTTGAGAGGAGCAAGCAGCAGTCAGGATGTCGGTACCTATTGCAGAGCACCATTTCGAGCAATTCTGTCGGTTCTAGCAGCCAGACGACTACGGACCAGCGGTACGCAAATTTAAAATTTTGAATTTCATGCATTTTTGAGATGTTTTTTGTCGAGTCCAAGTTGAGTCAGGACAATAGCGCTGAAATTATGTTTTTGGCACGATTGTCCAATTAACTAGCACTATTATGCCGCAATGGCACTATTGTGGTGCTGTTTGAGTGCTTTTGAAAATTTTAGTGCTATTGTAGGCTTGTTTAGGCGCTATTGTTTGTTTAGCGCTATTGAGGGGTCAATTGAGTGCTTTTGTCTTTAATCAACGCTATTGGATAGCTGTCGTAGCGCATTTATAGTTTGAGCACTTTTGCATAGTTGATTAAGCGCTTTGGTTAGGGGTTTAGCGATATTGTAGAGAAGTAGCGCTTTTGTTTGCAAAATAGCACTTTTGTTTGCAAGATAATGAATACCCCAGTTTGTGTGAAGAAATCTCCCGATGTCAAAGATGGATGGATAGGGGTGTGAAGTGGGAGTTGTTTTAAACTATAGCAATGTGATGAGACTTAGGTCATTAGGATAAATGTCTGTTGAAGTCTAGGTGTGCCATGATTGCATACCTATTGAGACCTAAAGATACTTGATCAAAGTATCTGTTGATAGTCTGAGGTTTAAACTTAAGAAAGTTTGAAAATAAAACAACTGATGATGATTGATTGATGCCCGTGTGCAGGAGGATCTACATGTGTTACAATTACGCGAGAGACATCCAGCGACATAGGGGTTGTGGGATCGGTTGATAGAGGTCGAGATCGATTGCATTGCAGCAACTGGGTTATATGATCTGATGTATATGCCCCTGATTCAGATGAATCATGGATTGATTATAGCTTTAGCAGAGTGCTGGCACAGTGAGACGTGCACATTTCACCTTGCACAGGGGGAGATGACAGTGACTTTAGAGGATGTGTGGCGTATCCTTCATATTCCTATTCTGGATGAGCTAGTCACCTATGATAGAGCATGGGGGACTATAGTAGTTCAGTGAGTTTTTGATGAGGATGTGTTTATTGATGATGAATCGATCGCTTGGGAGGATATTGCTGCATTATATGAGCCTCTACCAGTAGTTTTGGTTGGCATTGTGGGAGGACTACTGTGTCCTGATAGGCACTCGCATGGTCTGGCTGTCGGATGGGGGCAGGTTATAGAGAAGATGATGACGGAGGGGACCTAATTTGCCTAGGGACCGTGCGTGTTGGCACACTTATATCAAGAGCTGCATGAGGTGGTATACCATGGGAGGGGTTCATTAGCAATAGGAGTGATGCTGCTACACAATTGGGGATGGGAGCACTTACCAGTGACCCGACTAGTGAGTTTGAGATTCTGGGCAGTCGACTAGCCCTATATGTTTATGTACAGTGGTATGATGAGTCAGCCCCACTTGGGGAAGTTAGAGTGGTGGCGGCGGACATTGGATGATCTGGATGTCATGATCTCGAGACCATATCTGGAGTGTGAGCCATGGGAGGATGATGCAGAGGCACTACCGTATGTTTTTATGACTCGATTCCTCATTGGGAGGACATCTTATCATATAGAGAGACAGGTGTTGGGTAGGGTGCTGAGGCAGTTTGGATGGCAGCAGGGACTGTCGAGAGGATCTAGAGAGTATGCGAGAGTGGTTTGAGAGAGGTATGCATGGGGGCCAATACTTCCATATGATCAGGCATTGGAGGAGTTCTGAACATTTCAAGCAAGGCCATGGGATATACAACTGAGGGTGGTGGATGTTGGGGTGGCAGATGAGTATACACAGTATATGGCAGCGCATCTAATTCTATGGATATCTGATCCAGCAGAGCCAGTTCCTACTTTTGAGGATGGGAAGGGATGGAGATGGAGGAGGGGAGGAGGTCAAGGACTGATAGCAGGGGGAGGAGGGAGAGGAGATTGTGGGGGTGGAGGAGGAGATGGTGGAGGCGGGGGAGGAGGAGGAGGAGGAGGAGAGGGTGGAGGTGGTGGTTTAGGTGGCTTAGGTGGTCGGGTTCAGTGGAGAGGGAGAGGCGGATTGCCATTGCAGGTATCACCGGGGCCATTGGTGCTGGGAGGAGTCAGATTAGGTGGCTGTGGTATGGAGAGGGAGATCCTGATGGACAAAGGGGAGCGAGCTACTGGAGAGGCACCTATGGAGACAGGGGAGGGAGCGACAGGGGGTGGTGATCCTCGGGAGCATATGCTAGCTCA
Organism: Cryptomeria japonica; assembly: GCF_030272615.1. Taxonomy (NCBI): domain Eukaryota; kingdom Viridiplantae; phylum Streptophyta; class Pinopsida; order Cupressales; family Cupressaceae; genus Cryptomeria; species Cryptomeria japonica. The sequence goes on along the minus strand of NC_081411.1, from coordinate 292,974,124 downwards.
TTTGCATATGCGACTGACAACAACTGAGACATGGGTGGAGGATCTAGAGGCAGAGGTTGCAGCAAGAGATGTGCAGCTATTTGCACTAGAGTTAGAGCTGACCGTAGTGCTATGGGAGAGAGATCAGGCTATTGACAGGGTGGTCCAGTTGCAGGAGAGAGTGAGGGTTTTGGAGGGAGTACAGGGACAGGGGCCATTTATGGAGGCATTGGTGAGGGAGGTATGGAGAGAAGGTGGAGAGGTTGATTATTGGTGGGGTTTATATGAGTAGGTGGTACCATCCAGTCACTGAGCACTGAGTTATTCACAGATGCGACAGGCCAGATCGGAGCGATCCCAGAGGATGCAGAGTAGTGGGGGTGTCATGGGTCCTCTATGGAGAGACAGGTCAGGGGGTGCAGGAGCTAGTGGGGGTTTGATGGGGCCTCCATGGAGAGATAGATTGGATGGTGCAGGGACTAGTGGGGGAGCAGGTGGCAGTGGTGGTGCAGCATCTGGTCAGAGTGGCATCTAAGAGAGCATTTTGCATATATGTATTTTATTTTTGGACTGTATCTTGGATGGCTCTTGGTAGCCAATTTTGTAGACTTCATTGTATTCTGATACATGAGATGATAAATATGAGGAGATCCCTTATTTTTATTATATGCATATTGTGATGTATGGATGCTATGCAGGATGGTATTTTTATGAGTTTATTGCTTAGATGGATACGTGTATATGTATGCATTTATGAGATGATTCCTATATGCATGTTTTTATGATGGTTTATGATGTTGGATACTGACATATGAATGCAGGTTTATACATGTGTGCATGTTTTGTTTGATGTAATGCTTTATGTATGTAATGCCATGATGATGATGTATGCTTATGATGATTAATGAACAAGATTTTAGTGTTTCCTGTTTGATATATTTGAAATGATGCATGCAATATAATGAATGGTTTAGATAATGATATGTAATGATGTTAATGTAAAGAATGAATGGTTTATGTATGGATGTGCATCTAGATGCTTTTTAGATGAAGGTAATATGGATAAACAAATGTAAAGTACAAATGTTTATATGATGATGTCTATATGTATAATGGATATATATAATGGTATGAACCAATGTTTGAGACAAATGGTTTTATGACTTTAAATGCCTAAATATGATTAAGTAAAAAAATGATAATGTGATGATAATGCAACTTATGGCTTAATAACTACACCTTAATGCAATTAAATGGATAATGAATGCAATGTAAATGAATCCTAAAATGAGAGTAATAAGACACTTAATAATGGATGAATGAATGCACCTTTCAACTAATGAATAGATAAATGAATGTATGCAATGATAAATGATAAAGGATGATAAAGGAAAAATTATAATTGATAACTGACACTAAATGAATGCATAGTAAATGGTTAATACAATCAAGGACAAGTTGATCATATTAATTTAATCATCATGATTATGCAATGATGCAAATGATTAATGAAGACTAATGTCAATAAATTAAATGAGTTGTATGCAATTTTAATGAAAAATGACATGAATGTACTTGATGCAAAATCCAACCAAATGTAATGATGATATGACCATGATGAATGCAAGGTTTGTGAGAATTTGCATGATGCATTGACGATGTATCAATGTACTTGGTCGCGATTGTATCCAAGACCAGCTCAATTTTTACATAATTGTCCATATTAACCTTGTTTATATTTGCATACAAATCATACATATGAATGAGTGAATGGATGGGTGATATGCAACATAATGCATTATATAAATAGATGAGATGAAATGATGATCCGTATTCCTCTTATTTTCATCATTGAGCTTTACAATGTTGTAAGAAAATACAAGCATCTTAACATAATGATTCAAGATGACCAGAGTAGTTCTTACATGGATTTTGATATAGAAAGTTAATACAAACAACTTGATATAATGGGTCAAGTTGACTAGAGTATTGCTTGCGGAACAGACAAGGGTCATCTTTGTTTATGCATGGCTTGGATCGTCCTCCTTGATCTTGAATTGATCATATCTTGAGACAAGTTCACACCTTAATAAGAGACAAAAACCTTTATCCAAATTGGATGAGGAGGAACCAAAGAAGGAGCATTGTTCTTGTAAGAAGACAGGATATACACAAAGAATAAACAATATGGATCCTTGGTAATGGTTCATGCCCATCTAGTCGAGGTATACATTGTAGTCAGCAAGTCATAATGATCTATGACTGCATTTTGCATAAGATCACGTAGCTTAGTGAACTTCCCACATAGACATCATTAGGACATGCCCCAGAACTTCATCGGAATAATGTGCAGATGATACACAAACAATTCTATAAGATCCTTATATAGATAATCAAATGAATTACTCACAAATCAACCAAGTATTTGATAGCTTAACACAGTTTTCTTGTCAAAGAAAACGTCATTTTGTCTTTGTTTTGGTAAGGAAGGATTCATCCTTGTTGAAGACAGTTTGATTGTTGATGTTGATTGTTTGGTCAATTTGAGAAGTGATCATCATGTGAGAATTTTGCAATGCTTATTTGGTATCTACTCGGATGAGTATGTACAATGTGTTGCCATGTTTTTGTTTTGATTTTTGATGTTTTCTAATGTTTTTGGAGTTTGTGATGATTGTTTTGAATGTTTTTGGATTTTGTGAGATAGTTTTGAATGTTTTTGATATTTTGTGAGATAGTTTTGAATGAAGAACCAATGAATCAGAAGACAATATAGAATCCACTTCCAGCAATAGGTTAAGGGCATTGCCCCCAGTTTAGTCATGATTATGTAAAAGCGGGATGCAAGACGTAGGGAGCACTATCTCGATTGCAGATTAATAACAAGCCATGGTTTGGACAGATGGATGTGTGTATGAAAGGAATGTGATTGCAATAAGCCTGAAAGACAATGGAGACATAGCCTTTACGAGTGCTGCCTATTTGCTAGGTTTTCACCATCACACTTACCCAAGGTGCCACTGGGGTGGTTGTTCACTGTTTGGATGCATGATTTTTCTTTACTCTTTTTGGTGTTTTTGTATTTTCTTTAGGTCATTTTATCTGGATGTTTTTGGTATTTTTGCCAGTATATATGGGAGTCTGATGCTCTGTACAGCTTTAGGTATAAAACCATTTGAGGTGCATGCTGTTGATCGGATCTACTAGCGGTTCTCCTTTTGACGTAGCCAATTGATATGCCTCGGACCCAAATATAGCAGTGACAACATATGGACCCAGCCAATTTGATTCAAACTTTCCTTAATGTTCTCAGTTGGGTTGGTTATGAGGATTTTCTCGAAGAACAAGATCACCTTCCTCGAATGTATGAGGCTTAACTCGATGATTATAACTTCTGCTCATGCACTGTTGATAGGCTTTGAGGTGGTTGTATGTAGCTTGTCACTTTTCATCAAGTAGCTCTAAGTCCTGAAGATGGGAGACTCTATATGCTTCATCATTGATGAGATTATGCAAGGAAACCCGTAGTGATGGTATCTCAACTTCAATAGGTAAAATATCTTCGACACCATAGACCAATGAGTGTGGAGTTGTTCTTGTAGGGGTTCGAATGCTAGTCTGATATGCCCATAGTGCAAGATTCAATTGAACATGCCAATCACAATCGACATCATTAACTGTCTTCTTTAGGATTCTTAATATGTTTTTGTTTGACGCTTTGGCCTGACCATTGCCTTGTGGGTAATAGGGAGTGGAAAAGCGATGTTGGATGTGAAATTTCTCACAAAGTTCACGGACATCTTGATTCTTGAAAGGAAGTCCATTATCTGTGATGATGGACATGGGTACACCATATCGACAGATGATGTAATTGAGGATGAATGAGGCGATCTGCTTGCTGGTAACTTGGGTAAGTGGAATAGCTTCGATCCACTTTGTGAAATATTCGGTGGCAGTAATAATGAATTTATGGCCGTTGGATGAAGATGGATGGATTTTACCCACAAGGTCAAGGCCCCATTGACAAAAAGGCCATGGTGTTGTGATTGGTTGCAATTCTTGTGCTGGTGCATGTATTAGGTCTCCATGAACTTGACATTTCTTGCACTTTCTGACAAAGTAGTAGGAGTCTTTTTCCATGGATGGCCAATAGTATCTAGTGTGCGGGGGTTTCTTGGTGAGTGACGGACCACTTGCATGAGTTCCACAAATTCCTTCATGTACCTCTTCCAAGGCCTTTGTTATCTCATCTTGTTCCAGACATCAAAGGAGAGTACCATCAAAATTGCATCGGTATAGGGTTTCGGCAATAATGGTATATCGAGCAATTTGGCGAATAAAGGTTTTACGTTGGTTATTCGATTAATTAGGAAGAAGGTGTGATCACGGAGATAGGTGTAGAACTCACCGTACCATGGGGATTCAGAATCGACAAGGCAACATTTCATCTCAGATTTGGGGATATCATAAGCAGGGATCCAAAGTTGTTCTACCAAGAACTCATAGCGTGTTGAGTTCTATGGAAGATCTAGGAGAGATGCGTTAGTAGCCATAGCGTTAGCAGCTCAATTCTGATCTCTTGGTATCTATTCAAAGGTGATAGTAGTAAATGATGCCTTTAATTTGTCCACCATTTGTTTGTATGGCATGAGTTTATCATCCTTGGTCTGATATTCATCTGTTGCTTGTTGAATGACCAGTTGGGAGTTGCCATATACTTGTAGTTCTTGTAATTTCCATTGTACGGCTAGCCTGAGTCCTGTGATCAAGGCCTCATACTCTGCTATGTTATTTGTGCATGGAAATGTGAGCCTATAAGACTTTGGGATGCTACCACCTTGAGGTGTGATAAATAGAATGCCTTCCCTCGAGCCATACCTAGTGTACGAACCATCAAAGTTTAGTTTCCATGGTTGTGCTATTGTGATCATGAATATCTCTTCATCTGGAAAATTTGAAATGAGAGGATGATCACCTATGAGTGGTGCATCGGCCAACTGATCTGCAATAACTTGCCCTTTGATAGCTTTACGGTCCACATACTTGATGTCAAATTCACTTAGAATCATCACCCATTTGGCCAAGCAGCCAGTCAATGCTGCTTTGCTAAGTAAATACTTGAGTGGATCAATCTTTGCAATGAGTTGTACCTTGTGTGTTAATAGATAGTGCCTCAGTTTAGTGGCTGCCAAGATTACTGCTAGGAAAGCTTGCTCAATAGGTGTGTGATTGAGTTCATAGCCAACTAGTGTGCGAGAGATGTAGTAAACAACACATTCTTTCCCTTCTGCATTATGCTATGCCAGTAGCACACCCAATGCTATACTTGTTGCTGAGATATAGAGTAATAATGATCTACTTGGATCTGGTGGGATCAACAATGGTGTATTCATGAGATAGTCTTTAAGCATTTGGAATGCTTGCTAGCATCTGGCATCCCACTGAAAGCAGATGTTCTTGTGTAGTAGGTGTGTGAATGGGTGACACTTATCAGCCAATTATGCACTGAATCTTCAGATGGATTGAAGGCGTCCTTGTAATGTCCTTAGCTAACTTATATTCTTTGGTCGTGGCATGTCCATAATTGCTTTGACCTTTTGCTGGGTCGACCTCAATACCTTTGCTTGAGACAATGTATCCTAGAAGCTTCTCGGAGGTTACTCCAAAGACACATTTCTTTGGGTTGAGTCGAACATGGTATTGTTCTAGTCTATCAAAGATTTTATCTAATATGTTGAGATGCCCTTCTCTAGTGAGTGATTTTGCTAGTAAGTCATCAACATAATCTTCCATCATAGTATGCATCATGTCATGGAAGATTGTGGTCATTTCTCGTTGATAGGTCGCTCTTGTAATATTTAGACCGAAAGGCATTACATTCTAGCAATATGTGCCCCGTGGACATGTGAAGGTTGTCTTATGTTGATCCTCTGGTGTGATTTTTATCTGATTGTATCCTGAAAAGCCATCCATGAGTGAAAGCATGGCATGTCTTGCTGTCAGATCTACTATGATATCGATATTTGGTAGGGGGAAGTCATCCTTAGGACATGCCTTATTCAGATCTCTGAAGTCAGTACAAATGTGGATGCCCCCTTTTGTTTTGCCAATAGGAACAATGTTGGAGATCCAGTCTACATAATCAATTGGTCTAATGAAACCAACATCTAGGAGTTTCTTGAGTTCTATTTTGACTAGTACTGCAATCTGAGGATGCATCTTGCAAAGCTTCTGCTTGACAGGTTTGGCTCCTACTGCTGTGTTGAGGTGATGCATGACTAAATCTAGATCAAGACTAGGCATGTCTGCATATGACCATGCGAAGTTAATCTGGCACTTCTGGAAGAATTCAACAAACTTGGGTTGTTCCTCTAGAGTTAGAAGAGATGCCAGATGTATGAGGTGAGGAGTTTCAGAAGTCCCCACATTGTATTCTTTGGTTTCTTTAATGAGAATCGTTGATCATTCCCACTGTGTGCTATAGGGAAGGATGTCAAACCTTTCACCCTCAGGCGCCTCAGAGAGCTTTTCACCATTGGATACACTCTTTCTTTTTACTTTTGTTGAATCAAACAGTGCCACGGTGTGGTTTTCACTAGAAGATCCATGTTTTATTGTTATATTTTTGCAGCTGAAAGGTTTGGCATCCACCCCGAAGTATGCTACGCTAGTAAGTTCTATGGCTAATCTAGCTTTGTGATCCTTGCTTAGCAGGTTATCCCTTAATTCCAAAAAGTCAATAATGGCCTCATCATTTTAGAAGAGGTTAAGACATGGGGGATTTCGTTGGTTCCATTTGATGAGTTCAGGATGGATAATGGGCATTACTTCATCGATTAGGTTAAGTTCATTAGATGTATCAGTGAGGGTTAAGACGTTATGGTGAAGGTCATTGATAGTACTCTCCCTGTCAGAATTAGGCGTAGGATGTGATGTAGGGTCTATGGAAGAAGCCTCCAGTTTAGGAACCCAAGAAGTCTTTATCTATGCTTCTCTATAAACAGGGATGTCTTTGCGGGGTGGAGGTGGTGATGTGTCTTCCTCATCTGAAGTGTTAAGCTATATGGAATCAAATTCCAATTCATGTGAGTCAGGCTTTGAATCCCTTTCCAGCATCCGATTACTATACCATACTGGGATATCCTTTGTGTTAAACACTGTAGGTGTGATCAGTTGATGTACCTTTGTAGATGAAATGATTGGTGTTGTAGGAAGGATGATGGGGATCAAAGAATCTGATACAGGGAGTATCGATAGTGTTAACTCAGTTGCTTCCACTGGCACTGCTGGTGTTGTAGATGTTGCTGCGGGTTTTGATATAGTTGTTGTTGCTAATGGTGCTATTGATGTTATTGCTGCTGATGATGGGATTACTAGTTTGATTGGTGAGATGATTGGCATTGTAGATGGTTGTGTTGGGATTTTGAGCCTCAGTGGGGCAATTGCAATGGTGTTTGATTCTTCTTTGATACTGAAAGCTTTCCTCTTTGCAATAGGCTGATATAGTGGTTTGCTGGGTTTTCCTTTGAATCTGAGTTTAGGAAAGATCGCCTTTTCAAAGCCTAGGCCTGTATTATCTTTGGGCTTTAATTCTGGTAGCAATGGTTCATGTCTTCCTTGTTTGCAAGATCCCAAAGCACTCTGACCATCATAACCCATTCTTTGCATAATGAGGAGGCCTTTGCCATACTGATCCGTGGGAAGTGTAACTTGTGGCATATCAGTGGTGATAGGATCTTTATAGATCCATTCCTCTAAGTCCTCATCTTTGGTTTCTTCTTCTTGACTCTTCCCAAGGATTAAAAGGCATCAAAGCACATGCTGGCATGATCAGTGGTTGCTGAAGTAACTGTTGTGGTTTGCCATGTGTTCTAGGAGAAGTGGGCATTTTTCCCACACAAAAGAGTTGACTTAAGTTGTATTCCTCAGGACCTTCCTTTGCTATTTTCATCTTAAGCTTTTCTTGCTTGGGTATAGTGGTGTTTGAAATGGCAAGAGAAGCTAGACTTATTTATGATGTGGAGGAAATGGCTTCTCTATTGTTAGGAATGGTAATCTCTAGTTGATGAATGATATTATGACAATATGCAAAGGGATTCACATTGCCCAAGATTGTGATCTCTACACTGTTATGTGGGAACTTGATACATGGATGGTAGGTAGATGGAACGGCTTGCATGGCATGTATCCAAGGTCTTCCTAACAATAGATTGTATGGTAGAGGAAGGTCCAAAACCTGACAGATGATGTGTTTTACCACAGGGCCCACTTGGATTGGTAGTACCATAGCTCCTTTGGATGAACGCTCTACATCGTCATAGGCTTTGATTGTTATCTTCTTACAGCGATCCACCGATTCTATGGTATATCCCAATGCTATGACCAACTGCAGTGTACAAATATTTAGGCCTACTCCATTATCAATCAAGACTTGCTTGATCCTATGTTGGTTGATAAAGCCTTCAATCTGTAGTGAAGCGTTATGAGGTTGCTGGAAGGAAGAGTGGTCACTTTCGAAAAAAGTGAGACAAGGTGATGACTTTAGACTTCCAACCATGGCTTGAAATTGGTTTGTATTTAGGTTTGCAGGGACTGATGCCTCTTGGAGAGCTTGATCCAAGATTGTTTTATGAGATGGAGATAGGAGCAAGAGCTCTAAAATGGATATAAGCGTAGGCATTTTGTCTAATTGTTCCACAAGATTGTACTACTTTGGTATGGAGGTGGTGCCTTGTGGGGCTACCTTTATGGTAACCTTGCCGCGATGTGTAACAACATTGCAATTGGAGCTGAGATTTTTGATGGTTATAGTTGTAATTTGTTCACTAGTACCATACAGGTGATTTACAGTATAATTATACACAGCCTGCGTATAATCGGTGGTATCAGTGCCTCTCTTGGAAGTGGAAGGATCCCTTTGATCTTGTGATGGAAGTGGATTTTTGAACATCAGATGATCATTGTTTGTTGTTTTTGGGTCATACCCTTCAATTTCAATTTCACCTCGGTCAATAAGATCCTGAATAAGATCTTTCAATCTATGACAATTACTTGTCTTGTGTCCTCTCCTTTGATGGAAATCACAATGTTCAGTATCCCTCCACCATGCAGGTTTGACTTGAGGTTCATAGTTTGATGTTTTAGGTAGAGTTACCAAATTTTGAGAAACCAGTTGTCGCAACACTGTTTCGATAGGTTCCCCTAAGGGAGTGTATGTTCATTTTTGTTTTTGTTTATGAGGTATGGGTTCATCGTGAGATGTGATGTGGCTTTGATTTGAAGGAACAATTGTGTTAGTCTGAGGTGGGGGATTCTGTCCTGCAAATCAAACCATAGGTTGTGCACTTTTGATAGTTCTGGCATCCACAACCCCATCATTGATGATATTTTTGTTTTTGTTCCAGAAGCTTGGTTTGTCACTATTGAAGTGTGGGTGAGGACCATCCTTTGGTTCATTATAGATTTTGATAAGTCCTTTCTTGATGAGAGCCTGCTTACATTTTAAGCCCTTGGTGATCATGTCATTAAAAGAGTCTGTGTCTTTGACATCCAGGTGAAATTCCATTTCTTTGTTTAAGTTGGAAATAAATATTTCCACTAGTTCTTGTTCAGGTAACTGAAGAGATCGTTTGCTAGACATTTGATGCCATCATTGCAGGAATACTGAGAATAGTTCACCTGGTTTTTGTTTAGTGTTACATAGATCAGCCATGGTGATGTCACATTCAATGTTATGAGAGTAATGTGCCAAGAACTTTTGAATTAGCTCTTCAAAGGTCCTAATGCCACCTAGTAGTCGAGAAAACCATGATGTGGTTGTTCCTCCCAAGCTTTGGGGAAAAAGTTACATTAGGTATGTGTCCTCATATGCCACTTCGAGGCAAGGTGAATGAAATTCTCTGACATGATCGTGAGGATCTCCCTTTCCTCTATATTTTTTGAATTTGGGTGTTTCAAATCCTCATGGAAAAGGTGGCATATAAAGATTCATATCAAAGGGATAGGGACAGATGTCATTGAGTGAGAATTGGTTAGTTTTTACACCACTATGAAGTTGTTCGGTGAGATTTTCAACTTGTTGCCGCAACATCTCCATTTCATTTGGAAAGGAGGTGGTGGTTTACCTCGAGGAATGTTATATCTAATGGGATCTCTACCTCTTTCTTCTTCATGGTGACTTTGTCATTCTGATGCTTGTCTTAATTGGGCAAGATCAAAGTTAGAGGGGAGCTTGGCTCCTTCTTGAGCGAGCTTTAAAAAGTGAGCATCCGCATTGCTCCTGAGTATTTTGTCAAAAAGTCTATTAAAGAGAGGGTTATGTTGGGCCCTTTCTATTGTTGCAGGAGTAGGAGTACTTGGGTTTTCTTCATTCGCATTTCCTCCAAGGGCTTCTTGGAATTCATTGATGTTTTCCTCCTTGTCTTCCTCAATCTCCATTTGTCTAGTTCTTAGTCTAGTATGAGCCATTTTGTCCACAAGTTTTTGTTGAAGTTGAGTGAAAATGATGATGATTTGTTGATGAAATGAGAGATTGATGGTTGGTGAATTGTGTTGCATGTGGATATCTAGCACTTTAAAGGTAGATGTAACCGAAATTCCTTCTTTGAATTGCTTGTTTGTTTGATAAGGTTTGATGTGATAAGGTGTAGAGAAATCTGAGATGTGTTATAGACTTAACTACCTAGTAATGAGAGGATTCACTCATACACTAGTTTTAACCTGCATAGATGTGTCTCTTAGGATGAGCTTATCCTAGATGTAGAAACAATCTAAAAAGTGATGGGATGCATTTGATTCAAGCAATATCTAAAAGAGAACTTAGGACAAGAACCTCTTAATGTTTTGAGAGTTGGAACAGATTGATGATGAAGTGATGATGTATGAGTGAGATAATGGATGAAATGTTTTAACTTCAATAAAAGCTTTGTGTCACAAATGAAACAAATTCTACCTCTTCCCTTTCAGGAATTGGTGGTGTTTCTTGAGTTATGTTGTATGTGATACAAACGTTTGGGAATAAGTTGGGATTAATCTTGCCTCCTTGGTTTTTGTGATAACTCAAAGCTCTATATTGCATAAAAGCTCTGCGATTTAATGATTCTGAATCAAATTCGTTTGTTTTGCCCTGAAGGTAGAGACGCATGTGATGTAGAAAAACTCTATGAGAGACAAAGATTTGTCTATTTAGATAAAAGAATTTCCTTCTTTTGATCAAAGCCTTTGAGCTCAATGGTCTTCTTTTCAAGTTGATGTTCTGATGACGATTCTTCTTTCGTAAGATGTGAAGAATGGTCATAAAGTTTGATACTTTTCTCTTTGTTTTTGTTCTTTTTGGTTGTTTTGAAAGATGTTTGGTTGGATGAATACTTGTTTTGGAATTGATTTTTGATTCTTCTTTGACAAGAAAATAAAGCAAGCACACAAACACAAGAATGTTGCCTTAGAGGCACAAATGAGTATGGGTCTAGATCAACCCAATCCTTGGACTTTTTATGACCCTTTCCTTTAAGTGTATTTAAGGTGCTTTTCTTTCCAAAGCCTGAAGTCGGCTCAAAGTGTATTTTAGGTGCTTTTCTTTCCAAAGCCTGAAGTCGGCTCAATTTGTACTTGGTCTTGAATAAAATGAAGACACCTCAAACACTTTGTATCCCTAAGGTCAAATGGCCAAATGTGATAAATTCAGCCCACATCTTGATATTTCTTCGACTTTGGTACTACATACCTTATGAATCCCGCCGTGGCAGGTAAGGATGTGATATACTAAGTCTTGCATGAGCATAACAAATAGATGATCCCTATGATGGGGGAGTCACCACTTTCATCATGCCACAAGTGACTTTTCAAAAAGCTATGTTTCTACTCAAGGAAATATGTATGGTGAGTATCTTGGGAACAAAACCATCTATGCTCTTGCACTGAATTATATCACAAATATCCTCAATCAATAGAATGGGTGGGCTACTACTTAAAGGTGTTTAGTCATTTTTGATGTCTTTGGACATAAGTTCATTCTGCAGTGACTCACTTAAGAGCCTTGTAACTTGTGGTGGGGCCCATTTGTCCTTTCGGCAAGTTACACTGTAGGAACAACTATACCCAAGGCTACAGCTTTTGTCTCACCTGATTTCTATAGCAGCTCGAAAGATTTACCATGCGAGGTCATTCCCAAGAGTGATGTGTCTCTTGGCAAGCCTCTCTTAAAAAGATAAAATTTTGACTATTACTAACACTTTTCTCTTGCACCTAGGACCACGAAAGCCAAGGGAGAGGATAGTGTGTGTTAGAAGTAGGACCACTCAACCAACTTTTTGCACAAGTGTGCCAAACATGAAATGCACTTGTTCTTTTTAACTTGCCATCGCAATGTGTTTTAACTATTTGGAGATGTTTCTCCAACAATCATGGTGTTCTTTTTAACTTCAAATGCAAAGTTTTGAGTAAACTAGAACTTTGTAAATCCTGGTCAACTTAATTTGAAGCACGTATGAAGGAAAATCGCTTTGCAAAAATTTTGAAATAAGTTGATTGTGAGTTTTATTTGCACCAAAAATTGAAGTGTGGATTGTAAATTTTTGCTTAAGTTTGATGCTAGAAATAAATTTGTCTTGTTGATTTTAAGCACCAAATGAAAAATTGAGCCTAAAATTGCAATAAAAAAAGTTGTTTTGTTCAATTTTAGAGCACCAAATACAAAATTTGGTCTTAAGCTTGCAAGAAAGCAAATTTTGTTTTGTTCAATTTTAAAACACCAAAAATAATTTTTGATTTTTAAGGAAGTTGGTTTTAGACCTGCACAAGAAACAAATAGTTAGTAAAAACCGAACCTATGGTGGGATTCTACAAGCCTAAGAATTTTCACTTTTTCGGTTACAAGGTATTTTTTACAATGTTCTGTTACAATAGCACTACTATGTGTTTAAACATAAGCGATATTTAACACAAACGCGCTAATATAGACACAACAACGTTAAAATTAAAACTTTGACAGCGAAAGCAATAGTGCTAAAATAAGGTAAAAAGTGCCAAAACAATTTCAAAAGTGCTGAAACAATATCAATAGCGCTAAACTTGGTACAATAGCGCTAGAACAACAAGTTGCAATAGAGCTACAATGTGATCAAAAGCGCTAAAGCGCAACCTATGTGTCAAGTTCAACATTCAAACATGTTAGTTGTAAAAAAAAAATTGTTTGTTTAAGTGTTTGGATTCACGTCGGGCTCACCAAATGATGCTCTACAAAAAGGGCAAATGTTAGATCAAAAACATGTGGTAGTATAACACACAAACAACAAGAAACAAGTATTAAGGTCAGTGTTATTCAACCAAAGATCAACCTAAGCAGGCATATCAAAAGAGACACTAAGAACAAAGTAAAACATTTAACTACGAATGTAAATGCAAGAAGACATCTCCAAATGCCTTCTACCATACTCTTGGCTCTTTCTCCTTTGTTCCTCTCCTCTCCAAGTTCCAAACTAGTGTAGCTCTCAGGAGCTTTTTGCACTATGGATGCTTATGGAGGTTTGAGATTGAAGTATTTTCTCTAAATGTCAATAAAAAGCTAATACTATGCTATTGATACTAAAATGATTTATTTTAACCAAAATGACAATATATGAGTTGATTATGGTAAAATGCACTCTTAAAATGCCTATAGCTTAAATGCATACAATTTTTCAGGATCTGGATTATGAAGAAATGGGTTCTATTTATAGGAAAAATGGAGCAATGGATGGTTGAGATTGAGTAATCTCAACAAGGGTCAGGATTGAATGGTTTGAGATCCATGTGAGGGCTTTCAACCCAATCTCAGGATGACAAGTGTCAATGTGAGATAGGTTGAGAGGAGAGGGAATAAGCATTAAATGCTTGACATGACTTGGGAGTTAAGGTCAAGGTTAGTTGAATGAATAAACTCTTTATTGAAAGAATAAAGCTTTTATCCAATGGATAAACTCTTGTGCAAAGGCAAAAGGGATAACCATGGTCAAAGCACTAAATGCTTGAGGAGACACATGAGTGCAATTTGAAATAACCATAAATGGTTATGTAAGAGCCATAAATGGTCATGTAAGAGCCATTAGTGGTTTTGGAAGACTTTAGAGGTTAAATTGTTTAACACACAAAGCATCAAATGTTTTTCAAAGACTTTGAAGTCTTTGAGAAGTGACTCCAAGTTGCTTAGGAACGTGATAATAATTAGGGATTGGATTAGGCTAATTAGGAAGGGGTTAGAAGAATCTAGAAGGGGGTTTAGGCTAGCAAGTGGGTTTGGTGGGTGAGGGAAAATAGGATTTTATTAAAATAAAAATTCATTTATTTCAATAAATGTGTGCAAGTTGCATTTGTAGGAAAATGCAAGCAGGGGGGATAAATGATTTAAATAAATGTTTTATTTAATTTATTTAAAAGAGGAAAAGAGGGATTAAATGAAATAAATATGATTTATTCATTTAATTGATTTGAATTTGGTTTAATGAATTAATTAAAATAAATTGAATAATTTATCTGATTAATAGGAGAATGTTTGGAGATGAATTAATTAAATATTAATTTAATTAACTGATGGCTAGTGGATTTTTAATCAAATAAATAAGAAATATTCATTTAATTAAATTGGACAGATTTATGTGACTACAGACCTTATAGGAAACAGATAGGTCAGTAGCATAAGCCCTAACCCTAAACATTTAGGTTGAGCAATTCAGTCGGTTCAATCCTAACCATTGAACACTTTGCATTTGAATACAACGGTCTTGAATAGTTCTCAAGACATTCTCCATCGTTCATTCTTCACGACTTCATGGAGGCGATAACCCATCACGCATTCTCTACCATTTATAGAGACTACGTACATTCCTGAGGTAGATAGGATCAATCTCCTTCATGCAAGATCCTTCAAGTGCACGAGGTTGACATGGCAACACAATCTAATCTCTATTACAATGCAAACTCATCACACAATGTCATTGGTTGAATCACACAGGCTTGAAACACTTCAACCAGAAACCCTGAGGCTGAGACTACTAATCGGTAGTCATACCATATTAAATCTTGATAGAAAACATTCCATATGCCAGTTCACATTTCAACATATTGGTTCACTTGGACAAACGTACTACTTCACCTTTTGCACATATACCGGTTCACAATATTAGATCGGTTCTCTTTGTCCGTTGCTTAACTTTAATAAACTGGTGCACTCTTCAGCATATTGACATCAATGACAACACAATATCATTATGTCACCATACACTGCACACATGCCAACATTAACAGAAAACACTAAATCATCACATGAAAAAGCATCACACCTAACACACTGATTTTGTCATGTGGAAATGCAAATAGGAAAAACCACGGTGGGGATGAATACCCACAAGTTGTTCTTGGACTCTTCTGAAGTTCTCTTTGTTAGGAGCCTAGTCTGGGTAAAGACTTTACAATAGGTTCTAGTAGGAACTGATCCTACTATGGATCACCTGGTTAGAGGTTAAAACCCTGTTAAATGTTACCTCACAAGAGGATTTAAAGAACTCAATGATTTTGAGTCACCTTGTGAAAGGATTTACAAAAATCGCATTAAAGCTACCCGATATAGGGATTTTCAAACTGCTGAAATGGTTAGAAGTCAACAGGCAATACACTGATCTGATAATAGCACTCAATGCCAAGGAAGATCCACTTCAGTTCCTTTACATATGCAATCACACTCTTTAGGTCTCTACTCACTTCTCCAATCTGGCAAGAATCACCTCACATACATTCATTTGCCAACAACTTCAAATGAAAATCATCATCGACCTTATAGACAATAATTAGGTCGGTGTCCAAAACCTAAAAAACCTTAAGCATGTAGGTTAATAATATATTCGGTCCAATCCTGACCGTTTAATCACATTACATAGGGTAAAACAATCTTGAACAAATCTCAAGACATTCTGCATCGTCCATTCTTCACCGCTTCTGGAAGTTGATAACCCATCATGCACTCTCCACTGTTTATTAAGATTTTGCACATTCATGAGGTAGATAGAATCAATCTTCTCATGCAAGATCCTCAAGGAAATCCTTCACATGCACAAGGTTGACGTGGCAATGCAATCTAATCTTCATTTTAATGCTAACTCATCAAAGGATGTCGTCGATCGAATCGCATAGACTTGGAATACAAGAGCTAGAAACGTTGAAGCTGAGACTACCAACTGGTAGTCATATCAAGTGAAACCCCGATACAAACTTTGCATATACCGGTTCACTTGCCAGTTTACTTACTTCAACATACTAGTTCACACTTCATCATACCAGTTCACACTTCAGCATATTGACATCAATGACAACATACATTATCATCATGTCATCAAGCTCTGCACATATGCTAACAATCTCCCCCTTTGGCATTGATGGCAATACACAAAGATATCTCTATTAGGATTCCCACAGATATTGAGAGGGGGGTTTGAATTAGTATCTAACCGGTATTTAGAATTTCTTAACTTAAAACATGTAGAGCATATTATAACAATGTATCGGTATGCAAGAAATAATGCAATAAACAGAAATGAAAGCAATCACATAAGAAACACACCATAACACAATATTTTACCAAGGAAACCCGATGTGGGAAAAACCTCGGTGGGATTTGTGACCCACAATATTCACTTACTGGCCAATAAGAGAATATTACTTACAAGTGGGGCCTACACATGTAGGAAGGCCAAGTGCCTAGAGCTCACTGCTTAATGGGAAGTCTCACTGACTTACAATGTGGATTATACAAATCCAATGTCTTGTACTAGTTTAGAATAGCATCTATAATGCCAGATTTAGTACCGATTTCTGCTCTCCTTCTTACATAAACCCTTTAACCTATATTTCGCATAATAGGTCTGCCTTATTATTTTTCCTTTTCTTCTTATAAATGTCCTACAATGACTTCTTATATATATAAGTCATTTTATAATGATATCAAGTCGGCTTTCAAAGTTTTTACACTAATAAACAAAATATAATATATCAAAAATCCTGTTGGCCTCTGTGTCAATATGCTTCCTTTCTTTGTCGGTGTCGGTGGTCTAAGTGCCGGTGTAGAGTGTGATCTGTTGATGCTGGTGTAATGTATTGCTGATGCCATAGGATTGTAAGGTTGCCATCAATGACAAAACCTTCAATCACCTTCAATGTCTCATTGGAGTGTGCATATGCCAACAATCTCCCCCTTTGGCATTGATGGCAACACTCATGAGAAAATTCAAAAGTGTATCCAAAACTGTAATCCAAAAATGTGTTACCAAAAATGTGTTACCAAAAAAAAAGTGTGCCCCCCCTGAGCATATGATTCTTGTGATATTGGATTTTCTCATCCACTAGTCCCCCTTTGGCATCAATGACAAAGGTTGTCAAGATGTCAATAGAGTTGTAGTCTCAACCTTGTACTTGTGTGGTTACAATTTGAAATATATCTAACAAAATTAAGTTTATACTCTCCATAAATTTCTTACTATCCTTTATAGCCGCATCTGTTCTTTGAACTGTATCGGTGAGGAGCTGCATATGCTCTACCAGTGTTCTCTATCCTTGTACAAGTGCATCAGATATTTCCTTCCACATGAATGCTAGATAGTCCAATGTTGGACTCAGTCTTAGTCTCAAACTTTTTGCCTTATCCACTATTTTCTGCTTTTCTCTTCCCAACTTAAGTAACTCATCCTCAAAATTTGTTATCTTCTATTCAAAAACTAATAGTGTATCCAGTGAGTTAACAAAATTGTCTGCAAGTTTATTTAATTCATTCTATACCTTTCTCATTTGCTTATCTATATCAGTTGTTAGTAGGTTTGTCTTGCATATGTCTTTATCCAAAGTTTTGAACTCTTTTAGTAAGTTGCATAGTCTTGGTAGAAGTGTGTCAAATTCCCTTGTACACTTCTTTATTTGATCTTCAAAGAATTTTTGCTTTTCAATTTCCATCTTGTTCTTCAATGCCTCTTCCTTTATTTGCTCAATTGTCACTGTGTTCTCAGTGATGTATTTGGACAAAATGTCAATTTGACTTAAAGAATCTTTATTGTCTATGTTACAGTTAGGAGCTAGCCTCTTCAAAATTGGGATTGTGTCATCTATAGCTTTGTAAGCTTGTGAAGTACAATCTATTATCCTTTTGATAGAATCTAAAAGTACTTCTATTACATTAGTTGATTTATATCCTGTTGATGAGGAACCAACATTCTGAATACTGCCAGTGGTAGAAGTAACCAAGCTTGTTGTGACCTCTGGTAGGTCTGTTTGTGTTTGCATTTCCTTAAACAATGGTTTTGGCACTTCTCCTGTTACTGGTTGCACTGTTTCCACATGAGTTTGTTCCTGTACTTGTTCCAATTTTAGAGCTTGTTGCTCTTCTTGTTTCTCTATTTGTTGCTCTATCTCAATCGCAGTCTGAGTCTCTACCTATTGTTCTTTGTTATCATCTGTCGGTTTCTCTTGTTTTTGATCAATTTGTTCAGTTACTGATGGCTTACTAGCCTTGTCTTTCTTACCAATTGCATCTTTATCTACCACAATGTTGACCTTTTGTGTATCAACATCTACTGTGTATAAGACTTCAGGATTAGGATTTATATCCTCTTCATTCATACTTTCAACTACCGGTTGATCTTCTGAAGTTGTTATTACCAGTGATGTAATTGGAGGTGGTGAGAGTAAGTTATCCTTTACTTTGATACTAGGAGGTCCACCAACTTTTCCTTTACCCTTGTCCTTGTCCTTCTGATATACCTTTATAGGTTGGTGGCTCATGTACTCTTCCTGTTTTTCTTTTTCAACTAGGAATATATCCCATGCATTTTCTATTTCTTTAGTTACCTCATTAACTCTTCCAACCATTAATGCAATGTACCGGTGTGCAGTAGAAAATACTGACCGGTTGGCTTCTGCAATTAAATCATCTATTTCTTTAGATGAGTTCACTGGGTAAACAACAAGTAACTTTTGTATTTTGATCTTCTTGTCAAGCTCTACAACAACTTGTCTTCTTGCTTCCATTCTCTTAAATAGTTCATCTGGTACTTCATCTACCACTTCCATCAAAACTTTCTTATACATGTCCATGTAACAGTGTTCTCAACTTGTTCTTTTTCATCTGCTGTCAGAGTATCATATAATTTCTCTATATTCTTTAGTTTCCCTTCCTCTATAATTTCATTTAGCAATATGTCAAGAGGGGCCAAGTTTTGTTGAGTCCTCTTCTTCTTCTTTGGTGTCAACTTCTTCTTTGGTGTAGTTTTCTAAACTGAAGATCTCACTGCTTGTTGTTTCTGTCTTGTTCTCCTAGGTGAGGGTGTGGTTGCCGGTGAAGGATCTTTTTTCCTTACAACTCTTTTGAAGGTTGTAGGCATGTCATTCTCTAAAGAAGTGCCTACTGGTGATAGGTGAGTTTTAGGTTGTAAAGCTCCCAACTCTTCCTCAGTGATACCGGTTTGTTTCATCACATCTTCTTTAATGGCCCTTTCCTATCTAGAACCTCTTCTCACAACTGCTTCAACCTTTTTCACTCTCTTCTTAGATTGAATTTGTTTTCCTATGGTCTCAACACTACCAAATACTTCTTCCTTTGGTTCACTTGGTGCTTCTAGAAGTGCTTTAGCATATGTTTCAATTATAAGGTCATTAGTCTCATAACCCATTTCTGTTACCCAAATTGTCCTTGGGATGATTGCTTCCATCCATATGTCATCTTTTTTTATTAGAAAGCATATGTTATGCTTATACTTGTCAACAATTTTCTGTGATAATCTGATTCTCTTCTTCATTTGGCCTTTAATTCTTGAAAGTGTTCATGGATTATTTTTTCCTTGTCTTCACCCATGTTATTAAATAGGTTTGATAATTGTTTACCTACCGGTATATCAAATCCAAGTTCTTTATAGCCTATACCGGGAACCTATTTGGTTGTGTCGCATCAAGCATACAAGTAGATTTCCAAACCTAAAAGTTCCTTTCTTATCTTTCTTTATATTGCCTAAGTTGTCAATCAACTCATCCTTTAACCATTCACATATGTCAATTTTCACATTGTCGGTAATCATGTCATAAGCACTCTTAATGCACAAACTTGAAACTAAATTAAGTCTATTTGCATGAGTAGCTTTATACCCTAAAATCATGCTGATAAATCTCACATTAGTGTCAGTTACATCATTGACTCTCAAGGACCTTTTGTCAGATGTTGCACCAGTTAGTTTAGTTAATAGGTCATTTGAGACCTTTTTAGTCTTGTCTGGCCTTTTACCGGTTGAGGGTAACCCTGTCACTACTTTGACAGCTTCCTTGGTAATTTTGTGAATTGCATCTAACCAGAAAAATTCACCATGTACCCTGCTTAAGACTATCCTAATCACACCCTTGGGAAATTCAGGAATGCAGAGGATCTCAGTAAATCCTAGGGTTTCAATGATTTTATGTTCCGGTTTTACATTTCTGGATTCATCACATATGACAGATTTATACATTATTTTGATCTCATCATCTTCTAATTCCTCTATGTTGCAATGGATGTAAATTCTGGGGTCTTCAGCATAAACAACTCCTTTTGGAATTTGAGAAAAAGAACCTATAGTATCATCTTTCTTTGCTACTTTGGGAACTAATTGAAACACGGGCCTAGGGCATTTTATAACCTCGACTATAGTAGGGTTTTCTATATATTCAAGTGTAGAGGTGGATGCCATGATGATAAATACCTTTTTCTACCTTTGGATGGATTGATTGCTGAAATGCCTTTGCCTCTTTGCTCAAAATGCTTTAGCTCTACAAATTTGTGCTCTTCGAAAGTTTGAAATCTTGGTGAAGTGAAATGGAGATAAAATAACAAATTTATAAAATCCATTTGCCACCTACCACATTTAATTAATGCCAGTTAAGTAGTCACTTAACATTGTCTATCAATAATGAAGTAATTTCCAACTTCTTACCATTAACCAAGGGAATAATAGCACATGTGTCATTTATTGCCAAACCCTCAAAGAAGATTTTCTTCAGTTTGATGAAGAGCTTCCTGCCAATGGAGTACTACTCCGTCTTGTCAGTGAAGCACTACTCCGTCCTTCCGGTGAAACACTGATTGGTTCTACTGGTGGAGGAGTATTCCCAACATTTAGATCTACTTTTCTAATCCATTATTTTGAGAATTCTTTCTTAACCTCTTCAACTTTTTCTTTTCCTTTCAAGCTAAAACTTTTGTTGTTTGTCGGTGATCCTTTTCTCCTATAGAATTTTGCAATATGTCCAATCTTGTTAGATGTCTAGCAAGTCACATTATTTTTCTGAATAACTTTTCCATTACCTATGCCGGTTTGTGTTCTACATTGATTAGATAAGTGTCCAAATCTTCCACAAACATAACATCTTACATTCATTCTATAATTTTTAGAGTTGTGACCAACTTTGTTGCATTTTGAACATTGACCGATGGGTGTGTTGATGTTCTGATAATTTCTAGATCTACATTGATTTTCTCTATGCCCATACTTATTATAGTTAAAGCATTTTCCATTGAATTTATAAGCATTAGGTTGCCTTATTGGTTTGTTGTGATCCTAAGTGTTTGCAGTACCAGAGCTTTCTCCTACTTCAAAGCCAATTCCACAAGTATCACCATTAGGTTTCTAAATCTTCAACAAGTCACCAAGTTCTTCTGAGCTTTTCTTGAGTTTGTCTTTGTGTTGATTTGTAATATCCAGTTCTCTTTGTAAGATCTCTTTCTGTCTCATCAATTCATTGGAGTCATTCTGTGTATGCATCAGATCTATCTTCAATTGGTCATTTTCATAGCTAAGTCCTGTGTTCTCATTTGCTGCATCACTTAGTCTTTTGGTCAATTCTTCTTCATTCTTTTTCCTATTTTCAGTTTCTTTGCAGAATTTCATGGTCATATCTTGCATCTCATTCTTCATTGTTATGTTCTCTAGTTTCAGCTTGCTTATCTCATCATTAAGTGATTCCTTTTCATCATTCTCATTTTTCAACTTTTCACATAATTATCTTCTCTTGTTTCTTGCAATGGTAAAATTCTCTTGAAGTGCCTGAATGATATCCTGAGCTGCCTTTAGATCATCTTCAAGTTTGATGTTTTTCAATTTTTTTGCATCATAGTTTGAGAGAGTTGCTTCTAGTTGCTTCATTAGATTTTCCATCTTTACCGGTGTCAAGATCTTCCTCAAGCTGTTAGGCTTCTGAAAATAGAGGACCAGGCTATGATACCAATTGTTAGGATTCCCACAGATACTGAGAGGGGGGGGGTGAATCAGTATCTAACTGGTATTTAGAATTTCTTAACTTAAAACATGTAGAGCATATTATAACAGTGTATCGGTATGCAAGAAATAATGCAATAAACAGAAATGAAAGCAACCACATAAGAAACACACCATAACACAATATTTTAGCGAGGAAACCTGGTGTGGGAAAAACCTTGGTGGGATTTGTGACCCATAATATTCACTTACTAGCCAATAAAAGAATATTACTTACAAGAGGGGCCTGCACATGTAGGAAGACCAAGTTCCTAGAGCTCACTACTCAATGGGAAGTCTCACTGACTTACAATGTGGATTATACAAATCCAATGTCTTGTACTACTTTACAATAGCATCTATAATGCCAAATTCAGTACTGATTTCTGCTCTGCTTCTTACATAAGCCCTTTAACCTATATTTTGCATAATAGGTCTGCCTTATTATTTTTCCTTTTCTTCTTATAAATGTCCTATAATGACTTCTTATATATATAAGTCATTTTACAATGATATCAAGTTGGGTTTCAAAGATTTTACAATAATAAACAAAATATAATATATCAAAAATCCTATCGACCTTTGTGTTGGTATGCTTCCTTTCTTTGCTGGTGCTAGTGGTCTAAGTGTCGGTGTAGAGTATGATCTATTGATGTCGGTGTAATGTCTTGTCGATGGCATAGGACTATAAGGTTTCCATCAATGACAAAAGCTTCAATCACCTTCAATGTCTCATTGGAGTGTGCATATGCCAACAATCTCTACATCTTCTTCCATATTATATGTCTTTAATACTGCAAATATCTTCTCTACTTCACATCTTCTCCCCCTTTGACAACAATGCCAAAGTAGAGGCACAAGCTTCCATATTTCACTATGTTGCTCCTTCTGAGGAGTAGCATCCTTCAACACATCAATCTTGAAAATATTTGACAATGCAATAATTGACTGATGTGGAGCACATACCTTTAGTTCACCTCTTAAATAGGCAAATGTAGCCTTCGATAGAGGCTTGGTGAATATATCTGCTAACAGCTCCTTACTGGAAACATGTTCTAATACAACCTCTTTGTTCTGAACTTTCTCCCTCGAGAAATGATACTTGAGCTCAAAGTTCTTGGTTCTAGCATGCAATGCTAGATTCTTGGAAATATTAATTGCACTTGTGTTAACAAAAAATATACTCACCGGTTTAGATACAAGGACTTTGAAACTGCTTAATACATACTTCATCCAAATTGTCTGAGTACAGTTCATAAATGCTGCTACATATTCTATTTCTTCTGTGGACTGAGAGATACAACTCTACTTCTTGCTCATCCATCAGACTAGTCTACCACCGAGAAAGAATGCACCACTGGTTGTACTCTTCCAAATGTTCACATTACTAGCCCAATCGGCATCGGTAAACACTTTTGAGATTGAAATCATTATTGTATGGATACCACAATCCATAATCTATAGTTCCCTTAAGATATCTAAGAATATGCTTGACTGCTACCAAGTGGGATTCTTTTGAACTTTTCTGAAAATGTGCAACAATGCCCACTGCATGTGCAATGTCTAGTCTGTTGTGTAATACAGAGTGCAATTTACCAATCATTGACTAGTATTCCTTCTCATTCACCGGCGCTAAATCATCTTCTTTTGACAATTTACAACTGGTCATCATCGATGTACCAACCGGTTTGTTGTCTTCCATGCCAAAGGTTTTCAACACCTCTTTGACATACTTGGACTGAGTGATAAAGATACCATCTTTTATTTGTTTAATCTATAGTCCAATGAAGAACTTAATCTCTTTGATTAGTGGCATCTTGAATTCCTTCTTCATTTCATCTACAAACGCATGGCTCATCTTATCATCTCCACCAAAAAATGTCATCAACAAACACTTCACAGATCAGAATCTAATCTCCTTCTGACTTTAGATAGATATTTCTATCTTCACTTGTTCTTTCAAATCCAATCTTCACAAGATGGGAGTGTAAATGTTCATACCATGCTCTAGGTGCTTGCTTCAATCCATACAAGGCTTTATGTAGCCTACACACCATATCATTGTCTTTTGATAGGGAAAACCTATCTAGTTGCTCTATATACACTTCTTCGAGTATTCCATTCAGGAATGCAGATTTTACATCCATCTGATACACTTTGAATCCCTTGATGGCTACATATGCAAGTAGCAGTCTAACTCCTTCCAATCTAGCTAGTGGAGCAAAGGTTTCTCCATAGTCTTCTCCTTCTTCTTGAGCATATCCCTTATATACCAATCTTGCTTTGTTTCTTATCACTGTGCCATCTTCATTTAGCTTGTTTCTAAAAACCCATTTGGTGCCTATAACATATTTGTACTCAAGTTTGGGTACCAAATACCATGTACCATTCTTTTCTATCTGGTCAAGTTCCTCTTCTATAGCCTTAATCCAATCTTCATCTTTGTGTGCCTCTTTAAATGTTTTGGGCTCAAATTTAGAAATCATGCAAGAATTTTCTCTAGCCTTTATTCTTGTAAGTATTCCTCCTTCCTTATCCCCTATGATTTTCTTTGGATCATGATGCAACTTTACATACCTAGGAATGATCTTAGTTTATTCCTCTTTCTTTTCCTCTTCATCCTCGTCTTCATCTTCATCTACATCTACCGTAACATCTACTAGTGTAGGAGCATTGTTACTTGTACTTGGTTGTTTTGTAACCGGTTCCCAGAAGGTTACACCTGGTTCATCTACCACTAACTCGCTGTCAGTTTCCTTAGGTTTCTCAGAGGTTTCATCAACTCTAACATTGATACTTTCAACAATTCTTTGATTCCTATTGTTAAAACACTTGAGAGCTTTTCTCTTGGTGGAATACCCTAGAAATATTCCCTCATCACCTTTTGCATCAAACTTGCTCAGGTGTTCACTTCTCTTGATATAACACTTGCTACCAAATACTCTGAAGTAGCTTACTACTAGAGTCTTACTAGTCCAATAATCACAAGGAGTTTTATCCTTACCTTTCTTGATAAGTACCTGGTTCATAGTGTAGACTGCAGTGCTCACCGCTTCTTTCCAAAAAGTGTGAGCAACCTTCCCTTGAATTAACATCGTTCTGGCTACTTCAACTACATTCCAATTGTTCCTTTCTACTAGGCCATTCTATTGTGGAGTCTAAGGGGTAGATAGTTGCCTCTTGATTTTGTTCTCTTCATGGTACTTATTGAATTCACCAGAAGTGAACTCACCTCCTTGGTCAGTTCTAAGGCATTTAATCCTCTTACCTCTTTCCTTTTAAACTAATGCTCTGAAGGCTTTAAACTTTTCAAAAGCTTTAGACTTGTCTTTCAAGAATGTGACCCACATCATTCTTGAGAAATCATCAGTAAGAATCATAAAGTACCTATCTCCTTGAACACTCCTATTTTTCATAGGACCACATAAATTAGTATGCACAAGATCAAGTAAATTATTCGATGTGAAAGATTTACCTTTGAAGGTTGAGGAAGACATTTTCCCCAGTTGACATTCTCTGCACAAAGGATTCTCTAGATTGTTCATCACAGACAATCCTCTAACTACCTTGATCTTATTGGCCTTCACAATATTATGAAAATTTACATGGCAAAGTCTCCTATGCCATATCCAACTGTCATCAAACTTAGCCATTAGACATTGACTGATATTTGTATTTAATTGAAATAAGTTACCTCTTGTCTGCATACTAGTGGCCATCATTTCACCACTCTTTCCTTTTATTTTGCACACTCCACCTTTGAATTCCAGAGTGAGTCCTTTATCATTCAGTTGGGCAACACTCAAAAGGTTATGTCTGAGACCTTCTACCCAATACACATTATCAGCACTGTTTTTTCCTTTTAGAGAGATGGACCCTTTGCCTTTTACCATACATGGTGCATCATTACAAAATTGGACTACACCTCCATCGTACTCTTCCAGAGACAAAAACTTTCTCTAGTCACCAGTCATGTGGTGAGAACATCCACTATCAATAATCCACTCATTAGAATTATCAAAGCGGGAAACAAGAGCTTTCTTGTCTGACACATCTACCTTAATGACTACAAATACTATGTCTTTGCTTTCTTCATCTTCTAATTCATCATTAGTGACACCTTCATTGACTACAACAAGATAGTTTCTCCTATTTCCTCCTTTGAACTTTTAAAACTTCTTTGGTTTGTCCTTATTATCACTATTAGGATAGTTGACAACAATGTGTCGTAACCTATTGCAAGAAAAACATTTCAAAGGGAGATTACCTCTATATTTTCTAGTTCCCTTAGGAAGTCTGTTGGCAAGAGGAGCTTCAAAATCCATCAGGATCTCCTCATCATCCATATCTCTGCTTTGTCTATGTTCATAGCTAGTACCAACTTATTTTCCCTTTCTAGATGGTGCAATAGATGCTCTAAAGGCTGATTCGGTCTTCTGAACACTACCATCATAACTATTTAGCTAATATGCAGTCTAATTAGCAATGATGTAGTCTAGGGATACCTTTGTCTTGTCAATAGATCTCAACTCCTGAATAGCGGAAACCCTTATTGCATAGACCAGTAACAAGGATCTCAAAACTTTTCTAACAATAGTGGGATCATCCATTTTACCTCCTGCACTCTTGATGTCTCCAACAATAGTTTTAATTCTTATCCCATATTGTTGAATGGTCTCTCCTTCAACCATCCGCATGCCTTCAAATTTTCCCCTAAGGCTCTCTTCCTTAGCTTTCTTCACATGCTCATCACCGTCATAGATAGTCTCCAGAGTATCCCATACATCTTTGGGATTTTCTTTATCCTGAACATATATAAAGTCAATATCTGATAGACTTCTGATAAGAGCTTCCATGACTTGCCCATTTTCCTAAATTTCTCTTCTTTGATCATCGGTGAGAGTACTGGTATGGACAACATAAGTATTCTCAACATAGTTCAAATGTTGAGCACCCATGCTTTTAATATAGATCTTTATTCTGTCCTTCCATATCTTAAATTTATCTTTGTTGAACTTAAGACCTTCCCTCTTCATCATTAGAATAGGATCTTTTCCTCAAGTGGATAAGCTTATAGCACCAAGGACTTGGAAGATGCTCTGATACCAATTGATGAATAATGATGAATAGTAAGTACCCAATAGGTACTGAGAGGGGGGGGTGAATCAGTACATACAAAAATTTATCTGACAATTTAAACTGCAAAGACTTCACTAACTGGCAAACAACATCACCAACCTAAACCAAGACAATACCAGTAAAACATAGTAAAGCTGTAAAAGACATAAACTAGTAACACTAGTGAAATTAGGGTAAAATACAAGGTAATCTAGGAAAGGGAAATTACAAATTTCAAAATCTTGATAGATTGCTAGTTCATCTTCATCTGATGAGGAATTGGAGCACATACTCCATCCACTCAAAGTGTAATGGACTACACTCCAAAAAGGTGGAGAACTTGGTCTTTTTACATTCAAATTTGTAGCTCCTCATACATAAAGAAAATGCCTACAAACAAAGGGATGCAAAGTACTGGGATATTGATCCAAAGCATGCCAAGTTGGATGATTCAATTTCCTGCCTTGCTACACTTGGAGTTGATGATGACCATGAGCTACCTAGTGATCATGAGACTGAGTATGCTAGTACCATTGCCAATGCTAATGCCAGTGGCACTATTTGTGGTTCTTCTAATTTACCAGACCATATGGAGGATGAAGATAATATTTTTGATGGCCCCTATGATATTTGATCAATGATAGCTCATTGCTGACAATTAAGATTATTATTTTTTGAACTAAAACATTAATATGGTGGTGTATTTACTATTTTGCTATGTTATTAAAACTAATTTCTCATCTCAACTTCACCCATATGCTTAAGAAAGTAATACATCAGAAATACAGTGACCATTAGATCAACATGCATTACCACTTAACAAAAAACACTAAATCATCACATGAAAAAGCATCACACATAACACACTAATTTTTTCACATGGAAACCCAACTGGGAAAAACCATGGTGGGGATGAATACCCACAAGTTGGTCTTGAACTCTTCTGAAGTTCTCTCTATTAGGAGCCTAGTCCAATTAAATACTTTACAATAGGCTTTGCTAGGAACCAATCTTGCTAGGGATCACCTGGTTAAGGGATGGCTAAATACCCGGTTAGGGGTTAAAACCCTGTTAAAGGTTACCTCACAAAAGGATTTGAAGAACTCAATGATTTTGAGTCACTCTGTTAAATTTTTTACAAAAATACTATTAAAGTTGTTACTACTTATCAAATTGCCATTAGTTTTTATATTCAAAGTCATACTATATACTCTAGTTGGTTAACACTACCAAATCATGCAGTCGGTATACACAGAGAAGCCAGTATGCACAGTCTAGTCGGTTACAGAAGAAAGTAGTCATAGAATGCAATATACACCAAGCTATCTACCAAGTATCTTTTTATAGCTATTGAGCAGTAAAGATGACACACCGAGTTGATATACATCGAGTGAAATGTGTTACCAGATACATTGAACCTGGACATGCATATGAAAACATGTTACAAGATCGAGGCACATCTAACCGTTATCACATTAGAAATTGCACTAAGAGATTGTGTATGATTTTGAGATCAATCTAACCAATGAAATATTTTGTATAGTTATTCATTCGATGAATCTTGTTTGTAAGATCGAAGCAATGAATTAGATCACCATCTTAAGAGATCTATTTATACAACATGAGTTAAGGGTGTATGTATGAGTGTAAAAAGACTGTTACAGAGACACAGAGGTCACCGAGAAGGTTTTCAAAGAATAGTCGAAGAATAGAGTAAACAGAAGGGTTTACCGAGTTACTATATGGGTTACCGAGGTATGCTATAAGCAAGGTAATCTATTCTGAGCACATAGAATCTAATATAACATTTCAAATATAAAGTTGTAGATATTTGTAATGATTTTATTGTAATATTGTGAAGTTGTAAGAGAAACCTTTAACAGGGTAAAAGACTCTAATCAAGTCTATAAATTGTAAAGCCTCTAACCAGGTGCAGCATTCAGAATAAATGTTGTAAAATCCTTTAGCAAGGTAGATCTAACAGATCTTGTTACTCCTAACAGGGTAAGCTATCAAAAATAGCTAATATGTAGCTCTAACTGAGCACTCTTTATTATTGTAGTAGTGAAGTTGTGGGTGCCATCTCCACCGTAGTTTTTCTCTCTAACCAAGAGTTTCTGCGTAACCAAAATATATGTGTTATGGAGTGAATCATGTATGATTGTTATCTATTTGTTTTAACTTTAGTTTAGGTTACTGCACTATTCTGTTTATGCATAATAGTAAAGTTATTATT
This sequence comes from Cryptomeria japonica, assembly GCF_030272615.1. NCBI lineage: Eukaryota > Viridiplantae > Streptophyta > Pinopsida > Cupressales > Cupressaceae > Cryptomeria > Cryptomeria japonica. The sequence continues at coordinate 292,944,502 of NC_081411.1, read as the reverse complement.
CAAGAAAAGTTTTGGAGTACTGATTCACCCCTCCCCTCTCAGTACATTAGCTTTCCATATTGGGCCTAACAAAATCTACTCGATAAAGGGATTTTCCAACTCCTAAAATGGTTAGAGGTCAACAGGTAATACATTGATTTGATAACAACACTCAATGCCAAGGCAGATCCACTTCAGTTCTTTTACATCTGCAATCACACTCTGTAGATCTCTACTCACTTCTCCGGTCTAGCAAGAATCACCTCACATACATTCATTTGCCAACAATTTCAAAATGAAAATCATCATCGACCTTATAGAAAACAATTAGGTTGGTGGGAAAAACCTAAAAACCCTAAGCATCCAAGTTAATAATACAGTCGATCCAATCCTGACTGTTTAATCACATTACATAGGGTAAAACAATCTTGAAAAAATCTCAAGACATTCTGCATCATCCATTTTTCACCGCTTCTGGAAGCTGATAACCCATCACGCGCTCTCCACCATTTACTAAGATTTTGCACATTCCGGAGGTAGATAGAATCAATCTTCTCATGCAAGATCCTAAAGGAAATCCTTCACATGCACAAGGTTGATGTGGAAACACGATCTAATCTTCATTTCAATGCTAACTCATCATAGGATGTTATCGGTCGAATCACATAGACTTGGAATGCATCAGTTGGAAACCTTGAAGCTGAGACTACCAACCGGTAGTCATATCAACTGAAAACCCTATACAAACTTTGCATATACCAGTTCACTTGCAAATTACTTCAACATACCGGTTCAACCTTCATCATACTGGTTCACACTTCAGCATATTGACATCAATAACAATATACATTATCATCATGTCATCAAACTCTGCACATATGCCAACACACTCACTGGACAAAGGTAGATGACAAACAAAAGGCAAACATCAACCCCCCCATGGCACTTTATAATTAGTACATGTATAATGAGGCACAAGATGTGCAAGATCCCAAGTAAATAATACATGATGGCACTTTATCTCAGTGTATTTGCATAAATAAAAAACTACAATGATAAGAAGACTAGAAACAGAAAGAACAGCTAAAACTGAGACATCCTATTCAGAGAAAGAGATCTTGGGATCTGAAACATCTATGATATTTACCAGAGTGCTGAAAATAAAATAATTGAATAAAATATTCTAAGAGAATAATCTGGAAATAAAACTCATATGACTAGAAAGTACATAGAACAATCTTTCCAACAATATATTTTTTTCAAAAAATGGAGTTCGGATGCTCATTCTACGACCCCGGAAGTGCAGAAAAGAGACCCCACTTTGACTGGAATAAAGTATAGTCAAACAACAAAGTTGAAAAAAAAATTCCAACACCACAAGGTCCGGCTTGGAACCAGCTTTTCGACGCCTATTTGGTTTCAAAAAAATGACTCCGTATGCTCAAGATATGGCAAAAAAACCAACCCCCCCTAAAAGAGGCAAGAGGGAGGCAGTCTGGCGGTAGATTTGGGTGGAGGTGGCCCGTTGGCAGTGCTTCAGTGGTGCTTTGGTGGTTGAGCAGTGAAGCGGCGGAGCTGGGCGGTGGTAGGGTTGCAGTGGCAGGCGAGGGCCACGAGCCGACGGGGGTCAGCGGGGGTCGGGGGCCCACGGGGTCCACTCGGAAAGGTCCAGCAGCTGGACTGTTAGGTCAGTGGGGGAACCAAAACCCCAAAAAAAAATTGATTTTTTTTTTTTAAACTTTGTCGATTTGTTTGGAAAGAGGGTTTTTTTTTAATTTAAAAAAATAAAAAAAAATCAAATTTCGGCCTGCATGCCGTAAAAAAGCAATTTTTTTTTTAATTTCTCGAACTACATGCTAGGGTTGTACGACTTAGTACAAAACAAAAAATATCCCCACAGGCTCAGAAGTTAATAGTGGTCAAGTTTTATATGACCATATGGTTTTTTGGGCCTTCTGAGCACGATGGTGAGGTCCGTTTAGGCCCAAAGTTCTTAGAAAAAAGGCCTATCCGTAGGTGCACAAAAGAACTGCTGAAAAACCCCAGATCTGCTTCCAATGCAAAACACTCAAAATAAGAATAGGTAGCTTCAGATCTGAAGCTCTGATACCATGTGAGAGCTGAGAAATACAACAGCACAGGAGCTGAAATGATCCCTACAAGCTGAATAAACCTATTACAAGGAGAAATAAGGAAGCAACATAGAAAAAACCAAATACATAGGAAATTCTCAAAAAGATGAGAGATTTGTATTCACAAAAATGTGTAATAGAATTAATGATATAAAAGAAAAGATTCAACCTCTTATAGGTGAAGAAACCCTCAAATGGAAAACCCTAGGCTTGCACATAATAATTAATCAAAGAATTAATTATTATGCACATAATGTTAGCTTAAGTGTAAAAGAGATAAAGGGAACTTAATTAATTAAACAAATGCCATTTAATTAATCAAGTAAAGAACCGATTACTCTAACAACAAGGCTACCACTAACAACCAGAAAGAATTCAAAGAAGTATATGTCCAAGAAAATAAAAGAAACTCAACCACCACCAAAGTAACCAAACTAAAGGAAGAAGGAAACAAATAAAAATAGGAAAATACTAGAATTCCTTGCTAAGAAAGTAAATATCATGGTGAAGAGAAAGACCAACAAGAGATTCTTCCATTAAAAATAAAAACCAAAGTTTATATTATACATGGAGTGCTTCAAAAGGAACCTCTTAATAGGCTCTATATGATCCAACATCCAAATTTTATATTGAGTCAATTCTCTAGGACCCCATTTGTTGAATATCCTAGACAACTGAGAGGGGGAGTGAATCAGTTGTACCAATTAAAATATTTCACTTAATCCATAGAAACAAATCTGGTAATCAAACTTCTAATAAACATATATACACATGAAATATTATACACATAAAACATACACAAGAACACTAGATATACGTGGAAAACTCGAGGAGGGAAAAACTATCAAGAATGCCAATTATCAATTATGGAACACCTGTTAGGGTGACATAGGTAAAGGTGATTTTTACAAAGGTTGGGTCATTGCAAAAATGCTTAGTACTTACTACTTGGCTATAGGGTATGTGGAGGATCATGGTGGGCCAAACATGCACTTATGTGGCAATGAAAATAAAAAAACAGAGTTAGGCAACTTGACATAAACATTTGAATAAGTTACCAACATTATTTCAAAAATATGAAAGAATAGAATCTGTAGAAAATTGAATGTACTATCTAGTTTACTAGTTGACTTCTAAAAAACAAAAATCTATTTGACAAAAAATTGAAATTTTAATGTGGTAGTACTAAAATTTGAGGAAAAAGATAAGAAGCAGGTGTCTGTGTAACCACCCTAAATCAAATCACAATATTTTACATATAAGTAGAATATGAATGTCCATATGTGACACATATTTTTTAATATATTTTTGGAAATAATTAATTAATTATTATTTTTTTAATACAACTTTTTAAACATTAAAAAACTCATATGTCTGACCACCATAACATGGTCATTTTTTTTTTTAATCCTATAGTATATGAAGCATATAATGTGATGCATGTTTCGTATTCAAAAAAATGTGATACCATTTAAAAGTTATAGATATTTTTCAATTAGCCTATCAATCAAGACTTTAGTCAGAATATCACAACTTTTTGGCCCCTCATGATTCTGCACATGCCCTACAACCACCAGAAAAGGAAGAAATCAATGCCCAAAAGAAGAAGAAGGAAAAAGAAGGAATGCACTATTGAAGCACATTTGCCACAACACTGCAATGCTATAAGAAACATTTAGCTCACTTCCTCTGGTAACAAATAGAAGTTCATCACACAATCTCGCTACTCAACCACAACTTCACAACCTCACACACATTCACAGAAAAAAAATGATCTTATTTTTCAGTCCACTTTATTCCATTGCATTTTCACGTTACAATCATCCTCAATTTATGTTGATATCTTGAATTAAAAATCTCTTCAAGTTGGCCAGAAATATAATTCACCAAAAGATAAATTGAAATAGGTCTACACTAAAATTTCACATGGTGGAGAAGAATGAGAAGTGGACCACACCACAACATATCATTGTTAGGACCCGGAGGCAACTAAGGGGGGGGGGGGGGGGGGGGGTGAATCAGTTGTCAATTAATTTCAACCCAAATATAACTTAATCAAACTTGAAACTTAATACCGATAAACCAAACTTAATGTCGGTTGATAGATTAGCACCTAATATTTATACCGGTGAAACTTAATGTATAGAATAGAAAGAGAAACAACATCCACAACACATAAGATAGATATTTGTACGTGGAAACCCTGTAAGGGGAAAAACCATGGTGAGAAAGATTACCCACAACTAGATGATACTACTGCACATAGTATGTGTATACAAATTGGGTCTACACATGCAAAAAGGCCAACCACCTAGAGCTCCCTACTCAATCACAAGATAGGAGTCACATTGACTATAATTGGATGGTTAAATCTAATGATAATGTATTGCTCAAAGTAGCATCTCCAATGTTAGATTCAATATCGGTTAAGCTCTGATAATCACATTCAAACCTTCCTTGAACCTTCTCTATGGTCTGCTCATATGATCTTCAATATTCCCACATACCATGTTACAAAACCATATACCATATACCGTTATCTTCCTTCTCCCTATTACATCATCTCACAAATCTAATCTTACATATATACTAAAACCTAAGACCAAATGTGTAGGTCAGCTTACCAAGAATATTACAATTAAACCAATTACAAATAAGTCAAGATGTGATGCATCATGTCGACTCAATACATTTTCAACAATATCCAATTAATTAAATCATCTCCATAACATGTCATGCTGATCTAGAATAGATAATGCATGTCGGTCCATAACCTAGACCAATTTTTCGGTAACATCAAATATGTCAACGAGATTAGACCAATAAACAAAATACCATAAATAAGTGTCCAAACCATGTCTTTGACATAACCATGTGATCTCTAGATGATAACAAGTCATCTTTAGTGCCGCCAAACAATATAACATGTCGGTGAACAATATAACTTTCCGGTGAACAATATACCAGTGACTGTGCATAAGTCACTGAACTTGCCGGTGAACATAATGTGTCAGTTTAACATAACCAAAGATATCTAGAAGGATAAGTGTTGACATCAATGGAAAAAACAATACAACACATCCATAATACCAACAATATCCCCCTTTGGCATTGATGGCAACACAAGATGGAAAAAATCTAAGTGCCAAAACAGAATACCAAAATCTAATAATCTTCAGAATAGATCAATACCAGAAATCAAAATACAAATGTAGAGAGTATGTATCTCTCCCCCAATGAATAATCTCTCTCCATAGGATAATGTTTTTTCATAGATATCTCTCTCCCTTTGAAATAAAATGCCAAAGCAATACAAATACTAGAACATACAACTAGTTACAATAACAAATTGTTTTAACCAACTACTCCCCCTGAGAAGTAACTCTACTCCATCAAAGCCAGAAAAAAGTTTCTATGTTAATTCTGTCAGTTTGATGCCAATCATCAATTTTCTAAGTCTATACCAATGAGGGTATTACCTCAAGGTGCTCTCTGAGATATTCAAAAGTTTCCTTAGGCAAAGGCTTAGTAAAGATATCTTCTATCTGCTCTTTAGTAATCACATAAACCAATCTCACTTCTTTTGCTTCAATATTCTCTTTCACAAAATTATATTTGATAGAAACATGTTTAGTCTTAGAGTGAAATAGCAGATTCTTTGATATATCAATTGTTGTTGAATTATCACAATAAATGATTATAGGTTCTTTGCATTTTACCTTTATGTCCTTCAACATTTGTTTAATCCATAATACCCGAGTACAATTAGTTGTTGCTGCAACATATTCTGATTCTATTGTTGATAATGATGTGCAACTCTGTTTCTTGCTCAACCATGAAATCAATCTGCTACCAAGAAAGAATGCCCCGCCGGTGGTGCTCTTTTTGTCATCTACATCTCCTACCCAATTTTCATCGGTGTACGCACATAAATCAAAATTTTCATCTTTAGGATACCATAAACCAAGATTTGTTGTGCCTTGCAGATTCCGGAAAATCCTTTTCACTGCTAATTCATGATTTTTTTAAGGATTATTCTGAAATCTTGAAAAAATACATATTGCATTCATTATGTCAGGTCTTGTTTTTTTCAAATACAGTAAACCTCCAATCATAGATTTATATCTTGTCGGATTAACAAGAGCTGAATCATCCTTCAATGTCAATTTATTTGTTGTAGTCATAGGAGTACTTACCGGTTTAGAATTTTCCATACCAAATTTCTTCAGTAGTTCCTTCAAGTACTTTGTTTGACATATGAATATACCTTTATTAGTCTATGAATTTTGTAATCCTAAATAGAATTTTATCTCCCCAATCATAGACATTTCAAATTCTTCTTGCATCTTATTAATAAAGTCTTTACATAATCCATCTTCTCCTCCAAAAATGATATCATCAACAAAAACTTCAATAACCAAGATGTCTTCATTAGTCACTTTGAAATATAAGTTGTTGTCAGCATTACCTTTAGTATAACCAAGCTTTAAAAGATATTTGTCCAATATAGCATACCAAGCTCTAGGGGCTTGCTTCAATCCATACAAAGCTTTCCTTATTCTATGTTGGTAAATAAATTTGTCCCTTTCAAGAAATTTATTTATTCTCTAGACAAAGATGTAACTCTTGTAAGCCCGGCTATGAAAGTAAAAAAATTACCAACAGTTGGATGAATTTATTAAAATTCAACCTCTGCATTAGAGGGCAGCTCCACGTATGATTTGCAATGAATTTAATACACAAATGAAATGTTGAAACTTTTTACTAGAAAGCATAGAAAGGATTTAGCATTCATCTATCAACACAAAAGAATTCTTTCAAACTGAAACAAAAGAAAATATTCTGAAGATTCAATTGAGTTCTCAAACTCTGATTTACACACATGTTCACCTAATAAATTCGGAGCATAACAAATGCATTGTAGTATTGGTGTCTAATAGATTCTCTCTCATGCCTCAAATGACAAGGGGAATTAGCGCAACTTAATCCACAATGAATCTGTTAACAAGTAATAGAAACCATGAATCCAAAAAAACACAAAGATGACTGATCATAAAATGATATCATGCCCATAGAAATTTTCTTAAGAAAGATTACTAATATTCAAACACATAGATTCAAAGACTGCATATCATAGCACTTTATTGATAATCAACCATTCTATTTTCAAACAATTCATAGGTAAACTAAAATATCATCTGCTGCTCAAAAAATCATAGTTTTTCAGACCTTTACAAACACAAGCTTTCCATCTTAAGTAGCCTATAATTTTTACATAACAAAATTACACTTTAATTTAACCAAAGGTTCAAGAAACCATTTACTATAACATGAAACAAAACTAAAACAACAACCATTGTGGGGCTCATGCCTCGTTCTTGGATTAACTATATTTCCCTTGTGGCAGAGGAGGTTATGGATCTATCCTAAATTGCTGCAGAGCCGCGCCATTCCAGATGTGCCACCGAGAAGCTCAAGATGACCTAAAAATAAGGAAGACCAATGTGGTAAATCCTTTTCTTCCACACCTCCTCATCCATGTTCACTTGTGCCACTTTTTCCTTGTGTACCTCCAAATGGTCAGAAAAGACTATGAGCATCGATTCAATCTTAGCCACCTTTGAGAAGTTGTCCGTGGTCAAGGATTTCATCATCTCAACGAATTGTATTCTTTCCTAAAAGATCTTGGTCATATCTATGGCTGCCTCAATTGTCTTGGCACCATCTTTCATGAGCTGGATGTCAATGCACTTGAGATCCTTCTGCATTGTATCGATCAAGTCTGTAAATCCTTTGAGCAATTTGGTGACTCTTCTTGGCCTTGTTTGATGATCGAGTTACACCACTCCACATTCTTCCTTGATACATACAATACATTATCATCCAGCTTTTCTACTAGTTTTTCAACCAAGAATTTCATCACCCCATATTTCTATATATCATTCATTTGCGCAAGGACCGCCACCCATTTGATCATTTCTTTCTCCCAAGCCACCATTTCTAGCTCTAATTCCTTGCTCATAGTTTCAACATCTTTCTAAACCTTCACCAGATTGACAATATAATCTGATCCCTGTTGCATTATAAGATCCAACCATTTATTGAACATTTATGTAACTATTTTGTTCCTTTGAACTTGGTCCAGCATCTTTTGATTGGCCAAAGATTTGGGATTAAATGATACTGGTATCTATGACAAAGGTTTGGGGTTTGGATTATGGATAGCATTGATATACTTAACCATCTAAGTAACAACTTGCTTCAATTCCCTTTTATCTTTTTCATCCTTCCATGTTCTTGAAATTATCCTTTTTGTGGATGATTCCAAATACTTAACAGCCACGACACATGAAGCAACTCCCAAATCTATATTTTCGACTGTAAAATCCTCCTCAGTAGCTTTGTCTACATCTTTCCCTAGAATTGATTTGGCTATCTCAACTGTCTAGTGACCTGTTGCTTAATCTACTTCAAGCATTGTCTGCATCTTGAGTTTCTTTGACTTTGATGCCTTTCCCAAACATCTTCTAACCATATCTTCCATAGGGATTGTAATTGGCACTACTCTTTGTTTCTTTCCAACAGTGGCTTCCAACCATTGTGGTGTGTTTGCAGGCTCTTTAGGTGGACGATTTGTCTGTATATCGAGTGAAGTGACAATGACCAAGGTGTTCATGGGGTCTTGTTAGCTTTCCACTTCTTTTCCTGATTTAAAGGTTCATCCAGATCCTGGAGATCCATTGTTTCCTCTATCTCTTCACTAGGGTCAAGGTCTACAACAACCTATTTCAAAATGGCCCCCCTACTCTTCTTCTTACTCCTGGACCAAGTCACTCGAGCAACTGTGAAACCTGATGGTGATTTCTTTTATCTCCTAGGTTAGATTTTCTCAACAATAGGCCTTGAAACACCTGTTACCACCATGAAAAATGGAAAATTCCTTAGGAAATCAGAGCTGGTTTTACCTTCGGCAGCTCCAATTTGCTCAAGTATGACAATTGCAACCCTTACAAACTATGGCAATAAATTCAGACATTCCTTTTGATCAGATGAGAAAATATCTATAAAGCGACATACGCTTCATAATGATTTACTCAAGCATGCGAAGTAACAGTGAAATGACTAAAATTTGACACCTTAATTATCCATCACTTCTGCACAAGTAGTTGATTCAGTCATGATTACTTTCCATATTAAGAATTTTAAAACTATTGAATGCTGGGAATATTCCTTCTTTCCATGCCACTTTTGTTATCATCAAAAAGCCTTAGAGTTAGTTTTGTAGTGAATTCATGAACCTTGAACCATTTGACAAAAAGTTCAATTGTTCAAGTTAATTTAATAAGTACTGTTGGCATATGGACACTCCAATGAGACATTGTATGTGATTGAAGGTTTTGTCATTAATGGCAACCTTGCAATCCTATGGCACCGGCAAGACATCATATCGGCAAAGCATTACACAGGAAAGACAGTGCACCGACATCAACAAGATCACTCTACATTGGCACTGGCACCAGCACAGAAGAAAAGATGTATACCGACATAGAGGCCGATAGGACTTTTGATATGTAATATTTTGTTTATTATTGTAAGCTGACTTGGAAAATTTTAAAATGACTCTTGTATATAAAGGAGATCATTGTAGACATTTAGAGAGGTAATGTAGCGAGCATACAGAAAATTATTAGGTAGACCTAATGTGCGAATTATAGGTCAAGGGTATATGTAAAGAACAAAGTTAGAACCGGTATTGAATCTGGCATTGGAGATGCTATTGTAAAGTAGTACAAGTCATTGGATCAATATAATCCTCATTGTAAGTCAGTGTGACTTCTCATTGAGCAGTGAGCTCTAGGCAGTTGGCCTTCCTGCATGTGCAAGCCCCTATTGTAAGTAATATTCTCTTATTGGCCAGTGAGTGAATATTGTCGGTCACAAATCCCATCGAGGTTTTTTCCACACCGGGTTTCCTCATTAAACATCTTGTGTTATGTTGTTCTTTTCATGTGGATGTTTTTGATTCTGTTTATTGCATTAATTCTTGCATATCGATATACTGCTATTTTATGTTCTGCATGTTTTAACTTAAGAAATTCTTATCACCGGTCAGATACTGATTCACTCCCCCACTCTCAGTATCTGTGGGAATCCTAACAATTGGTATCAGAGCCTAGTCCTCTATTTTCAGAAGCCTAACAACTTGAGGGAGATCTTGACACCAGTAAAGATGGAAAATCTGATGAAGCAACTTGAAGGAGCTCTTACTGACTATGATGCAGAGAAGTTGAAAAATATCAAATTAGAAGATGATTTAAGAGCAGCTCAAGATATCATTTAGGCACTTCAAGAAAATCTTACTATTACAAGAAATAAGAGAAGAGAACTTTGTGAAAAATTGCAAAATGAGAATGATGAAAAGGAATCTCTTAATGATATGATAAGCAAGTTGAAACAAGAGATCATGACAACAAAAAATGAAATGCAAGATATGAATATGAGATTTTGCAAAGAGATTGAGGACATAAAGAAGAATGAAGAAGAATTGACCAGAAGACTAAGTAATGCAGCAAATGAGAACACAAGACTTAGCTATGAAAATGACATGTTGAAGACAGATCTGATGCATACTCAGAATGACTCAAATGAACTAATGAGACAAAAAGAAATCTTGGAAAGGGAATTGGAAACTACAAATCAACATAAAGAAAAATTCAAGAAAAGCTCAAAAGAACTTGGTACCTTATTGAAGAATTAAAAACCTAAAGGTGACACTTCTGGAATTGGCTTTGAAGTTGGTGAAAGCTCCGGTACTGCAAATACTCAAGATCACAGCAAATTGGTAAGACCACCTAATGCTTATAAATTCAATGGAAAATGGTTTAACTGTAATAAGTATGGTCATAGGGCAAATGATTGTAGATCTAGGAACTATCAGAATATCAATACACCCATCGATCAATGTTCCAAATGCAACAAAGTTGGTCATAACTCTGAAAACTGTAGAATGAATGTGAGATGTTATGTTTGTGGAAGATTTGGACATTTATCTAATCAATGCAGAACACAAACCGGCATAGGTTATGGGAAAGCTATTCAGAAAAATAATGTAACTTGTTATGCATGTAACAAGATTGGGCATATTGCTAAATTTTGTAGAAGTAAAGGTACACCGGTAGACAACAAAGGTGCTAGCTTGAAAGGAAAAGAAAAGGTTGAAGAGGTTAAGCAAGAATTCTCAAAGCAATGGATTAGAAAAGCTGATCTAAACATTAGGAATACTCCTCCACTGGTAGAACCAACAAATGCTTCACCAGAAGGATAGAGTGATGCTTCACCGGCAGGACAGAGTAGTGCTCCACTGGCAGGGAGTTCTTCATCTAATTGAAGAAAATTTCCTGGAGGGTCTGGCAATCTAATGACACATGTGCTATTATTCCCTCAGTTAGAGATAAGAAGTGGAAAATCACTTATTACCGGAAAACAATGTTAAGTGAATACTTAACCGACATGCAATTAATGTGGTAGATAGCGAAAAGACTTTATAAAATAAGGTTTTGGCTCCATTTCATTTCACCATGATTTCAAACTTTCAGAGAAGCGCAAAGATTCTGAGCTAAGGCATTTCAAGCAAGAAGCAAGCACACTCCAAGAAATCATCCATCCAAGACAGAAAAAGGTATTTAATCATGGCATTAACCTCTGCAATTGATTACATAGAGAACCCTACTGTTGTGGAAGTAATTAAAAGACCTTGGCCCGTATTTCAGTTAGTCCCCGAAATAGAAAAGAAGGATGATACCTTAGGTGCATTTTCTCAAATCCCTAAAGGTGTTGTATATGCTGAAGACCCTAGAATGTACATCCACTGCAACATTGAAGAGTTAGGAGATGAGGAAATCAAAACCATGTATAAAACTGAGATATGTGATGATACCGGCAATGTTAAAACTGAACACAAAGTTATTGAAACCCTAGGATTCATAGAAATCCTTAGCATTCCTGAATTTCCTAAGGATGTGATTAGGATAGTGTTAAGAAGAGTTCATGGAGAATTTTTCTGGTTAGATGCAATTCATAAGATCACCAAGGAAGCGGTAAAGGCTGTCACAGGGTTACCAGCCATCGGTAAAAGACCAGACAAAAACAAGAAGGTTTCAAATGATTTAGTCATAGACCTAACAGGTGCAACATTTGATAAGATATCTCTAAGGGTTAACGATGTAAAGGATACAAATGTGAGATTCATAAGCATGATATTAGGTTACAAAGCCACTCATACCAATAGACTTAACTCAATTTCAAGTTTATGCATTAAGAGTGCTTATGATATGGTGACAGATAATGCAAAAATTGACATCTGTGAATGGTTAAAGGATGAACTGATAGACAACCTTGGAAAGATAAAGAAGGATAAGAAAGGAACTTTAAGATCAGGAAATCTGTTAGTATGCCTAATACTTCATATAACAAAACAAGTTCCTGGTATAGGATGTAAAGAACTAGGATATGACATACCGGTAGGAAAGCAATTGACAGAACTGTTCAATACCATGGGTGAGAACAAAGAAAACAACATTCATGACTTTTTCCAAGCACTGAAGACAAAAATGAAGAAAAGGATAAGGTTATCTCAGAAAATTGTAGATAAATACAAAGATGACATATGCTTTGTTATTAAAAAGGATGAAATATGGATGGAAGTAGTCATTCCAAGGACAATTTGGGTAACCAAAATGGGCTATGAGACAGATGACCACATAGTTGAAACTTATGCCAAAGCACTTCTGGAAGCCCCCAATGAACCTAAGGAAGAAGTATTTGGTAGTGCTGAAACCATAGAAAGCCAAATACAGTCCAAGAAAAGTGTGAAGAAGGTAGAGGCATTTGTGAGGAAAGGATCCAGACAAGCAAAGGCCATTAAGGAAGATGTATTAAAGAAAACTGGCATAACAAAAGATGAGTTGGCAGCCCCACAACTTGAAGCTCATCTATCACTGGTAGGTACTTCTTCGGAAGGTGACATGCCAACAACCTTTAAAAGAGTTGTTAGGAAAAGAGATCCCTCACCGACAACCACTCCTTCACCTAGAAGGACAAGGCAGAAGCAACAAGCAGTGAGATCTCTGGTCAGAAAGATCACACCTAAAAAGAAGATAACTCCTAAGAAAAAGAAAAAGACAAAAACTGACTTGGCACCTCTAGACATTTTGCTAAATGAGATCATAGCGGAAGGAAAATTGAAAAACATAGGGAAAATTTATGACACTCTCTGCTGATGAGAAAGGGCAAGTTGAGGAGAGTGTAATACTGCATATGGACATGTTCAAAAAGTTTTTGATGGAAGTAATCAATGAAATTCTTGATGATTTATACAAAAGACTTGAGGCCAGAAGGCAAGGAGTAATTGAATTAGGTCCAAGAAAATAAAAATAGAAAAACTACTTGTTGTATATCCGGTAAACTCTCCAAAGGAAATTGATGATCTGATTGCTCAGGCAAACCGGATTGTTTTCTCCACTGCACACTAGCATATTTCACTGATGGTAGGAAGAGTTACAGAAGTTACAGAGGAAACAAAAGATGGATGGGACATATTCCTTGTTGAAAAGGAAAAACAAGAAGAATACAGGAATCCCAAGCCTATTAAGGTATATTAGAAGGATAAGGACAAAGGGAAAGGCAAAGTTGGTGGACCTCCAAGCATAAAGGTTAAAGACAATCTACCTCCACCTGTAAAAATTACAACCCTTGAAAACCAACCGGCAGCAGAAAGCATGGATGTAGAGGATAGCAATCCAAATCCTGAAGTTCTATACACTGTAAATGTCGATACCCAAAAGATCAACATAACAGTTGATAAAGATACAACTGAAAAGATAGATATGGCTAAAGAACCTCTGATAACAGGAGATACAGAGCAACTTATAGAGGATACAGGGAAAAAGGTGGAATCTGAGGCACAAATAGAGAAACCAACAGAGCTAAAAGCTCTAGAATAGGTTCACAAGGAAACAATGCCACCGGTAAGCAATGAAGCAGGAAAACTAGTGCTAAAAGAAATACAAACACAAACTGACTTGCCAGAGGTCAATACAAGCATGGTTATTTCCACTGGCACTCAAACTCTTGGATCATCATCAACATTCAAGTCAACTAATGTGAGTGAGGTATTACTTGAATCCATTAAGAAAATAACTGACTGCAGTTCACAGGCTTATAAAGCAATAGATGATTCAATACCAATTTTGAAGATAATTGCTCCTAATTGTAATATAGATAATAAATATTCTTTAGGATAGTTGGATACATTATGTAAATACATTTCTAGAAATATTGAGAAAATAAAGGAAGAATCAGTAAAGGACATGGTAGAAAAGGAGAAATAGAAATTCTTTGATGAAGAAATAAAGAAGTGTAACAGAGACTTTGACACACTTCTACTAGAACTATGTAGTTTGTTGAAAGAGTATAAAAATTTGTATAAATACACATGCAAAACAAACTTCTTGACTGTAGATATTGACAAGAAAATAAGCAAGACACAGGATGAGATAAATAAGCTTGCAGACAATTTTGTCAACTCACCAGATTCACTATCTGTTTTTGAAGATAAGTTAGCAAATTTTGAGGAAGAATTGCTTAAACAGGAAAGAGAGAAAGAGAGAATAATAAACAAGGCAAAACACTTGAGATCTAAACTGAGTCCAAGATTGGACTATCTAGCATCTCTGCGGAAGGAAATCTAAGAGGCATTAGCACAGGGAAGTAAAACACCGGCTGAGCAATTACAACATCTCACTGGTACTGTGAAGAGGACTGAAACAACAATAAAAGATAGCAAAAAGTTTATGGATAGTATAAACTTAATTTTGGGTGATCTTTTTTAGATAATAACTACCCAACTATAGGGTTGAGGATATGGACAGATGTAACTATGAACTCTACTAACATCTTGACAACCTTTGTCATTGATGCCAAAGGGGGAGTAGTAGGATGAGAAAGTTCAAAGACAGGAATCATATGCTCAGGGGGAGCCCTTCATATTTTTGGTAAACATTCTTTTTGGTAAATTTTTTGGACTACACATTTTGGACATTTTTTGAAATTTCTCATGAGTGCTGCCATCAATGTCAAAGGGGGAGATTGTTGGCATATGGACACTCCAATGAGACATTGTATGTGATTGAAGGTTTTGTCATTGATGGAAACCTTGCAATCCTATGGCACCGGCAAGACATCATACCGACAAAGCATTACACAGGCAAGACAGTGCACTGACATCAACAAGATCACTCTACACTGGCACCAACATCGGCACATAAGAAAAGATGTATACCGACATAGAGGGCGACAGGACTTTTGATATGTAATATTTTGTTTATTATTGTAAGCCAACTTGGAAAATTGTAAAATGACTCTTATATATAAAGGAGATCATTGTAGACATTTAGAGAGGTAATGTAGTGAGCATAAAGAAAATTATTAGGCAGACCTAATGTGCGAATTATAGGTCAAGGGTATATGTAAAGAACAGAGTTAGAATTGGTATTGAATCTGGCATTGGAGATGCTATTGTAAAGTAGTACCAGTCATTGGATTAGTATAATCCTTATTGTAAGTCATTGTGACTTCTCATTGAGCAGTGAGCTCTAGGTAGTTGGCCTTCTTGCATGTGCAGGCCCCTATTGTAAGTAATATTCTCTTATTGGCCAATGAGTGAATATTGTGGGTCACAAATCCCACCAATTTTTTTCCCACATCGGGTTTCCTTGTTAAACATCTTGTGTTATGGTGTTCTTTTCATGTGGATGTTTCTGATTCTGTTTATTGCATTAATTCTTGCATACCGGTATACTACTATTTTATGTTCTGCATGTTTTAACTTAAGAAATTCTTATCACCAGTCATATACTGATTCACCCCCCCTCTTAGTATCTATGGGAATCCTAACAAGTACAACAATGAATGAGCAACACACAACAATACCAGGAATGAGCAACAATGATGATTATTAAGCAAAAAACTTGAACCATTTGAACCGCTTGAGATTTGGTTCAAAGTTCAAGTTTGGAAACTAACTTAAAACGTATAGACATCTACTCGTTATACAACAATACATTATCACAACTCACAAAAGACATTTTGAACCTTGAACCAATTAAGGTTCACAAATTCAGATCTCTAGACGTAAAAAAAAAGTGTGCTTGCTCTCATGAAGACAAAGACCACTAATGTCTTTTTTCTAAAACGCGTTTTGAACTTTGAACCTATTGAACCTTTTAGAAAGAGTTCAATGGTTCAAGTATGAAGGAGATCAAAAGACCCGACAAAAATAAAGGCACAACAAGGCAACCTACAAGTATGGACATTGAAAAGGGAAAATTGTAGGGGGGACTAACATCTGATCTGACTGGGGACTAGAACTGTGAAGGAACTAGAAATGAACTCCAAAATCTATGGTTTCGCAAGCAGACTTTATTTAAAGAACCCAAACAGAAATAAAAATAGAAAAGACACACAACTGTCAATCAACCAAAACACTATATACAAAACCACGAGGGACTCTCGTTTGCAATTGGTATAATTTCAAATCTTGAGTATTATAGGTTAGAGGAAGAGCAGTACCATCCTGATATGCAAGTTTGCATGAATTTGGTCCTTTTACCTCATGAAGTGAGAATGGTCTTTTCCAGAGTGATTTGATTTTGTATGTGCCCCTTTGGGTTCCCTTATTCTGTGCTAGAGCAGTACCTGATTGCTTAGCATGAATTTTCATGGCTTGGCCCGTTTGTCAAATATTTTCTTCACCCTCATCTGGTGCTCTGTTATCTGGTCCACTAATTTATCCTTCTTCATCAATTCTCATCAAATGCATAATCTATTTTTCCAGAGAATTCTAAAAATAAGCATCTTCAATGACAGTTTGTAACTTAGTAGCTACCAGTTCCAAAGGAAGTGCTACCTAAGTTCCTAAACCATAGACCAGTTCAAACAGTGACATCCCAATAGCCCTCTTTGGTGATGTACAATCATCCCAAAGGGCTTCATACAGTTTTTTATGCCAATCCTTAAATTTTTCACTCACTAATTTTTTCATGATATTTATGAGGTTTTTATTCCTAGATTCAGCTTGAACATTTCCTTGAGGATAATAATTAGATGATTGAGAAAGGGAGATTCCATGATCATAGAAAAATAGAGAAATCATGGCAGAAGAGAAATTAGTAGCATTATTAGCCACAATTTTTAGCAGGACCCCAAATCGAACCAGGATTTTCTCGTTCAAAAAGTTAAAAACAACCTCTGAGGATGTCTTCCATACTAGAATGGCCTCAACCCATTTAGTAAAATAGTCTATAGCTATCAAGATATGGGTATGTCCTGCACTACAAGTAGGTGTCAGGGGGCCTATAAAATCCAAACCCCATTGCTTGAAGGGTTCATCTACAACTACAGGTCAAAGTGGTAATGCTGCAAGCTGCGACTTACCCATGAACAACTTACATTTTTCACACTTGGCCACCTATGCATAAGCATCTGTGAACATCCTTGGCAAATAATAATAATTCCTTAAAATCTTGTAGGTAATCACCATTGAAGAGAAATGGCCGCCACAGGCTTCATCATGAAATGTTTTCAACAGAGACTCTTGGAGTGATCTATCTACACAGTGCAAGAAGGTCCCATCCAATCCCATCTTATATAATACATCATTAAAAATGACATACTTAACAACTTTTAATCTCAAGTTCCTCTTCTCTTTTGAAGAAAGATGTTCTGGGCAATCTCCATATGTCAAGTAGTAAGAAACATCTGCGAACCAGGAATCGTGAAGGCCAACAAACAAGACTAAGGGAAATTCTTTTGTCACTTCCTCTTTACTCTCAGCAATTAGCTTGCACAAACCCTACCCTCTTACCAATTTGTGGGCCTAATATCTAAATTGAACTTCTGAATATTTGACACCCAGGAGGCTTTTTTATTCATTCCTATGTCTTGTTGTGTCAATATGCTCTTAATTGCTGAATGAGGCACATAAACCATTGCATGGGAATGGAGAATATAATACCTGAACTTCTTTATGGCCTTCACAACTGCATATGCTTTCTTTTCCATTATTGAATACTTCAATTCATTCTTTTTCAGTGGTACACTCATGATTGATATCAGGACTTCATCATTATCCTCATTCTTCTGTAATAAAATTCCTTAAATAATGTGCTTTGAGGCATAATAGTAGATAACAAAATCCTTACTAAAATCAAGATTAACTAGAACAAGTGCATGACCAATAGCATTCTTTATTGAGTTGAATTCTTTCTTCCCTTCCTCATCCCATTTAAATCTTGTTTTTCACTCATCAAATTCACGATATACCTGGTAGTCTCCGCAAAATCGGGGATGAACCTCATTAGAAAATTTACCTGTCTGAAGAAGGATCTAATGACATTCCTACTTGATGGTAGAGTTAGCTATTGAATTTCTCTTACCCTTTCAGGATCTACTTTCACCCCTTCCTTAGAAACAATATGACCAAGCAACTTACCCTCTCTAACTCCAAACACCGATTTCTTCGAGTTCAAGGATACCCCATGCTCACGGCACCTCTGTAACACTTGTCTTAGGTCCCGTAGGTGATGTTTTCTTCTTTTTGAGAATATTGTTAAGTCATCTAGATATACAAAAATGATCTTATCCTTTAAATGACCAAAATACAAATCCATAGCACACTGAAATGCCGCTCCTGCATTAATCAAACCGAATGGCATTTGGTTATAAGAAAATGTACCCCAGGGAGTAATAAAGGCAGTTTTATGTTGATCACATTCTTGAACATTGATCTGATTATATCCTGAAAATCCATCAAGCATGGACATCATCTCTAATCCTAAAACTATTTGTAAAATGTTCTCCATGGCTGGTAATGGATAGTTGTCTTTTAGGCTAGCCTGATTTAGATTTCTAAAATCTACACAGATCCTTATTTCACCGTTTTTCTTTCTAACAGGTACAATATTAGCTATCCATGTAGAATGATGGATGGGGTATATAATCCTAGCTTTTAACATCGTATCTACTTCTTGAAATATAGCCTCAACTACTTTTGGATTGAAGCTTCTAAGCTTTTGCCGGAAAGGACTTACTTTAGGTTTTAGAGGAATCCGATGCTGGAATTTTCCCTCTGAAATTTTTAAGATCATCATAGCATCAAGCAAACACATCCTTGAAATCCAACAAGAGACTAATGAACCTCTCATTTTCTTTAGGCATACAACACTTTCCTAGATTGATAAATTTAGGTTCATCCTCACTACCGATGTTGATCTTTTCGTAACCCCCAATATCCTGAACCTCTGGGGATTTGTCACCTTTGTTCTTCTTATAGGTGTCATGATGATCAAACAGATGCTCCAATGAAACCAACCCTTTAGGGATCCTATTTCCTTTCAATTGCATGATTCCATCAGGAAACTCCTTTGCTCATTTTGGTGAAAATTCTTTGCACTCTGCATCTGAACCTTCAAAATATTTGGCATAAAACATGTCTACACTTTGCATAAAATTATTGATTTCTTTGTCACTTTCAAACACCTACCAAAACTCGGAGTTGTCTGGGACACTAGGTCAATATATCAACTCTACCCTGTAAATACCATCAACAAATTCAAGATGTGGGACAAGTAAAGAAGCTGAGACTGCTAATGAATCTACTTTTGAATTCAGTTCCCTGGGTATTACTTCAATGGAAAATGCATCAAAATCTTCAATTTCATCCCAAACTCTATTCTGATAGTGTTTTAATCTTTCATTTTTAATATTAAACAACCCTCTAACCTATTTTACAATTATTTCAACATCTTCTTTAACCCGTAGGAGTTTCACTCCCAATCTCTTAGCTTCGGTTAAACCTAACAACAAAGCCTCATACTCAGCTGTATTGTTGGTATTTTTGAATTCTAATTTAAAAGAGAATGGAATATGGTTGCTAGAAGGTGGGATATATACTACCCCTACACCTAAACCTAATGTTGCACAACTACCATCAAACTCCATTAACCACATACTTTCTTCTCCCTAGGGTTGTGATGGATCTTCCACTACCTCATTATCAGACAAAATCGTGTAGTTTCCAAATTGACAATCATGATGCAGAATTTGAGCTCTTGGGTCATCAGAAGGGAAAAAAATGAATTTAGACTTTGGTTTAGGCTGCAAAATAACTCATTTTTTTCCAATGAGGATTATGGTTTGAGACCAATCCATTTTAATTTCACCACCTAAATCCCTACAAAAAGTATGACTTAGCAACATGCCATAGCTAGCTGGGATGTCAGCTATTAGAATAGTCAAATTGATTCTTTTATTTGGGTGGGAAGCAAGAACTACTTGAGCATCCTTAATTTGACCTAGCAGAGGAATTTGTTTTGAATCCATAGAATAACATCTGCCAAAGGTTTTTGTCAAGGACAACTCTAATACTTTAGCTACTGCAAAAGGTATTATTTTGTCAGATGCACCTGAATCTATAATACAATTATTCAACTTGTAACCATTTATGAATGATGATATGTAAAAGGGTTCTGGTTTTGACTCAAGGGTGGGTATAGAATCATCTGTTTGAAGAGCAGTTATTTCAAGCATCTTTTCATAATCCATAAGGTGAACCAATTCATCACTATGTGAGGGCAATGTGGCATTTATTGATTGTTGTGTTTCATTGGTCTATTGTACATTATTCCCTTTTACAAACTATATAAGCCTATCCAGTTTTTTAGGATTTAGTTTAAGGTACTCGACAGGTGTAATTTGAATTTGAGAAGATTTGCAAAATTCTACAATATCAAATGAACATTCTTATTCAACAAACCTTAAAAATGGGGGTTCTTGCAATTTTTATCATTGTTATGAAATTTTGGGTCAATCCCCTTACCTTTGAAAGCCACAACTGAAGATGAAGAGACACCCTAGGTATTTTTGTTTGGTTGATTTCTTGTGAGCACCGCACATGAAGGATCTTCTAAAGTAACCAAAATATCACCCCCTCTTTCCGAATCTGACTCATACTCAAGGAAATGGATTTCAGAGTCGCCAGGTTTCTTTAAAGATTCTTCTTCATCCCACTCATTTGAGGTATCTTTAGAATTCATCAATTGTGTGTAACGCACCATCTCAAGAGAGGAACTACTATCATGTTCATCAGTGAGATGAAAAACACACATGCTCCCTTTAGGTGGCGGTGCCTCAATTGCTAATCTTTGATGAGTAGGGGGTAATTGCAGAGTCTTATTCCCATAGCCCAAGACTGGTTTATATTTCTCCTAGGTACATCTTGATAGGGAGATGGGTATGAGGTACTAGCTTTAAGAAATTATCTTTTAAGAGTAATCACATCATTCATTAGTCATTGGATTACAAGGTCTGAAGAAGTAGAAGGTTGGGCAATGGCTGTCTGTACTTCTCCTTTCCATTTACCTATCATGATTAGATCATCTTCCAACTCATCTACAAGTGTTTTGGTAGCACTTAAATCTACAACTCTTTGCCTATGAATCAGGAAACCTATTTATGAAGGAATAGAATTAATAAAGAAACACTTAAGATTATCATCAGATGGCTTTTGATTAATTAGAATTTTATGCACAATCTTATCAAATTTTGCCACAAACTCCCTCATAGACTTCGAAATTTCTTTCTTTAACTAGGCCAATTGAGCCAGGAGAGAGTGTTCATCTTCAGCCACTTTGAATCTTGCATCAAACCTTATTTTTAGATCTTGCCAAGTTGTTATCACACTATTTGGTAAGTGATAGAATCAATCTGTTGCTACTCCAGCTAGTGTCTGGACAAACAATCTTACAACAACATCTTCGTGTTGAACCGCTATTATCCACAAGCCACATTGGATGCATTCAGGTGCTCATCAACTGTGCTTTTTCCATCCCTGTTAAATTTTGCCAAGTGATCTTTAGCACCTTTTTGTAAGGGATTGAGATTGAAACCTAAGTTCAATGGACCTACAACAGCCCCCCAAAGGATTATTTGCTGCCATTGGAAGTATGATATTGAGTGGAGTCAGGTTGATTATATTTGGTAAATAAATACCATGCAAGATCAGAGCTTGACAAACTAAGGACATGGGAGATGGTGAAGATGAGGAAGGTGGCCTACTTCTTGCTCTTCTTTGAGGTGAAAAAGTGGGTTGAAAATTGAGGTTCTGTAACTCCTGAAAGAGAGAATCAACTACCCCCTCCCTTCTCTAGGACCTAGTATATCTCTTTAACTCTAGTCTTGTAACTAAGTGACCAGTCTTATGATTCAACTCCCTAGCAGAGTCACCAAAAATCTATTGGTAAACAAATTTGTCCCTTTCAAGAAATTTATTTATTCTTTGAACAGAGATATAACTCCTTTAAGCCCAATAATGAAAGTAAACAAATTACCAATAGTTGGATGAATTTATTAAAATTCAAACTCTGCATTAGAGGGTAGCCCCTCGTATGATTTGCAATAAATTTAATACACAAATGAAATGTTGACACTTTTTACTAGAAAGTGTAGAATGGCTCCATCAATACAAAAGAATGCTTTCAAACTGAAACAAAAGAAAATATTCTGAAGATTCAATTGAGTTCATAGACTCTGATTTACACACATGTTCACCTAATAAATTCAAAGCATAACAAATGCATTCCAGTATTGGTGTCTGATCGATTCTCTCTCATGCCTCACAGGACAAGGGGAATTAGCACAACTTAATCCACAATGAATCATTTAACAAGTAATAGAAACCATGAATCCGGAAAAACATAGAGATAACTGATCATAAAATGATATCATGCCCATAGCAATTTTATCAAGAAAGATTACCTATCTTCAAACACATAGATTCAAAGACTGCATATCATAGCACTTTATTGATAATCATCCATTCTATTTTCAAAAAATTCATAGGTAAACCAAAATATTATCTACTACTCAAACAATTATAGTTTTTTGGACCTTTACAAAGACAAGCTTTCTAGCTTAAGCAACATCCAGGCTCATAGTTTTTACATAACAAAATTACACTCTACTTTAACCAAAGGTTAAAGAAACCATTTACTATTCAGGAGAGAAAACTAAAACAACAATCACTATGGGGCTTACACCTCATTCTTGGATTAACTATGTTTCCACTATGGCAAAGGAGGTTATGGATTTGTCCTACTTTGCTGCAAAGCCATGCCATTCCAGATGTGCCTCTAAGAAGCTCAAGATGACCTGAAAATAAGGAAGACAAATGTGCTGAATCCTTTGCTTCCACACCTCCTTATCCATTTTCACTTGTGCCACTTTTTCCTTATGTACCTTCAAATGATCAAAATAGACTATCAGCATCGATTAGATCCTAGCCACCTTTGAGAAGTCGTCCATGGTCAAAGATTTGGTCATCTGAATGAATTGTATTCTTTCCTGAAAGATCTTGGTCATATCTACGATTGCCTTAATTGTCTTGGCACTATCTTTCATGAGCTGGATGTCAATGCACTTGAGATCCTTCTGCATTGTATAAATCAAGACTGTCAATCCTTTGAGCAATTTGGTGGACTCTTTGTGACCTTTTTTGATGATCGAGTTACGCCACTCCACATTCTTCCTTGATACATAGAATACATTATCATCCATATTTTCTATTGGTTTTTCAGCCAAGACCTTCATCACCCCATATTTCTATATATCATTCATTTGCACAAGGACCACCACCCATTTGATCCTTTCTCTCTCCCAAGCCACCGTTTCTAGCTCTAATTCCTTGCTCACAGTTTCAACATCTTTCTAAACCTTCACCAGATTGGCAATATAATTTGATCCCTATTGCATTATAAGATCCAACCATTTATTGAACATTTATGTAACTATTATGTTCCTTTGAACTTGGTCCAACATCTTTTGATTGGCCAAAGATTTAGGATCAAATGATACTGGTATCTATGACAAAGGTTGGGGGTTTGGATTATGGATGGCATTAATATACTTAGTCATCTGAGTAACAACTTGCTTCAATTCCCTTTTGTCTTTTCCATCCTTCCATGTTCTTGAAATTATCCTTTTTGTGGATGATTCCAAATACTTAATAGCCACGACATGTGAAGCAACTCCCAAATCTATATTTTCAACTATAAAATCCTCCTCAGTAGCTTTGTCTACATCTTTCCCTAGAATTGATTTGGCTATCTCAATCGTCGAGTGAGTTGTTGCTTCATCTACTTCAAGCATTTTATGCATCTTGAGTTTCTTCAACTTTGATGCCTTTCCCAAACATCTTCTGACCATGTCTTCCATAGGGATTGTAATCAGCACTACACTCCATTTCATTCCAACAACGGCTTCCAACCATCGTGGTGTGTTTGCAGGCTCTTTAGGCAGAGGAGTTGTCTATATATCAGGTGAAGTGACAATGATCAGGGTGTTCATGGGGTCTTATCAAATTTCCACTTCTTTGCTCGTGTCCATTTCTTGTGTCACAGGTTCATCCAAATCCTTGGGGATCCATTGTTTCCTCTATCTCTTCACTAGGGTCTAGGTCTACAACAACCTATTACAAAATGGGCTCCCTACTCTTCTTCTTACTCTTGGACCGAGTCAATCAAGCAACTGTGAAACCTGATGGTTATTTCTTTGATCTCCTAGGTTGGATTCTCTCAATAATAGGCCTTGAAACACCCGTTACCACCATTAAAATAGGAAACTTCCTCAGGAAATCGGAGCTGGTTTTACCTTCGATGCCTCCAATTTTCTTAATTATTACAGTTGCAACCCTTACAAACTATGAAAATAAATACATACATTCCTTTTGATCAGACAAGAAAATATCTATAAATCCACACATACTTCATAATGATTTACTCAAGCGTGCAAAGTAAGAGTGAAATGACTAAAATCTGACACCTTCTTAATTATCCATCACTTCTGCACAAGTAGTTGATGCACTCATGATTACTTTCCATATTTAGAATTTTAAAACTACTGAATGCTAGGAATATTCCTTCTTGCCATGGCACTTTCATTATCATCAAAAATCCTTAGAGTTAGTTTTGAAGTGAACTCATGAAGCTTGAACCATTTGACAATAATTTCAATGATTCAAGTTCATTTAAGAAGTACAACAATGAATGAGTGAAACACAACAATACCGGGAACGAGCAACAACGATTACTATTAAGCAGAAACCTTGAACCATTTGAATCTCTTGAGATTTGGTTCAAAGTTCAAGGTTGAAAACTAACTTAAAACATATATACATGCACTCATTATACAACAATACATTTCAATCACTCACAAAAGACATTTTGAACCTTGAACCAATTAAGGTTCACAGGTTCAGAGCTCAAGACATAAAACATAAGTGTGCTTTCTCTCATGAAGACAAAGACCACTAATGACTTTTTTTTAAAACATGCTTTGAACTTTGAACCTATTGAACCTTTTAGAAAGAGTTCAGTGGTTCAAGTACGAAGGAGAATAAAAGACCTGATGTAAATAAAGGCACAATAAGGCAACCCGCAAGTATGAACATTCAAAAGGGAAAATTGCAAGGGGGACTAACAATCTGCAAACCATATCTTTATCATTTGTCAATGAAAATCCATCAAGTTGTTCAAAATAAACTTCATCTTCAAGATCACCATTCAGAAATGCATGTTTTACATCTATTTGATATACTTTATAGTTCTTGTGTGCTACAAATGCAAGAAATAATCTGACTGCCTCAATTCTAGCTATAGGTGCAAAGGTTTCATTGTAATCAATTCCCTCTTTCTGTGAATATCCTTTACACACTAATCTTGCTTTGTTCCTGATTACCTCACCATCTTCATTAAGTTTATTTTTGAATACCCATTTAGTTCCAATTAAATTTTTGTCTTTAGGTCGGGGAGCCAATGTCCATGTATTGTTCTTTTCAAGTTGTTCTAGTTCATCTTCCATAGCTTAAATCCAATGTTTATCTTCACATGGCTCAATAATAGATGTTGGTTCAATTTGAGAAATTAAAAATACCTCTTCATTTTCCAGTCTTCCTCCTGTCATAACACCTTGATACTTATTCCCAATTATCTGACTTTTAGAGTGATTCAGTCTTACATACATGGGTGTGTTCACTTGTTGTTGTTCTTCAGTCACTATGGAATTCTCTGATGATGCCAGTGTGACTGGATCCACATTCTATACCGGTTCACTTTGTATAGGTTCATTTATGATCATCTCAACTACCGGTTCAGAATCCATACACCTTCAATTTCCTCTAAATTGTTCATCTATCTTCACATTTGCACTCTTAATGATTTTCTACAATCTTTTATTAAAATATCTATATGCCTTGCTCTTAGATGAATAACCAAGAAATATTCCTTCATCACTTCTAGGATCAAATTTACCAATATACTCATTTCTCCTAATGTAACATTTGCTTCCAAATATTCTAAAATATTTAAGAGTAGGAGTACTACCAAACCATAATTCATAAGGGGTCTTACTAGTTTAACCTTTGATGTGAACTTTGTTAAAAGTGTAAATCGTTGTATTCACTGCTTCTCTCCAGTACACATGAGGTATATTTGCTTCTAATATCATGCTTCTAGCTGCATCTGAAATAGTTTTATTCTTCCTTTCCACAACTCCATTTTACTGAGGTGTCTGATGTGCTGATGATGAATACTAAGAGGGGGGGTGAATTAGTATGCCCAAACTTTTAACTGAACTCTTAAGCAATTTTAGTGCAGACCAATATAGTAGTTTAAACAACAAACTGGTTAAAACAAAAAACAAGCCAAATAGCAAATAGAGCATTCACCCACACAAGCACAATCACCATAACACAAGATATTTTGACATTGAAACCAAAATGGGAAAAACCATGATGAGTAAAACTCACAAGTCAACTATCTATAGAATAGTAACCAGACCGATTAAGGTTAGACCGGTTAAGGCCTTACAATGTTCTTCATCAAAGTAGATCTTGTTAGGAATCCAAATCTCTATTAGGAGATAAGTCCTGTTAAAGACTACCATGTTAAAGGATTTGAGATCCAAAATTGTGAACCACCTTGTTAGAAGATTTACAAAAGGGTCGACTGGGCCTACCCAGTTAAGGGTTTCAGACTTGTCAAAGAGATTAGTAATCAACAAGTGAATGATCTAGACAATAGCACAAAATTCTTGATTAGATCCTTGACATCTCTCTGTTAATGCATTGCAGCATTACTTCAGTCTTCTATCATTTTCATGTTCAATCTCTATCACATGATGCTTCTATAACAACTCCACTTCTTCAACATACATACACACATACATTCATTATTCTAAAACCCTAGGCATGATGTTCTTAAAAAGGAAGATGATTTCATGTTGTTCCAATTAGATTGGATTACAATTTCTTAGGTTCAAAGCATCTAGACAAATTTTGTAACATGACACAGAAGCATTGCCAAAGTGTCAGTAAATGATAACTCATCACACTCTACAATTTTACCAGTTAAGCACAATATATCGATAAGCAAAGACTGGTAAACTTGAACATAGTGTTTTGATAAAAAAGATTGACTGCCGCTAGGGGTCCTTGTTCTGCTTGAGGTCTTCATACCACTTGAGGTCTTCATACCGCTTGAGGTCTTCAATCATTCTTTGATTGGAAAGCATTTTCTACAAAACATTGATAGTCTTCTACAAACAAAAACTATTCATTCAATGTCATATAAAACTAGTGTGAACAATACAACACATATTACTAGTGGAGATTAACTCATACATAAAATAAGTGTGTGTCCATCAATGACAATCACAACTAAACATTATCAAAATACCAACAATCTCCCCCTTTGGCATTGATGGCAACACTTAGGAAAATTTTACATCTAAGTGCTTACAAAACAAAAAAGATGCCATAATTAAAATTGCTCCCCCTAAGAATATACACTACTTCCTTTGCCAAAATTATAAGCATGTGCAAATTCAATGCTACTCCCCATTTGCCTACAATGACAAAGTAATGCAAACACTCCCTCTTTTACAGAAATTTACCAAAATTATAAAACAAAGTATATGTTCATGACAATAAAGAGTAAAAATTTTCAAAAATAGATTTAAAGTTTTTCATGCCTTCATGTCTGTGGACCAGGTATCTAAGAGTAGGGCACGAATTTCACTTTGAATCTTCATCTGGAAAGCTAACTCCTCCATGGTATCGATGGTGCTCAATTCCTGTGCAACAGTAATAGCCTCCAAGTGTAGAAAGCACTTCTGAAGAACCTATAATTTGGGTAATAGAAGAAATTGGAGCTCCTGCAGATCTTGTTTCCATTTGCAGATCTCCAATTCAATCTTCGCAATCTGCTGCTGGTGAGTGTGAATAGTCTTTCCATACACTGTGAAGGAATCATATGGCAATTTGAATTTTTTGATATATTGCTTTAGCTTTGATTGGAGTTGACTCTTTTTCTTCAAAGCATCATCACAAAATATATCTGGTTGGTAGATTTTGCTCAATAGTTTATTGCCTTCAGCTATTGCCACACTGATATCATCCCTCTAGTGGATCAACTTGTCTTTGTCTTCATTAAATTGTTTCACCAGTACAACTTTGAGTGCCTTTTCATGGTTTTTCTTTATAGTGGCCTGGGCAATATCTTCCAAACATTGTACTTGATCATCTACTAATGTGCAAAGAAGTTTTAACTTGGCTAGTGAGGAATCGGTACTAGGGAGGTTAGTATCGGGGATTAGATTGGAAAGAGTGTCAACAACAAATTTAATGACATCATGTTCTTTCTTTTTCCTTAGTTCTTATAATCTATCCTGAGCCAGTTGAATGCTCCTCAGTAGCTCATTTTCATCTACCAAGTGAGTAAGATAGGCAAGAGTCAAATCAGTGTGACCGATGGGATCAACCTGTTTGGCTTGATCTCCAGTTGCCTTAGGAGTCTGTCCCCATTCCTTTGCCTTGATCTCCTCTTGTCTTTTCCTCTCATGTTCTTCTTTTTCTTGGGCTTCCTTGGTGGCCTTCTCTTTCTCCTCTTCCACTCTATTTTTCTCTTCTTCCTTCTTCTTCTCTTCTTCTTTCTTCCTTTCTTCTTCCTTCTTCCTCTCTTCTTCCTCTCTTCTTTCTCTCTTCTTCCTTCTTCTTCTTTTCTTCCTTTTTCTTCTCCTCTTCCTTCTTTTTCTTCTCCTCTTCCTTCTTCTTCTTCTCCTCTTCCTTCTTCCTTTCTTCTTCCTTCTTCTTCTCTTCTTCCTTCTCTGCTCTCTCTTTCTCTTGTCTTTCTTTCTCTGCATGCTCTTTCTCTTGTTTTTCTTTCTCCGCTTGCTCTTTTTCTAGTTTTTCCTTCTTTTCTTTCTCTTTTACCTATTTCTATTTCTCTTATTTTTCTTTTACTTGTTTCTCTTTTTCTTGTTTCTCTTTCTCTTGTTTCTCTTTTGCCGCTTTCTCATCTTTTGCATTCTCCTTCTCTAGAGTGGTGTCCTCAACATCAATGAGGTCATTTTGTTCTTCTATTCTTTCACCTTTACTGTCAAAGGTTTCATCTAGTTTGGTTGTAGATAGGTTTGGCTCTTTCTCAGCCTGTCGATTAGCTTTAGATACCTTCTGCATTTTGACAACTTCTTTAGCCTACAGATGGGTGTCTTTTTCCACTTCAGAGGTTTTGCCTCCAAGTAGCTGAAGTCTTCTTTTTCACATGGAAAAGATGCCTTTGTAATGATTGAGAATCTCAAACAATTCTGAATTAGAGGCATCAGGAAAAAATTGGGCAAAAATTTCTTCCCTAATTTCTTGCTCCTTTTCAATGACAATGCGCCATTTATTATCCAATTAATTATATAAAGAATTAGGAACAAGAGATTTAATGTCAATCAAAAACCAATCATTATCACACAAATATTTTATGACCTCTACCTCTACTTCTTCCTTTTCCCTATCGCTAAGATCATCAAAATAATCTTTTAGATCATCAAGAACTTTCCTTTTAACATTCTTCATAATTCTTTGAAAATGTGACATAGGGTGGTAAGAAGAAACATGTATATTTACCGGTGCAGAGGTTGCTGGTACATTACCAGTCATCTTCATCTTCTTACTTGATTGTCTTGTCTTCTTCATTTCTACCTTCAGTTCAATATCTTCTGAATCCAGTGTGTTATTCCTTGTTTTTCTCTTCCTTTCAAATACCTTTTGCGAAATGGCCTCCCGTTTCTTTTTGGTTGGTGACCTCTTGGTCACTTTAGGACTAGTTGCAGATATAACTGGTGCCGATGCCAATGCCACAAATTTCCTCTTCTTTTGCTTTAATACTTCAATAGATTTGATCCTCTCTAAGTAAGTATCGGTCATCTTCTTCTTTGGATCCAGTGGTGCAGCAAGTAGGGCAGAGGCATACTCTATGAGTATATCATTTACCACTTCATAACCCATAGGCTCAACTTCATCTTCTCTGGGCTCAACCGCTTCCATTATGCAGTGATCCACTTTGATTGTGAAACAAATTTCCTCTTCATACTTTTTAATCAAATCACCTGATATTCTCATTCTCTAGTTCATCTTCAATCTGAATTCATCAAAATACTTGTTCAGAGTCTCCAAATAAGTAGATCCCACTACTTGCAGACTACTCTATTTGTCTTGAAACTGGTAGGTTAGTTGACCATTGAGCATCCCCAACTCTAGGAAAATACCCTAAAAAATAGAAAAACAAACCGATAGGAAGTTGACCGAACTTAAACCTCTATGTCTTGTCCTCTTTGATGGACTTTAGATTCTCCATGAGTTTTTTTTGCATGCAGGTACATAAGTCATATTCTGCATCTTCCTTGATCATCCTATAAGCTGCATGCACTGCATCTATAGGAACATAATTCATTCTACTAGCATAGAATAATCTATACCCAATCAGCATGCACACATACTTCACCAAATCATCTTTTATGGTGTTTACAGTCATTTCTCGTTGGTCACTCACAGAACCGATGAGCTCTGTCACTTTGGTTTTGGTGATCTTGTTAAGAACAGGGACTTCTCCAACATTGTAGAAACTGGTCATGACATGGATTACCTCTGGTGTAATATCATGGGTTCTCTCAAGATACATCTTGTCACCATGAACCCTACTTAGAATGATCCTTATGTTATCTTCTGTGAATTCCTTGAGAAAATATACTGAATTATGGAATTTCTTCTTCTCGATCACGTTGTACTCTAGTTTAATCTTCTTATCATCTCCATAGAACAAACGGAACTGGGAGTGAATCACTAGAGACCCTAGGTCTTCAGTTTTGCAATCAATGTATCTTGAAACATCCCCTGCAATAATCACTCCAATGGGAATTTGAGATAGGGCATTGTATTTTACCTTCTTCCTAAGAAACTCGGATGACTCCTCAAGTTCAGTAGAACTAGAAGGGATTTTGGATGTACAAGCCATGACTAAATAATTTTGAATGACAAGAGTGTTTCTATGAAGAATACCTTTTCACTCCAAACTAGGGTTTGCCGATGTCGAACACAATACACTTTTTCAAAAGCTTGTTTTGCCACTTTGCCCTCCACTCTAGATAGCTTGAAATGTCTACTAGATCTTGCAGAAGATTTCTTCCTTGATTCTTTCGAATGCAAGATGAATCTCTCTTGTTGTGCTACTCAAGCTAAAAAAATTCTTCTTTTGAAAATAGGTAAGTAAAAATGATGAAAAAAGTCACTTTTAAGCATGCTCCTACCTACCATAATAAATGCATCATCGATAGGGTACAAACCCTAACTTTACCACTTCATTTATTTTGTTGGTTGATAGGTAACCAATACCAATAAAACACTTTACCGATACACATCGGGGGTCCAAAACATTGTTACCGATATGTTCCCCCTTAAGATTTTCAAAGCTTAGTTTTCTAGTTCAGGGGTCTCTACACTTGGTGCAGAAATTGCTACATCTTGTGGCTCCTCTTCAAATTTCTTCTTCCAAATTTTATCCATATTGGCCTAAATGGTTTCAACATTAACCTTTCCTTGTGGGTCGACTGGTATGTCTCCAGATGGATTCTTTTTCAGTTTGCATGTTCTGGTAATATGTCCCAGTTTGTGACAATGATAGCATATCATTCCAAGTGCTCTCCATGGTACACTGTTCACATTTCCATTCTTCCTCCTGCATGTTGTAGTAGTGTGACCACTACCATGATAGATCAAACATGTTGCTCTCCAACTGGTTGATGCTTCATAACCATTTGACTGGTGGTCATAGGTTCTATACTGGTTCGAGTTTCGGTTCATAGGAGGTTCCTAGACAATCCCTCTTAGTCTCGGTGCATAGACTCCAGGTTTATTCATAATTGTCCTACAGTCAAAAGATCTATGCCCAAACTTATTGCATGCATAATAATGACCATTAAATCTATGAGATCTAGCCTTGTGGCTATGCACATTATTTTGCATGTAAGGGAAATTGTTATAAGCCTTGCTCCTACATACATTGGCAGTATGTCCTTCCTAAAGATAGTTAAAGCGTACAGGTTTGAAATTTTTCTTACCTTTTCTTTGGTTGATCTTAGGTGTTGATTGCTCCTTTGGTGCACTAGTCTTGGTTCCAGAGGTTTCACCTTCCTCGTATGTAGAAAAACCATGTCTAGAGGTATCCTTTGATGGCTTCATTGTTTCCAACTTTTGGTCCAACTTCGCAGCAGTCCAGTTGAACTTTGCAAGTATCTCCTTTGTCTTAGCAAGTTCCTTGGAAAGAGCATCATTGTTCTTCATCAAGGTTTCATTATGAGAAATGGCTACATTGAGGTCTTCTTGCATTTCTTCTTTCTCATCCTTACCCTCTTGTAGATAAGCGGTGATGGTACCAATCTCTTATTTCAACTTAGAGATCTCATGCTCCTTGTCCTTCACTAGATCTTCAACTTTTCTTCTATTTTCTAGCTCCTGACTCATCCTGATATCCAGTCCTTCCAGCTCCCTCCTTAGGCTAGTTTTGGACTCATTTAATTTCTCCACTTCTTGGACTAGGGCATCTATGTCTACTTCATCAGAAGAGTTGTTTTCAGTGATTTCCATCATTTTCTCAGCAAGTTCTCTTCTTTTGAGTAAAGAGGTTTTATATTTGATCTTCAGTTCATCATAGGCTCTTCCAGATTCAGCCAAACGATGAGTGAGTTCCCTCATGTTGTATTCCCCCATATCTACTTTCAAGTGGTTAGACTTAGAGAAAGGTTGTCTCTGATACCAATTGATGAATACTAAGAAGGGGGGTGAATTAGTATGCCCAAAATTTTAACCAAACTCTTAAGCAATTTTAGTGCAGACCGGTTTAGTAGTTTAAACAACAAACCGGTTAAAACATAAATAAGCCAAATAGCAAATAGAACATTCACCCATAGAAGTACAATCACCATAACACAAGATATTTTGATGTGGAAACCCAAATGGGAAAAACCACGGTGAGTAAAACTCACAAGTCAACTATCTGCAAAATAGTAACCAGATCGGTTAAGGCCTTAAAATGTTCTTCATCAGAATAGATCCTGTTAGGAATCTAGATCTGTGTTAGGAGATAAGTCTTGTTAAAGATTACCCTGTTAAAGGATTACAGATCCACAACTATGAACCACCTTGTTAGAGGATTTACAAAAGGCTCGACTAGGCCTACCTAGTTAATGGTTTTAGACTTGTAGAAGAGATTAGTAATCAACAACTGAATGATCTAGACAATATCATAGAATTCTTGATCAGATCCTTGACAACTCCCTTTAAATGCATTGTAACATTACTTCAATCTTCTATCCTTTTCATGTTCAATCTCTATCGCATGATGCTTCTATAACAACTCCACTTCTTCAACATACATACACACATACATTCATTATTCTAAAACTCTAGGCATGATGTCCTTAAATAGGAAGCTGATTTCATGTCGTTCCAATGAGATTGGATTACAATTTCTTAGGTTCAAAGCATCTAGACACATTTGGTAACATGACACAGAAGCACTGCCAAAGTGTCGGTGGATGATAACTCATCACACTTTAAAATTTTATCGTTAAGCAAAATATACCGATAAGCAAAGACTAGTAAACTGGAACATATTGTTTCGATCAAAAAGATTGATTGCTGCTAGGGGTCCTTGTTCTGCTTGAGGTCTTCATACCGCATGAGGTCTTCAGCCATGTCTTGACTGGAAACCATTTTCTGCAAAACACCAATAGTCTTCTACAAACAAAGACTATTCATTCAATGACATATAATACCAGTGTGAATAATACAACACATATTACTAGTGGATATTAACTCATACATAAAATAAATGTGTGTCCATCAATGAAAATCACAACTAAACATCATAAAAATACCAACAGCTGATAGTTGTCATCTAATTCCATTCCCTTCACAAAATGTGTTAAACTCCTTAGTTGTAAATTCTCCTCCTTGATTTGATCTTAAACATTTGATTTTCTTACCGGTTTCATTCTCTACCATTGCCTTGAATAGTTTGAATTTCCTAAAAGCTTCTGATTTCTCCCTGAGAAAACTAACCCAACACATTCTAGAATAATCATCAATGATTAGCATAAAGTATCTATCTCCCTATAGACTTCTTGTTCTTGTCGGACCACACAAGTCAGTATGAATCAAATCAAGAACATTATTGGATTTCTCATAAATACTCTTAAAAGTTGTTCTAAGTTGCTTTCCCATTTGGAATTCCTTACATACCAGATTATGAGGTTTTACAATCTTAGGTAAATCCCTTACCACCTTAGATGAACTGATCTTTGTAATTCAATCAAAATTCATATGACAAAGTCTTTTATGCCATTACTATCTTTCATCAATACGTGCAATCAAGCATATCTTTTCATTGTTATTCAAATGAAAGATACTACCTCTAGTTTGATTACCCGTTGCAATCTCCAAACCAGTTTTATTCATGATTTTTCATTTACAATTCTTGAACTGTAACTGAAATCTTTTTTCAACTAATTGACCAACACTCAAAAGATTATGCTTCAAACCTTCAATATAATAAACATTGTCAGTATTGTGCTTACCATCAAAAGATATAGTGCCTTTTCCTTTGATCAAACAAGCTTTATCATCCCCAAATCTTACTAGACCTCCATTGTATTCTTGAAAAGATAAGAATTTACTTTCATCACTAGTCATATGATGTGAACATCCAAAGTCTATAATCCATTCATCATTTTCTTCAATTTTAGCTATGAGGTCCTGCTCTACCAGTGGAATAGTAGGTGCCAGTTGATCATCTTTTATTGCAACAAAAGATCATCCATTGTCTGCTGGTTCTTCATCAAAATCATCAGTAACTCCTTCATCGGCATAGTAACATGATTTGTCTCTATTCTTCTTAAATTTGTATCTTTGATATTTATGGTTAGGTGTATATTTTCTTTTAGCCTCTTCTCTGAATCTTGCATGTCTATCAGGACATCTAGATGCCATATTACCAACTTTATTTTAGTTAAAACATTTAAATGGTGCTTTACCTTCATACTTACTTCCAATAGGACCTTTAGGCATTTTCCTTGCAAATAGTGCTTCAAGTTCTTCCAGTTCTTCATTTTCCTTTCTGATATCTTCAAGTTCTCTTGCATAAAGTACTTTCCAATCAGACTTGTTAGATGATAATGATGATGCTACATATGATGATGCTTCGAAGGCTAAATATATCTTAAATGTAGCAACATGACCAAATTCCTCAAGCTCAAATGCTGAAAGTTTTCCAACCAAGGTATCTCTAGATATTGATGTATTAGGCATTGTTCTCAACTCATTAATAGCAATTAATTTCATTTTGTATGCTGGTGGTAATGCTCTTAAAACTTTAGAAATAATTT
Organism: Cryptomeria japonica; assembly: GCF_030272615.1. Classification (NCBI taxonomy): domain Eukaryota; kingdom Viridiplantae; phylum Streptophyta; class Pinopsida; order Cupressales; family Cupressaceae; genus Cryptomeria; species Cryptomeria japonica. Next base: position 292,908,515 of record NC_081411.1, on the reverse strand, counting down.
CATATTCACTCAAGGATCCTCCACAATATTATATTCCCAAAACAATTTCATTAACCCTTTCCATAAAAGAAAAAAATCTTTCATCTTCTTCCATTTTCAGATTTTCATACCTCCCCCAGAAGCATTCCAGTTTTGCAATTTTGATAGTGGTGTCTCCTTCATTCAATGTCTCCAATTTATCCCAAATAGCTTTAGCAGTAGATTGGTATGATAATCCCATGATTTGTTGATCTAACAAGGCACTCAAGAGTGCTTCTCTTGCTTTAAAATCATTCTCTTGATCCTTACCCAATGTTTGTGGATTAGGTTGATTCGGTGTAGGACCAACATAGCCATTATTTGTAACATCCCATATGTCTCTTCCAATGTAATTCAGACGTGTCTCCATTCCGATCTTCCATATACCATAGTTAGTTCCATCAAGTTTTGGACTGTCCTTCTTGAAAAAGTTTGTTGCCATAGAATCTCCTCAAGCGATTAAACTTTTGCAAAAAGAGGACTTAGCTCTGATACTAATTGTTAGGACCTGGATGCAACTGAGAGGAGGGGGGGGTAATCAATTGTCAATTAATTTCAATCCAAATATAACTTAATCAAACTTGATACTTAATACTGATAAACCAAACTTAATGTCGGTTGACAGATTAGAAGTTAATATTAATACCAGTGAAACTAAATGTATAAAACAGAAAGAGAAACAACATCCACAACAAATAACATGGACATTTGTATGTGGAAACTCTGTAAGGAGAAAAACCACGGTGGGAAACCTTATCCACAAATAGATGATACTACTGCAGATAGTATGTGTATACAAATGGGGTCTGCACATGCAGAAAGGCCAACCGCCTAGAGTTCACTACTCAATCACAAGATAGGAGTCACACTTACTACAATTGGATGGTTAAATCCAATGATAAGGTATTGCTCAAAGTAGAATCTCCAATGTTGGATTCAGTACCAGTTAAGCTCTGATAATCACCTTCAAACCTTCCTTGAACCTTCTCTATGGTCTGCTCATTTGATCTTCAATATTCGCACATACCATGTTACAAAACCATATACCATATACTATTATCTTCCTTCTCCCTATTACATCATCTCACAAATGAGATCGTACATATATATCAAAACCTAAGACCAAATGCGTAGGTCAGCTTACCAAGAATATTACAATTAAACCAATTACAAATGAGACAAGATGTGATGCATCATGTCGGATCAATACATTTACAATAATATCCAATTAATTAAATCATCTTCATAACGTGTCGTGCTGATCAGGAATAGATAATGCATGTTGGTCCATAACATAGACCAATTTGTTGGTAACATAAAATATGTCAACCTGATTAGACCAATAACCAAACTACCCAAACCAAGTGTCCAATCCATATCCAGATGATAACAAGTCATCTTCAGTGCCAGTGAACAATATAATCTGTTGGTGAACAATATACTAGTGACTGTGCATAAGTCACTAAACTTGTCAATGAACATAATGTACCGGTTCAACATTACCAAAGATATCTAGAAGGATAAGTGTTGACATCAATGCCAAAACCAATGCAACACATCCATAATACCAACAATCATTGATCAAAATAATATGCTATCTATACAACACATGTTGGAGAAAAATCAAAATCATTCAAGGTCAACCGAACCTGAAATGAACATATCAACAACCATGACTCTAGTGCTCATCATTAAATTCCAAATTAGAATTTCATAGATGAATTCATGAATAACATAAATCCAAAATCACATCAACAAAATTAGAAATGCAGAAAAACATGGAGCTCTGCGAACTCTGCCAGAAAGAATAATCATTACTAAATAAATTTATGGAGCACAACTTCTGGGCCACCAAAACATAATAATAGAATCTCAAGGAAATATCTAATAGCATACCAACACATCCTAAACATATTTGCAACACACCAAAAAAGCGGAGCACAATCCACTTAGTAAATCACAAAATCAGTATGTTGACATCAATGACAACCATACTAACATTTCATAAACTTCACATTTGCTAAACCATTCTCTAAAATAGTAGGTAATGTAGGTATCCTTATGTTCTCTCTGAATTCAAATAAATTCTAACTTTATTAAGAATTTTCCAACTTAAGAAACTCTCTAAACCCCCTTTTATAAAAAAAATCACCATTATTTTAGAATCATTGTTTGGAAACATTCACTAATAAGTCCTAATTTCAATAAGAAGTCCCCCCTTCTATTTTCAATGAAGTGTATACTACCCATGTATTTCCATTAGGGACCCTACTTTGGAAAGTGTACCATCAAAGGTCCCTATACTTAATCTTTCTACATCAAAAACTTATCCTCCACTATGTAATATCGATAAATGTAGTTGTAATAAACCCATTTAAAGCATCCTATAATAGAAAAAATGAGATGGAAAGGTCATGAAATAAGAGAATAAGATCAAAATTATAATAAGGAAGAAAAAATTTAGAGATCATAGGCTAAAATAAGTAATAGTAACATCTAGGTCAAGAGTCTAATGGTTGAAACAAATATGGATGAGATTGAAAACAATAAGAATGATAAACTTAAATTGAAAAGAAAATTAGATCTAAACACCCTAAGTAATTTATTTGTGAGTTCACCCATCAAGCGACAATGTTTCCATAGTCCCTACAAGGTTTGAGATTAACATCTAAATAGTGTCAAAGATTGTAAAGGCTATATATAATAACTAATCTTTGATTTATTCAATCATAGATTCCTAATACACCAACAAGAATCCAGGAACCCTCTCATCCATCACTATACATGGTTTAAGAGAAATAATAGCTAAAATTATACAGCCTTTAATGAATGAAGATGATCAAGAGATTGTTTCTTATAGATTAAAAAATCACAAGTTTAAATCTATTGAATAAAATAAGAGAAGGCAATGTCTTGATAACATAAAAAGTTTTATCAAATATCATATTTTAAATTGAGAATAATTTAATAATAATATTAATAATAATAGTAGTAGTAGTAGTAGTAGTAGTAGTAGTAGTAGTAGTAGTAGTAGTAGTAGTAGTAGTAGTAGTAGTAGTAGTAGTAGTAGCAACAACAATAACAATAATAGCAATACCAATACTAATACCAATTCTAATACCAATACCAATAATAGTAGTAGTAGTAGTAGTAGTAGTAGTAGTAGTAGTAGTAGTAGTAGTAGTAGTAGTAGTAGTAGTAGTAGTAGTAGTAGTAGTATGGGCCATTAGATGCAACAATAGTATTACTAGGATCAAAAGTAATGAATAGGAAATTTGGAGGTGTAGGTTTATCAACAAGGTTCACAAGATTATTATATTCTATACCAAGGTCATTAGGAAAAAAATCAAGAGACTAAAACTCAACAACATTGGTAGAGTGAGAAGATAATTGATTGGTAAATATTTGAAAATTTTGATTAGGAAGAGCTATAGATTTGTTGCTTGTTTTATTGACACCATTTGTAAATATGGTATTGTTATCAATGAAGTATTAGATCTTATTTGACAACTTGTTACAACACTTCTCAATATCATGGCTAGGTTTATAGTGATATTGTTGGATATTATTGGCATATGATGAACATGCATATTGATATGATGATAATATATGTTGTCATTTATGTCAATAGGTTCAAGTGAACTAGTATGAAGAGGTATGACGAGATGCAATGAACTGGTGTCAGGGTTTCACTAAGTGTGACTACCGGTTGGCAGTCTCAGCTCTAGGGTTATCGATTTGGTGATCCAGCTTGTGTGATGCAACTGGTGATACTCTTTGATGAGTTAGATAAGAGATGTGAATGAGATCAAGGTGCCACATAAGCCTTGTATGCATCAAGGATTTCCTTGAGCATCTTGCATGAGAAGATTGACTGTGTTTGAAGTCTACCTCAGGAATGATCATTCTTCTTGGTGGTATGAGAAGAGAGCATGATGGGTTACTAATTCCCATGTGTGGTGAAGAATGAACAATGAAGATTGTCTTGTGATCTATTTGAAATTGTAATACTCTATGCAATGTGTTTGGACGGTCAGGATTGGCCTGCCTGTGTTGTAAACCTAAGATGCTTAGGGTTTAGGGTTTATGCTACCGGCCTAACTATTGACTATAAGGTCAATGATGTTTGTTGTTGTAAGTTGTTGACAAATTTTGTGTGTGTATCCGAGTGATGAGATACTTTCTAGACCAATAAGAGGAAAACTAAAGAGTGTGATTGCAGTGTAGAGGAAATGAAAAGGATCTGCCTCAGCATGTAGTGTTGTTATCAGATCAGAAGTTTTACTTGTTGTCTTCTAATCATTTCAACAGTCAGAAAATCCCCTTACTAGGTAGATTTAACATGCTTATTGTAAACCCTTTAACAAGGTGACACAAGATCATTGAGTTCTTTAAATCCTCGAGCGAGGTAACCTTTAACAGGGTTTCAACCTTTAATAGGGTATATAACCATCCCTTGATTGGGTGATCTCTAACAAGATCGGTTCCTAACAGAACCTTATTGTAAAGTCTTTAACCGGACTAGGCTCCTAACAGAGTGAGCTTCAAAAGAGTTCAAAAACAAGCTTGTGGGTATTCATCCCCACCATGGTTTTTCCCATTTGGATTTCCTTGTGAAAAAATTGTGTGTAATATGTTATGCATTTTTCATGTGATGTGTATGTATTATTTGGTTGAAAGATTATGCATGCAGGGTTATTAGGTTATAGTATTATTGGTATACCACATGCATATGTTTATGGGTGAAGTTGATATCAAGTATTGATCATATTTAAAGTGTTTAGACTTATCAGTTTATGGTGTCTGATGTCTTACTGTGTTTAACTGGTATTGTCGTGGTTAAGTTCAGTGATGGTGACAACCAGTTGGTATTGCTTTAACCAGATAAGTTGTTGAGAAAGTTTTTCCTATATTGATTCACCCCCCCTCTTAGTATTGGTTGGGGTATCTGTTGTTCATCATTATTCATCAATTTGTATTAGAGAAACTCTAGGTCCTCAGTGATATAAGCTTAACCACTTGAGGTAAAAGATCCTATTGTAATGATGAAGAGTGAAGGTCCTAAGTTCAATAGAGATAAATTTAAGATATAGAAGGACAAAATGAAGATTTACATCAAGAGTATGGGTGCTCAACACTAGAGCTATGTTGATAGTTCCTATGTGACTCCCACTGGCACTCTAACTGATGATCATAAGAGAGAGATCCAGGAAAATGGGCAAGTCATGGAAGCTCTTATTAGTAGCCTATCAGATATTGAGTTTATTTATGTACAAGACAAGGACACACCTAAGGATGTATGGGATGCACTGGAAAACATTTATGGTGGAGATGAGAATGTAAAGGAAGCTAAGGAAGAGAACCTTAGAGGTAAATTTGAGGATATGAGGATGGTTGAAGGTGAGACCATTCAACAGTATGGCATTAGGATTAAGACTGTGGTTGGTGATATCAAAAGCACTGGTGGAACTATTGATAATACCACTGTTATTAGCAAAGTACTTAGATAATTGTTACCAATCTATGAAATCAGAGTTGTTGTTATCCAGGAACTAAGGTCTATTGATAAAACCAAGGTATCCTTAGATTCTATCATTGCAAAGTTAACTGCATATGAGTTGAATAACTATGATGGAAGTGTTCAGAAGACTGAGTCAGCCTTTAAAGAATCTACTATACCATCTAGAAAAGGAAAAGAAACTAGTACCAGTTATGAATCTAGACAATGTAGAGATATGGATGATGAAGAGATTCTAATGGAGTTTGAAGCTCTTCTTGCTAAAAGACTTCCGAAGGGAACTGGAAAATATAGAGGTAAACTTCCTTTGAAATATTTTTCTTGCAACAAGATAGGACATATAGATGTTAATTGTCCTAACAATGACAATAAGGATAAACCAGAGAGGTTTAGAAACTATAAAGGAGAAAACAAAAGAAATTGTCTAGTTGTTGTGGATGAAGGTGTCATTGATGAAGAATCAAAAGATGAAGAAAATGAAGACATAGTATTTGTAGCAGTAAAGGAAGAAGTGTCTGACAAGAAATCTCTTGTCTCTCGCATTGACAACTCCAATGAGTGGATAATTTATAGTGGTTATTCTCACCACATGACTGGTGACTGGAGAAAGTTTTTGTCTCTGGAGGAATATGATGGAGGTGTTGTCAGATTTGGCAATGATGTACCATGTTTGGTAAAAGGTAAAGGATCCATCTCACTGAATGGAAAGAGCAGTGTAGATGATGTCTACTGGGTAGAAGATCTTAAGCATAACCTATTGAGTGTTGCTCAACTGAATGATAAAGGACTAGTTCTGGAATTTAAAGGTGAAGTCTACAGTATAATTGGGAAGAATGGTGAACTTATTTCCACCGGTAAGAAAACTAGAGGTAGCCTATTTCAGTTGAATGCCAAGATAAGTCGGTGTCTAATGGCTAAGTTTGATGATAGTTGGATATGGTATAGGAGACTCTATCATATGAACTTTGACAACATTGTTAAAGCCGGTAAGATCAAGGTGGTAAGAGGATTACCCTTGCTGAACAAGCCTGAGAATTATTTGTGCAAAGAATGTCAACTTGGGAAGATGTCTTCCTCAATTTTTAAAGGCAATTCTTTCTCACCAGAAAATTTACTTGATCTTGTGCATACTGATTTGTGTGGTCCTATGAAAACAAGAAGTATTTAGGGAGATAGGTATTTTATGATTCTTCCTGATGACTACTCAAGAATGATGTGGGTCACATTCTTGAAAGACAAGTCAAAAACATTTGGAAAGTTCAAAGCCTTCAAAGCATTAGTAGAGAAAGAAAGTGGTAAAAAGATAAAATGTCTGAGAACTGATCAAGGAGGAGAATTCACTTCTGATGAATTAAATAAGTACTGTGAAGATAATTGTATCAAGAGGCAATTGTCTGCCCTAAGGACACCACAACAGAATGGCATAGTAGAAAGAAATAACAAGACTATAGTTGAAGCGGCTAGAACAATGTTGATCCAAGGAAAGGTTGCTCACACTTTTTGGAGAGAAGCGGTGAGCACTGCAATCTATACTATGAACTGAGTAGTCATCAAGAAAGGGAAAGATAAAACCCCTTATGAGTACTAGACCGGGAAAAATCCCATTGTGAGTTACTTTAAAGTGTTTGGTAGTAAGTGCTATATCAAGAGAGGTGAGCATTTGAGCAAATTTGATGCAAAATGTGATGAAGCAATATTTCTGGGATATTCCACTAAGAGAAAAGCTCTCAAGTGCTACAACAATAGAACTCAGAAAATTGTTGAAAGTATCAATGTTAGGGTTGATGAATCCCCTGAGGAACTCGAGGAAACATGCAACGAAGAAGTGGAAGATGAATCGGGTATAGAATTCTCAGAGCCGGTTAAGAAAGAAACTTGTAAAGATCTCAGTGTTCCTGTACCAGTAGAAGGTACTATAAGTGAAGAAGAAGAAGAAAAGCTAGCAGATCAAGCTAGAGTCATTCCTAGATATGTAAAGCTACATTATGATCTGAAGCAAATCATAGGAGATAAAGATGCATGGATACTCACAAGAAGAAAAGTGAAGGATAACTCTTGCATGATTTCTGAATTTGAACCCAAGACTTCTAGAGAAGCTCTTACAGATGAAGACTAGATTAAAGAAATGGAAGAGGAGCTAGACCAAATAGAAAAGAATGCAACATGGTCTTTGGTACCCAGACCAGAACATAAAAATGTCATAGGTACCAAATGGGTCTTTAGGAATAAGCTGCAAGAAGAAGGCATAGTTGTAAGGAACAAGGCTAGGATTGTCTGCAAGGGATATGCTCAGGAGGAGGGAGAAGACTATGGAGAAACCTTTTCTCTCATGCCTAGACTAGAAGGTCTTCGTATGTTACTTGCATTTGCAGCATTTAAGGGATTTAAGGTTTATCAAATGTATGTGAAGTCTTCTTTTCTGAATGGAATCCTGAAAGAGGAAGTGTATATAGAGCAACCAGAAGGGTTTGCCTTATCAGAAGATAGTGACATGGTGTGCAGATTACACAAAGCCCTGTATGGACTAAAATAGGCACCTAGGGCATGGTATGAAAGACTAAACTCTCATCTTGTAAAGATTGGATTTCAAAGAACAAGTGAAGACAACAACATCTACTTGAAATCAGAAGGTGGTCAAATCTGATCTGTGAAGGGTTTGTGGATGACATAATCTTTGGAGGAGATGATAAAATGAGTCATGCATTTGCACATGAAATGAAGAAATAGATTGAGATGTCTTTGATAGGAGAGATAAATTTTTTCATTGGTTTACAAATTCAGCAAATGAAAGAGGGTATCTTTATTACCCAGTCCAAGTATGTCAAAGAGGTATTGAAGACTTTTTGCATGGAGGAAAGCAAACCGGTTGGTATACCGATGGTGACTTGCTGTAAACTAACTAAGGAAGATGATTCAACGTTGGTAAATGAGAAGGAGTACCAGTCAATGATCGATAAGATGCAATATGTGGTGCACAATAGAACAGATATTGCTCATGCAGTAGGCATAGTAGCTCATTTTCACAAATGTGCAAGAGAATCCCACTTGGTAGCTATCAAAAGGATTCTTAGATATCTAAAAGGAACACTTGATTATGGATTGTGGTATCCATATAATGGTGACTATAATATCAAGGTATATACTGATGCTGATTGGGGAGGTAATGTGGACGACCGGAAAAGCACAACTGGTGGAGCATTCTTTCTCAGAGGAAGATTAGTATCATGGACAAGTAAGAAGCAAAGTTGTATTTCCCAATCTACAACTGAAGCAAAATATGTGGTAGCATTTATGAACTCCACTCAAGCAATTTGGATGAAGTATGTATTGGAAGGTTTCAAAGTACCTGTATGTGAATCGGTGAATATATTTTGTGATAACACAAGTGCAATAAATATTTCCAAGAATCCGGTATTGTAGGCTAGAACTAAGAACATTGAGCTTAAATATCACTTAGTGAGAGAGAAAATTCAGAATAAGGAGGTTGTACTACAACATGTTTCGAGTAAGGAGCACCTAGTAGATATATTCACTAAGCCCTTACCAAAGACTACATTTACCTATTTGAGAGGTGAATAAGGGGTCCTGACCCTTCATGAAGTCAACTAAAGTTGTGTTCTCCACATCAATCAAGTACTATAGTGACAGATCCTTCAGGATTGATGTGTTGAAGGATGCTACTCCTTAGGGGGAGCAACATAGTAGTTGTTAGAAGCTTGTGCCTCCATTTTGGCATTTTTATCAGAGGTTGAGAAGATATTTGATGTATGGGGACAAGATATCTGATGATGCAGATACACTGGTGTATGATGTTTTCAGTTACAATGCTACACTGAGTATTGCCATCAATGCCAAAGGGGGAGATTGTTGGATATTATTGGCATATGATGAACTGACATGTTGATATGATGGTAATATATGTTGTCATCGATGTCAATAGGTTCAAGTGAACTGGTATGAAGAGGTATGAGGAGATGCAGTGAACCGGTGGTAGGGTTTCACTAAGTGTGACTATCGGTTGGTAGTCTCAGCTCTAGGGTTATCAGTTTGGTGATACAGCTTGTGCGATGAAACTGGTGATACTCTGTGATGAGTTAGCTAATAGATGTGAATGAGATCAAGGTTCCATGTCAGCCTTGTGTGTGTGAAGTATTTCATTGAGGATCTTGCATGAGAAGATCGACTGCATTTGAAGTCTACCTTGGGAATGATCATTCTTCTTGGTGGTATGAGAAGAGAGTGTGATGGGTTACTGATTCCCATGTGTGGTGAAGAATGAATGATGCATATTGTCGTGTGATTTATTTGAAATTTTAATACTCTATGCAATGTGTTTGGATGGTCAGGATTGGACTGCCTGTGTTGTAAACCTAAGATTCTTAGGGTTTATGCTATTGACCTAACTGTTGTCTATAAGGTCGATGATGTTTGTTGTTGTAATCTAGTGGCATATTTTGTGTGTGTATCCAAGTGATGAGATACTTGCCAGACCAGTAAGAGGAAAATTGCAAAGTGTGATTGTAGTGTAGAGGAAATGAAAAGGTTCTTCCTTGGCATGTAGTGATTTTATCAGATTAGAAGTTTTACCTATTGTCTTCTAATCATTTCAACAGTTCGAAAATCCCTTTACCGAGTAGCTTTAATAGGTTTATTGTAAAACCTTTAACAAGGTGACTCAAGATCATTGAGTTCTTTAAATCCTCTAGCGAGGTAACCTTTAATAGGGTTTCAACCTTTAACATGGTATATATCCATCCCTTAACTTAGTGATCTCGAATAGGATCGGTTCCTAACATAACCTTATTGTAAAGTGTTTAATCGGACTAGGCTCGTAACAGAGCGATCTTTAAAAGAGTTCAAAAACAAGCTTGTGGGTATTCATCCCCACTGTGGTTTTTCCAATTTGGGTTTCCATGTGAAAAATCTATGTTATGTGTTATGCATTTTTCATGTGATGTATATTTATTATTTGGTTGAAAATTATGCATACAGAGTTATTAGGTTATGGTATTACTGGTATACCACATGCATATGTTTATGGGTGAAGTTTATATCAAGTATTGATCATATTTGAAGTGTTCAGACTTATCAGTTTATGGTGTCTGATGTCTTACTATGTTTAACTAGTATTGTTGTGGTTAAGTTAAGTGATGGAGACAACCAGTTTGTATTGCTTTAACCAGATAAGTTGTTGAGAAAGTTTTGCCTGTACTAATTCACTCCCCCCTCTCAGTATTGGTTGGGGTATCTATTGTTCATCATTATTCATCAGATATTGAAAAAGAGATTTAGGATCATGGCAAGATAGAAATGGTTTAGGATTGTCAATTGGTTTGGTGGGTGAAATTCCTAACACATTATCATTCATCAACCTTAATATTATATGATGCAAAGACTCAAAAAGTGGAGCTAATTATTTTCTAAAGGATTTGACTAAAGGGGCAACACATGATGTTGTGGTTTCCACTTGAGTGTTGATGTTGTCATTTATCTTTATAAAAATTTTGTTTGGTTTGAATTTCATAAATGATTCTTGATCAGTGTCATTCTTATCAATTAGAACCATTAAAGAGGATGATTCAAATTGAATCACTTGAAGCTGATTATTATGGAGCACTGCATAGAATTACGTAAAATAAGTCAACTAAAAAAATAGAAGCTTATCTCTAATGTCCATTTGTAAATTAGTTATAAAAGTTCATTGAACAACATGATTATGCGTAGGATAATAAATTTATGAATGCAAATATTTATATCTACCAATAAATAAATCACTTTTTATTTAACTTCTTGCTTTCAATGAATCAATTCAGTCAAAGTAATCTTAGGACCAATGTTATTTTGAAATTGTTGAATGAAAGCATTAGCCAATTTTTGAAATGGATCAATATAATATAAAGACAAAGAATAATACCATTGAAAGGATTTATCTCTAAGGGTTCTAGTAAACAGTTTAGCCATAAGTCTTTGGTCATGAGAAAAATCACTACACAAAGTCTGAAGTATCATCACATGTGTCAAGGGGTCACCTTTTTCTTTTTTACAACTCTAATTGCAAAATTTTCATATGCTTAGGGGGAACTGCATGAACAATGTCATTGGATAGTAGGCTCACCACATGAAATGTGGGAATACTGAACTTGGATTGAGTTATTGAAGCAAACTAATGTTGTAAGAATGTAACCATTTGAGCTAGGTTATTGATAGTTGCTTCTATGGATGGATTGAAATTGTGCATATTTGGTTGTGATGGAGTAACATTATTTTAAGTAGGTGAACATTGAGAATAAGGAGGGGAAACATTGTGGTATGTTGCACTAGTACAAAAACAACAATATATGTCTAAAAATACTACCAAAAATTGCATATAAATGAATAAATTTTATCACGTGACCATTAGTAGTTTATTGCCAGTCATTAATCATGTGACCAAATTTATGACTAAACTATTTTAGTCATTTATTGATTGTTTTGATTGATCAATTTGGTCATCAATTTGGTCATCGATTTGGTCATTGATTTAGTCATTGATTTAGTCATTGATTTAGTCATTGATTGTTGTTGTTTGGTCATTTATCTAGTCATGATAGTCACTAATTTAGTCATTGATTGTTGTTATCTGGTCATTTATTTAGTCATGATAGTCACTAATTTAGTCATATATTTAGTCACTAATTAAGTCATATATTTAATCATTAATTTAGTCATTGATTGTTGTTATCTAATCATTTATTTAGTCATATTAGTGATTTATTTAGTCATATATTTAGTCATTGATTTAGTCATATAGTGAGTCATTAATTTAATCATTGATTGTTGTTAAATGGTCATTTATTTAGTCATCATACTCATTATTTTAGTCATATATTTAGTCCTTATTTTCATCATATATTTACATCAATTGGTAGTATATTTAATCATTTTATAATGCAAAAACAATATAAAATTAAACTCGAACTAGATCATAAAAGAAAATAAAAATATTACATATACGAACAAGCTACATGTTAGAATTAAAAGATTGATTGAACATCATGACAAACAAGGTAAGCTGCAATAGAAAAAATATAATGCAAATATGCATATATAAATCAAGTTATAAGATGTCAAAACTGTCTAAGGGTATATATGTAAATATAATAAAAAATGTCAAAGTTGTCTAAGAGTTTCCAACTCTTTCAAAATATTCAAAATACTACATAAAACAATAAGAAACATGATAAACATATTCAACTATATCATTTTCTGTAAATATTTTAATGTCCACCTTGCAAAGGTTCCCTCTTTCTCTTTCAGATGGACGACTCCATCTATTTTATCTTCATAAGGAATAGTTATGTTACTTCTGACCATTAAAATGTTCGCATTTGCGTTGCTTGTTCCTTTTAAGTTTACTCCATATAGAATAGTTAGGGAGCGAATACTCCCAATGCCAACATCAACACTATCAAATGGATCCAACAACCTAACTTTATCACCTTCATTGAATTTATCAGTACGTTTCTACAAAAAGAAAAATAACACGTTATATTAATACATATTAATGATTACCCTTATTTGCATAATAAAACAACCATTAATTTAATAGTACGTGTTAAAATAACTACAAAAATAAAATTTCAAAAAAAATTCAATGATTCTACAACTGAAATAAAAGATATCTAGCAGACCAATGTTATGTCAATGAGCCTAGTCATGAAGTCCTAAAACCTTAAATCAACTCTTTAAAGCCTTGCATATTTGTATTGTTGAATAAAATTTATGATTAAAATCCCATAAAGGGCCATTGTGTCTAGTCGCAGCCTTTGAGTTTTTGTCATACAGGTGAGAGTGATATCAGCAAGAAAATACTATGAGACAATATGGCTCTATATTCTAATTGGTGATTCAAGAAAAATAATATCCCATCAAATCCTACTAAAGTGAGAAACACCAATAAATTATCAAAAAAGGAACTTTCATCAAAGAAAGATTTTGGTGAAACTTAAAGACTATATCATCGATAGAACAAGTTTCATCAAAGAAGGAACATCGAGTCTGGGACCCACATAGTAACATCGATGAAACATATACTTTTGATAAAAGCTTATTTTCTATTATCACCACAATGTGTATTATTGAAAAGCAGGCCTTTCATTGAGACAAGTAAGATCGATGAAGCCATAAAAGCGATCATGGCAAGATTCGGGATCATTGAAATTAGGGTTGGCTACTATAGAACACTTCGATGGGTCTTATACTATTGATGATCGAAAAAGTCATATGATCGAGGAATTGAAAGTTATCGAAGGGTGAACTTTGATGAAAGTTACAACACTGATAAAGCAGAGGAGTATCGAGGTCAATAAAAGCAACGCAACGAAGAAACAGAAAAATGCTCTCATAGAAGAACCACATCTTATCAAAGACAAGTAGTTTGATGATATGATAGGGATCGATAAAAGGGAAATAATGATTATCGAAGGAGGAGGTATCATAGAAGTGATTGCAAAGAAACAAAGCTACTCAAAGAAAGGGATTTTCTCCTTATCGAAGGCTATGGTTTCATCGATATAACTCATTAATGAAAGTAAGGGTTTTGATGATCGGAAAAGTGGTTTGGTAGAAGGACATTGTTTTATCGATTGTCGAGAATACACTTTGATGACACATTGCTTTTCAATAAAAGAAAAAGGAGGATTATCTATTTGTTAAACTCATCAATCACTCTTGATGTGATCACTAATGATGGTAATACCTTGATCAAAGCAAAAATTGAATACATGTATGAGTGAAAATTAGCATAATTAAATTTGAAAGGTGTTCTGAAGTAAATACAAAGAATGTTGTATTTAGATTAAAACATAAAAGAAAGGACAGAGCCATTGTAGAGGAGAAAAGTCTTACAACTGATCCAGAGGTGAATTGCAACTTGTAGATATAGTGAAAGGAACACATAGTTGGAAACAAGTTTCTATAATACTTTCTTTGTGAATTCATGGAATCCTTTTCATCTAAACTAGGTAAGAGTAGGAAGCCCAAGAATCCCCCACCTACTGATACTAGTGATGTAGCTAAAATAAAAAGACAAAAAAAGGAAGGGAGAGTATTGAACGAAGACTTATTGTACAATTCCCTACATCTAGAATGAAATCTCGTAGAGTGATTTATTCACGTTTCACTGGAAGAGGAGAATAAGCCCCGAGCCTATCATTAATCCATGGAGATTGAATATAGGGAGACTTGTAGTTCCAAATGTATTTATTAGTCTTGAACTGATAAAGGTCTCATAGATAGATATGATCCTAAAACAAAGACAATTTATGACAAAGACAACAAGCCATTAGTCCCAATCAGGAAGGACTTCATTGAGACATTATTCAATTTGGATTTTGGAAACAAAGAATAGATTGATGTGGCAAAACTAAAACAAGAGCATGTTTCCCTAGAAAGTACATACATAAACTGGAGGTTGCCTTATCACCAAAGGAGGGAAGTAGGGAAAAAACTAGTAGTATTCGAAAGTAAATAATTAGCTCTGTTTGATGTGAATATTTTTAGAACACACATCAAATACACCTATTAATCTGTGGGACAAGTCTTGGGAGTTGAGGCATCTCTCCTAATGGACATTGCACTGATGGTTTTGGCTGGAGATATCCAATCAAAGGATTCCAAAGAGTTTGATTATGCAACCTATATTGCAAATTAGATAAATCACTATTTATAGAAGATAAAAGGGGATTCTAGATAGATAGTGTCCCTTATTATTCTCTATTAATACATATTTTGTTATTTGTTGGGGATATGAATTCAATGTGGGGTGGTGATTTGCTAGGAAATGTTTTTGATAAGCATGGCAAGAAGAAGCCTGTTCAACTGTGGTTGTCCATCTAGGATTCAAGGTATGAAAATTGTCAGTACAATTGTTTTGAGGACAAGTTTGTAAAGCCTATGATGTGTCTACTAGGATACGATAATAATTTTTCCTTATCTTCAAAAATTAAGAAATTTCATAGACCATTGCAATTCAATGATGAGCTACAAATTTATCATAACTAGGGAAACTGGTTTTCACATGAAAACCGTACTTTGATTAGAGTTTATGGATTTGAAGGGATCCCTAATATCCTTCCTATGACCATCCCTGATCATTGGCCTATTTCTAAATCTTTAGACAAATGAATGGATCGGTACAAGTCCATCTAAGGGCAAGTAGGAAATAGTCTTTCTTACCTAGATGTTTATCCTATGGAGATTTTTTTATTAGAAGCACAACAAGTTATGCACTCCTTGAGGGAAAGATGGGATATTATCAATTGTCCCATGGTACACCAAGAGAAAATTTTGATGCTTAGGGGTATATTCATAAAGCTTGGAATTCACAAGGATTAGACAAAACAGAGCATATCCCACTAGTGAATGAAGACATCATCAGGAACTTGCAGAGGGAGGAATCTTTCAGAAGAAAGGAGTTGTACAATAAGTTTGCTAATGCCTACACTTGGAAGATGCAAAAACATAAAATAAATTTACCTAATGTAGAAAGCCTAGTGAATCCAGTAGATAAGGCAATTGTTGGCATGATTGGCATAATTGATACAGAGGAGGTGATGCAATTAAAGACTAGCGACTGCATCATTAGAGGATAGAAGACTATTTGTGATGAAGAGATTGATATTTTGTGATTAGATGACTTGATCAGTTATCTATGTTGTCATTGATGACAATTGATGTTAAATGATGTTAACTGGTGGTTCTTGATGTTTGGTTTATCATTTAAGTGATTTAGTCTACCAAAGACAAGGTTTACTGGCAATATATAGAAGTCTGTGAAATGGGACTTTAACCGGTATATGCGGAGATGTTTTACTTGAAGTGGATGATTGGTGATTTGTGGTTTGGAATATAAGATTTTATCATGGTAATGAGTATCTAACTAGAACCACATCTTGTGATGACTATCAGAAGGCTTGTTTCTAATTTCTAATGAAGTTTTCGCAGGGTTTAAGAAGGTTTTTAGAAGCGGTGATGAAATCATCAAACCAATAATGATTTTTGGTATGACGATGATAGACAACAAGTTCATGTGTTGACAATAATGTGGAACAAACCACGTGAAATGTTAGAAAGATATTTTGACAAGTTTGGAGAGCTAATTTATTGGGAATGTGCAAAGTACTTAGGAGAGTGAGCTAAGGGTTTGACTTTGTACCAGACCGACTTGTCATGATGACTTATGATCATTCAACAATTGATATTGATTTGTAATTGATTCTAATGATCCACATGATGATCCATAATGAGTTGTAAATATCTGTGATGATCTATGATGTAATTTAGGGTTTAGTGGTTGACTTAGTGGAAAGCATTTTTTATGTTGGCTTAGTTGATGTTTATTATGTCGGTGATCTTAGAGATGGGTGTGAAGTCATACCAAAGAATAGTAAGATCTACCTAAAAGTTGCAGATAGTGAAGCATACTTGGATCTGATTTAGCAAGCTGAGAAGTGCAAGTAAGAGATCAATTTTTCACTATTGTTCTCTAACAATTACAATAGATTAAATCCCTTAACCGGGTAGGTCCTGACATGCCTTAATATTGTAAATCCCCTAACAGGGTAGCTCTTAAAAGGAGTGGTAAATCCTCTCATGAGGTTGATCCTAACAAGTCATTAAGATCCTAACTGGGTTGCACTTCCAAATCCCCTAACTGGGTGATTCCTAATAGGGCCTTCTCCTAACAAAGAGTATTGTAAGCTCCTAACAGGGCTAAGCTACTAATAGGGCATACTTCAAAAGAGTACAAATCTTTGTGGTTACTAACTCCCACCATAGATTTTTCCTATATGGGTTTCCACATCAAAAATATGGTGTTCATATGGGGAATGATTTTCATGTGATGTTATTGATTATCTTAGTTTATTCATTATTTTTTAATACACTAGTTATAGTAGTTTATCAAAGATTACTGGTAAGTATATTTAAAGAATTGGCATATGTGGTAAATGAAGTTAGATTTGGCTTTAAATTGGTGGTAATATTCATTCACCCCCCCCCCCCCCTTAATATTAACTGGATCCTCGTAGGATTAACAATTGGTATCAGAACTTTGGTCCTCTATGTGCAGGAAGCCTAATTGCTTGAGGGAAAGATTTTGAGGAAGTCAAGATGATGAGGAAAGAGGATCCTAAGTTCAACAAGGACAACAACGAGATCTGAAAAGATAGAATGAAGATCTACATAAAAGGTCTTGGTGCACATTATAGAAAGCAAGTTGAAACAAAATATGTTGCTCCTACTACTACTCCCTTGACATCGAATGAACTCAAAGAGAAGCAAGATAACATGCAAGCCTTAGAAGCTATTGATAGTACTTTATCTAATTTAGAATACATTGATGTTGAAGTATTGGAAACTATAGGTGAGGTCTGGGAAAAGTTAGATATAATCTATGGAGGAGATGAACATGTTCAAAGAACCAAAGAGGAAAGATTGAGAGGAAAGTTTGATGATATGAGAATGTTTGAAGGAGAAAATATTGCACAGAATGGTCAGAGAATCAAAGAAGTTGTTAGTGGCATAAAGTGTGCTGGAGGTAAAATGGATGACGATGCAATAGTAAGTAAAATGCTTATAACTCTTCAACCTTAGTATGCTATAATAGTATCTACAATCCAAGAACTTAGATCTATTTCAAAGGATAAGGTAACTGTTGAGTCATTGATTGGAAAGCTTACAAATTTTGAGTTAAATAGTTTTGACAATAGTGTGACAAAATCTATTGAACCTGCCTTTAAAGCTTCTGTTACTGGTCCATCTTCTAGAAAAACAAAATCATGAGTACAAGTCAAGTCATGGAAGTTAACAGGGTAATGAAGACAATGAAGATCAAGTGATGGAACTTGAGGCACTATTAGCAAAAAGATTTCCAAGAGGCATCAGTAAGTATAAAGGAAAGCTACCTTTGAAGTGTTTCTCTTATAGCAAAATTGGACATATTGTTGCTAACTGCCCTAACACTGATAAGAAAGAGAAGTTTAGGACATTCAAAGGAAAGGCCAAGAAACATTATTATGTTGTAGTAGATGAAGGTGTGACCAAAGAAGAGTCTAAAGATGAAGATTACAATGAGGAAATTATGTTTGTAGTTGTGAAGGAGGAACTGACATATGAAAAGGCATTGGTATCTCACATGGAGACTACTGATGAATGGATTATAGACAATGGCTGCTCACACCACATGACCGGAGATAAAATTAAGTTCGTAACTCTTGATGAATTTGAAGGTGGTATTGTTAGATTTGGAAATTACTCTCCCTGCATGGTAAAAGGTAAAGATTCAATTTCTCTAAATGGGAAGAGTAATACTGATGATGTGTTCTGGGTTGATGGTCTTGTTGTCATAGGGATTTGCACCTGATGCAAGCTTGATTTTCTTGCAGTCCCGTGCAACATGGGACTACTCTTAGGTTGTGGGTATCCTATAGAGAGAGTAGACCTCTAGATCATGGGCTAGCTCCCTTCAGATATCCTAAGAAAAATAATGACAAAAAACTTAATTTGGAAAAGGGATGGAAGGAAGATTATAAAAAATGAAAATGAATAAATAGGTGATGCACCAATTACTGAAAAAAATGACTTGCTATGATAATGAACTCACAATGCTCCAATAATGAAACTAAAATACTCACATCTCCCTAATACATACTTGCAAAAATGATTCTTATGAAAGGATAGCTTTCTGTTGTTCATAAAAGGATAACATACAATGTTTCTCACAATCTTGACACAACAAAATAACTTACACAATCATAGACCTACACTATAGCATTCTACACCATGAACTAAACATTGAAGGAAAATAGATAAAAGGAAAGATTACTTGAATAATAATCACAACTGTTTCATCCAAAATGTATTCACAATAATATTTAGAACCCAGATACAAGAGAAGGAACTCGCTTTTTATTGAAAAGAAGGAGTCTCTATTACAAAGTCTGAGCAATGCTCATAAGGAATGAGTTATAGAAGTGTGAATATCTGTTGCCACAGAGATCAGACCCTAAACCCCTAAACTCTGAATCCCCCAAGCCCCTTATATTGAACTTGCAAAAATTCAAAATTCAAAAAATGAACAAAGGCTCTCAAAATATGTGTAGACATTTATGGACCAAATCAGGGCTGTGACTGAAGAAAAAACTCCCTTTCGCACTGATTCTACCTGGATGCTACTAGACTTGGGCCTGCTTTCTAGTGATTCTATTGGATGTCATTATTTCAGATCATGCACCTTCTTATCATATTATCGACATAACATCAGAACAGTCCCGCCGATAACCGATGGCGTGCTCCCAACAACATTCTTTCTTGCATTGACTCTGCATCCTCTTTCGAGTCTTCGGAACAACATTGGAATGAATTACCTGATGTACCAATTCTTCCCACATTAACTCACACCTTTTCCATTACTCCTCACTTTTCCATCGGATTACTGGGATAACATTAGAATAGCTCCTCTTGATAACCGATGACTTGCTATGCTGCTTGCTTGTTAATTTGCCTTTGAACCATTGAACTGGTTGAACCATCATTGAGCCATTGAAGTACTTTGAACCATTTTCAAGCCATTGAACCATTTTGAACCATTAAACCAAGTTGAATTTCAAATTCCATGTTGATCTGCTTGTCTGTGTACATTTGCCACATGTCAGCCTTTGATTTTCTCACGGGTCCACTTTGTCTATCATTTGGACTTGGTCTGACTTGGTTCTTCATCTTCTCTCTACCACATGGTGCATCCTCACTCATTCTAAGCCCACCTAGATGACCACCTCAACTGCCACCTCACTAGTCACCAAGTCACATAAGATAACCAGTGAGCATCTTCATCATGCAGTATAGCAACGGTCATTGATCTACCTTGAAATTTCTCAAGCTTTAACTTTCTAAGCAGCTCTCTCTTTTCCGCACGTTCTTTGTCACCAAGTCACTATGATAACTAGTGAACTTATTTCTATAGTGACATAGAGATCACTTTAAGATCTCTCACATTATCGTACCATTGATCTACCTAAATCTGTCCAGTCTTTAGTCTCTCTAAGCAGCTCTCTCTTATGCCATGGTGTCAACATGTGTCACACATTTGTTTCGCTACATGATCCACCCGAGTGCCACTTCAACTTCCACCTGGATGCCACCTCACCACCATCGGGCCCACCATTTTAATTTATTTTTTTCGGCTTCAACCTTTTGGCCAAACTTCCTCTTCAGCTATCCATTTTTGTGTCTCATCAAAACCGCAATTTCATCGACGCCTTCACTTTTTGATGGAACTGGTTGATATTTCTTCAATGTACCTTTGTCGATGGATCTGAGCACTTGGTGAACTACTTTCTTGTCTTATCACAATCTTAGTTTCATCAACACCTTTCATTGTGATGAAACTGATGTCTTCGGTGAGTCAATATTGAGATCTATCAAACCCACGATCTGCTCGACATTCATCTACCATCTGTTTGCCACATGGCACCCTTCGATTGGCTTCAGAGTTTACAACTGAGTGTCATCTATCATGAGGGTATTCATCCTAGGTTCTCCACTCTGAAACCTTAGCATGGCCTCCACTAATCATTAGAATGAACCACCTGCCTTAACCTCTTGTATTAACTGTTGGCCATGGTTCAATGCAAGTGGTTTTTCGCTAAGTCACAGGCGATATCTAGGGAGCATTTTTATGTCGCGACGTAGCAACAACCCTTGGATCCATCTTTATCATCATTGATCTTTGTTGATCCACTCGACCCTTAGCCCCTCTGAGAAGCTACATTCTATGCCACGGTGCCATCACATGTCTACCACTTGTCTGACACCTCATAACTTGTGCGTCACCACACAACACCTCATAACTTGTTCAGTGC
The DNA here is from genome assembly GCF_030272615.1 of Cryptomeria japonica. NCBI lineage: Eukaryota > Viridiplantae > Streptophyta > Pinopsida > Cupressales > Cupressaceae > Cryptomeria > Cryptomeria japonica. The sequence continues at coordinate 292,887,080 of NC_081411.1, read as the reverse complement.
TTACCTCGGTGCCACCTGGACTGCCAGCTCATCAGTTGCCAAGTTGCATGAGATAACCAATGAGCATCTTCATCATGTGGTATAGCGACAACCATTGATCCTTTGCAACCTGCTCACTTGTTAATTTGCTCTTTTACTGCAAAATTTGATCGCTTTGAGATGTGTGCACACATGGGAGGCACACCAACACTGAGCTACTCCTTTTCAAAATCATGTAAGCTTTGACACTTAAGATATACATGGCCTTGCACATAAATACTGAAATGCTCCTCCCCATGGCCAATGTGGGATAAAAGGTTCGCTTTAGCCTTTTCCAGTGGGTCATCGGGATAAGATGAAAACACTCCCTCCGATAGCTGATGACTTCGCACACCACTTTGTAATTTCTATCAAGTGACCAGGATTACATAAGATAGTTCCTTCCAATAACCTAATGACAACATTCTACGCTCCACACTACTCTTTGGGTCCTCAGGGTAAGTCTTGCCGATCGGGGTAGGTCATGCCGATAAGGCAAAAATTTAAGAAACTGCAAAGAAACACCCATTTCCATCAACATGATGGGTTCAACCCTCATGGGAGACACATTTTATGCCACATGTTGTCATTCAATGAATCAAAAAATTATTTTCCCAGTGTCTGCACGTGAAGCAAACAAGTTAGACAAAAACATGTATTCTTTTCATACTTAGCACTTGTTTCTCCTTTTGGAACACATTGATCTGATATCTCCTACATCCTGGTTGAGCTAGCAGCGAAAATAGGTAATAGGTCTAAAGCATAATGTTTTAAGTGTTGTTCAACTCAATGATAAAGGTTATTTTCTTGAGTTTAAAAGTGGAGTCTATAGAATTCTTGGAGGTAATGGTGAACTGATTGCTACCAGGAAGCAAACTAGAGGTAGCTTATTTCATTTGTATAGTGATATTAATAATTGTCTGGTTGCAAGAATGGAAGATAGTTGGTTTTGGCATAAAATATGTTGTTATGTTAAGTTTGATAATTTGGTTAAGATAAGCAAGTCAAGTATTGTAAGAGGATTTCCCCAACTTGTTAAACTGGATAGTGTGATATGCAAAGATTGTCAAATTGGTAAGATGACCTCTATTTATTTCAAGAAAAAGAATTATACTTTCGATAATGTTTTAGATTTGGTATATACTAATCTCTGTGGCCCTATGTGTTAGGTTCTGAAGACAACTAAGAGGGGGGGTGAATCAGTTGTCCAATAAATTCAACCAAAATTAACTTAACCAAAACATAATGCTTAATACCGGTAAACCAAACTTTATGCTGATAGATAGTATTAATAGTTAATTGCAATACCGGTAAAGATTAATGCATGAAACATAAAGACAATAACATCCACAACACATAACACAAATGTTTGTATGTGGAAACCTTGTAAGGGGAAAAACCATGGTGGGAAGCCTTACCCACAATCAAATGATACTACTACAGATAGTATGTGTGTACAATATGGATTCTGCACATACAGAAAGGCCAGCTGCCTAGATCTCTCTGCTCAATCACAAAATGAGAGTCACACTGACTACAATTGGATGGTTAAATCCAATGATAATGTAGTGCATAAAATAGCTTCATATGCTAGATTCAGTACCGGTTTAGTTCTGATTGCCTTCACAAAATCCTTCCTTCAACCTTGAAATGATGTATGTGTGTATAGCTCTGCTTATTTTCCCATATACCTTATTGCAATCCTTTTCGCATTAACACGTTGATCTCACAAATGAGATCTTACATTTATACCATAACCTAAGACCAATTGAATAGGTCATCTCACTAAAAGATATTACAATAAAATTAATTACTAGTAAATCAATATCTGATGCATGATGTCGACTCAATGCATTTACAATAAATCATCTCCATTATGTGTCATGCTAATCTGGAATAGATATACCTGCCAATGCTTATCCTAGACTTGTTTGCTGATAACAACAAATATGCAAACCTGAATAAATAGTTAACCAAATTGCCAAAACCAAGTGATTGAATAATGTCTTCGACATAACCAGGTAGTCTCTAAGTCATTCCAAGTGTCGGTGAACAATATAATCTATCGATGAACCAAATATCCATGACTTTGCATAAGTCTCTAACTTGCCGGTGAACATAACCAAAATCTCCAAGTGTTGATAAGTGTTGACAAGCGATGACAAGTGTTGACATCAATAACAAAACCATATCAACATATCCAAAATGCCAACACTATAAGAACAAATAGTTATTACGGTGATAGGTATTTCATGAATTTGATCAATGACTGTTCTAAAATGATGTGGGTGACATTTTTTAAGGAGAAATCATAAGCATTTTGGGGCAGGAGCACCCAAAGATACAAATGAAGCCTAAAAGAGTCTAATATCACCCATGAGGTGAAAATGATCATATGTAGTAGGTTGATAGGTTTGTGAGTCAATAAGACCCAATTGATGTAAGGCATTGTCATGGTTGCATTTTATAAGCCACCTTGGATAAATGACCATCTGGGTCAGTAGGAGTCTAGGCACGAGTCAGGAAAATAAATATTGGTCATAAAATTATTAGAGAAATCCTTGGAATACGCCGAATAGACCTTGGAGTCACCAAATTTGAAAAGTGCAAGTTGACAACTTTTATTGTCATTGCAAAATGTTGTAAAAAAGGGGTAACTAATCCTCCAACAGTTCCCAATTTTGAAAAGTGGTTGGAAACCATTAGGGAGGCTATATTATGCCTACTTGGATCAATTCAAGGGATTTTGTTGGTTTTGTTGATGAAATTAGTAATGTTTTGAAGTTTGGAGCAATACAATATATTTGGAGTTTCCTCAAATTCTGTGTGTTTGATGTTCTTTTCTAACTGGTATATATTGGTGGATGCCTGAAAACAATTAGATGAGTTAGGTAAGTCTCTTACCTTTCATTTGAATCAATTTTGAGGTCTTGTAACAATAGGGCTGCAGAGATCCATCAAAATCTAACCCGACTGGTGACAAACCCTGCCAGCACCTAGGGCTTCACAGTAAAGATGCCCTTAATCTAACATTTTCACTAGAGGACCAAATAACCTATGGGAAAATGTTAGAGGGGCTATTGTATCATAATATTTTGGTACTGGTTTATAGGGAGGCTCTAAGCACGAAGAGATTGAATTGACCCTAAGCAGGCATCTCTATGTGACCGCCTGAACTGTAGAAGTGAAAATCACTTATAGTAGATAAAGAAGATGGGATCAATTCCAAAAACCTTGGATTTTGTAGTTTGACACCTTACCCCACCTTGCGGAAGCTTTGGTTTAGTCAAGGGACTAATACAAGGGGTATGTTCTTGGTAAATTAGGCCTAATTGGCTTAATTAGGTCTAGAAGGATAGTAATGATATAGACCTTTCAAACTTGGGGTTGGGGACTAAGAATTTGGGTAATTTTGTAACTTTATAAAGGGTATTTGAATAAACCCTTATTTTGTCTTTTTCTTTGGAATTTAATTAAGTTGTGTGTGGATAATGCAATCAACAGGGCTACTAGTCTACCGACATAGCTACTATACAAATAGGATAGTTGTGAGACAAGTACCCCCTAACACATTTGATAGTTATATCTTATGGATGTTTTGTGTTTCTTGGATCACCAATAGACAAAATCCAATAGGCTTCTATCCCACCAGCATGGAAAGATTGTCCGCCATTCACACAAGGGTAGAGTGTTTTCATCCCACCGGTACCAAGAGATACTAAACTAGTATGGATCCGTTCACACAAGTTGTTGTGTGAGTTGAGTACTTGGTAGGTGTGTTGTTTGACACCTTGAACAAAAAAAAGAACTTGAATTGGATTGGCTAAAATTCCTGATAAAATTCCTATAAAAGGTACCTAGGCCATGAAAACACCTTACATCACCAATTGTTCTAGAAATCACAAACCCAAGGTAAGTTAGTTCTTCCTACAAAAATACACACTTTTCCATGTTTATCATTTGTTTCTCTTCATTCAACCTTCTCAAGACCATATCCATATGTTTTACATGCTCCTCCTTTGTCTTGCTAAACACTAGGATGTCATCTAGATACACTATGACAAACTTACCAATGAACTCCTTCAACACCTCATTCACAAGTCTCACGGAAGTACTAGGGGCATTTGAAAACCAAAATGACATCACCCTCCTTTAATACGATCCTTTGTTTGTTTTAAAATTAGTTTTCCATTCATCACCTCCTCTAATCCTTATTTGTTGATAACCACTTTTTAAATCAATCTTGGAATAATATCTTGCACCTCCTAAACAGTCAAGAAAATATTCTATTCTAGGCATAGGGAATCTATATCTAATAGTTATCTTGTTAATGGCCTAAGAATCAGTGCATAATCTCCCTGTTCCCTCCTTTGGTTCTAAGGAAACTTCATGATTTTATTGGGGAGTCATTTTGTAGGCTGGCTTGTCTGGTAAGGTGGCACCGGGAATGATATCAATGCAATGGCTTATGTCCCTTATTGGTGGTAGGGTTATTGGCAACTCTTCTGCAACTATTTCCTTGTATTTCCTCAACATTTGATTCAACTCCTCATGGACTGTCACCCTTTTCTTTTCTAACTTTCCATCTATAGTGGGCTCTTCTTCTTGCCTTGGTACTAACATAATTGCAAAACAATGTATTCCTTGTTCCTTGATTTCCTTGAGGAACTCTTTTCTTTCCATGATCATAATCTCAGCCTCCTCCTTTTGATCCTCACTGTTATCAGGTAGGGGTATCAATTCAATAACCTTTTCATCTTTGGTCATTGAGTAGGTGTTCTTGTGTCCATCACGATGGGCCTTGAGGTCATATTTCCATGGCTTCCCAAAAAGAAGATGACAGGCATCCATCTCAACAATATCAAATAGAATTTTGTCTTTGTCTGCTCCTATCTGAATTCAACCCAAGATTTCTCCTCTACTAAGGTTTGTTTTCCTTAAGTAAGCCAAGAAACTTTACATGGAAATGGATGAGGAATTATTCTCAATTTTAGTTTCTCTACCATTTCTAAGGATACAAAATTTTCAATTGAACTTGAATCTATTATAACCTTACATACCTTGCCTCCTGCTTTGCATGTGGTCTAGAAGAGTGTCTTCCTTTATGGAGGCTCAGTATTCCTTGGTACCTTCAACAATGTTATCCTCATCATCAAGGCTTCTCCTCTCTCTGGAAGTCCATAGGAATCAGGTGAATTGACACTCTGACAATCAGTTTCTTGAACCAAATGTGTTCTCTGCTCCCCTTGGGAGCTTGATCTGGTCTTCTCAGGGTACTTAGTTGCAGTATGACCTACTTGATTGTAGTTGTAGAATCTGAAAGGCTTCAAGATTTCCCAACAAATCTACCTCTATGATTGGATCTTCTTCCTCTAAAACCCCCTCTTGTGTTACCATCTCCATGCTGACTTTCTTTATTAGCCTCTCCTTGTGGCCTAGGACTCTCTCCTCTACCATTCATAGGGCCTCTACCTCTGAAGTTTCTTCCCCCTCTACCTCTATTATTGTGATCATTTTTTCTCTACAAATTATCATCTGCTCTTAGTGCTAGTTGAAAGCACTTGTTCACTATCTCTGGTGCCAGTGTGTTGATCTCATCTTGGATACTATATTTCAATCCACTAAGATATCTTGCCACTTTCTCTGGTTTCTCCTCATGGTGTTTGGTCCTTAGAAATGGTAGAGAAACTAAAATTGAGAATAATTCCTCATCCATTTCCATATAAAGTTTCTTGGCTTATTAAAGGAAAACAAACCTTGGTAGAGGAGCAATTACGGGTTGAATTTCAGATAGGAGCATACAAAGACAAAATTTTGTTTGATATTGTTGAGATGGATGCCTATCATCTTCTTTTTGGGAGGCCATGGCAATATGACCTCAAGTCCCATCATGATGGACACATGAACACCTACTCCATCACCAAAGATGAAAATCTGATTGAATTGATACCCCTTCTTGATAACAGTGAGGATCAGAAGGAGAAGGTGGCCAAGATTATGATCATGGAAGGAAAGGAGTTCCTCAAGGCAATCAAGGAATAAGGAACACCTTGTTTTGAAATGATGTTAGTACCAAGGCAAGAAGAAGAACCCACTGCAGATGGCAAGGTAGAAAAGAAACGGGTGACAATCCGGTGAAGGAAATGTTGAGAAAATACAAGGACATAGTTGTAGAAGAGTTCCCAAGAACCTGACAACCAATAAGGGAGATAAGCCATTTCCTTGACTTCATTCTTGGTGCCACCTTACCAAACAAGCCAACATACAAAATGAATCCCCCAAAAAATGAGGAATTTGCAAGGAAAATACAAGAGTTTCTTGATAAAGGTTTGATAGGGAAGAGCTTGAGCCCTTGTGGAGTTCTGGTTGTCTTAGCACCAAAGAAGGAGGGAACATTGATATTATGCACTGATTCCTTGGCCACTAACAAGATAACCATCAAGTATAGATTCCCTATTCCTAGAATAGAAGATTTTCTTGATTGTTTAGGAGGTGCAAGATATTATTCCAAGATTGATTTAAAAAGTGGTTATCACCAAATAAGGATTAGAGCAGGCAATGAATGGAAATTTTTTTTTAAAACAAAGAAAGGATTGTATGAATGGAGGATGATGCCATTTGGGTTGTCAAATTCCCCTAGAACTTTCATGAGACTCATGAATGAGGTGTTGAAGGAGTTCATTGGTAAGTTTGTCATAGTGTATCTAGATGAAATCCTAGTGTTCAATAAGACAAAGGAGGAACACCTTAAACATTTGGATATCATCTTGAGAAGGTTGAATGAAGAGAAGCTAATGATAACCATGGAAAAGTGTGTGTTTTTGCAGGAAGAACTGACTTACTTTAGGTTTGTGATTTCTAGAGTAAATTTAAAAAATGGATACTAATAAATTGAATGTCATTCTCACATGGCCATCTCCTAGAACAATTGGTGATGTAAGTAGTTTCCATGGCCTAGCTACCTTTTATAGGAAGTATATTAGGAATTTTAACCAGAGTTGTGCTCCCATGTTAGAGACCATCAGGGGTGGACAAAAGTGCAAATTTTCATGGACTAAGGAGGAAAATGAAGAATTTGAAATGTTGAAGAAAAAGGTATCCCAACAACCTGTTCTTACCTTACTCTATTTTGACAAAATATTTCAGATTGAATGTGATGTAAGTCATTTGGAAATAGGTGTAGTACTTAGCTAGGAAGGTAGACCAATTGCATTTTTTAGTGAAAAATTGAATGATGCTGAAAAGAAATATTCTTCCTATGATTTGGAGATGTATGCATTAGTTCAAGCACTAAAGAAGTGGAGGCACTATTTTCTTCCCAAAGAGTTTGTTGTGTATATAGATAATCAATCACTAAGCTTCCAAAATAGTCAAGAGAAATTAAACCATAAACATATGAAATGGGTTGAGTCTATTCATGCCTACACCTTTACAATCAAACATAAGAAAAGTGTCTCAAACAAAGTTGCAGATTCTGTTAGCAACAGGGCACTAACAATTTTAGAAATCTAGTTGGAGAGTGTAGTTGATTCCTTCAAGGGTATGTATGTTGCAGATGAAGATTTCAAAGACATCTACAAGGTATGCACTGAGTTTGGTAGTAGGTATCATTTAGAGTATTCTTATTATTTGGTTCAAGATGCTAGTTATGCATTCCTAAATGTTCAATGAGGGATAACATAATCAAGGAGAAGCATATTAGTTGTATGGGAGGAAACTTTGGACTAGACAAAACTCTTGATTTGGTGAGAAGATTTTATCACTGGCCTAAATTGTAGAAAAATGCCAGAAAATTTATGGATTTATGTTTGGTGTGTCAAAAGGCCAAAGGGACAATAACAAATGCAGGACTATACCAGCCATTTCCCATTCCTTCAAGACCTTGGGAAAGTGTTAGCATGGACTTTGTGATGGGTTTTCCAAGAACTCAAAAAGGTTTTGACAATGTTTTAGTGGTTGTTGAAAGGTTTAGCAAGATGGCACATTTCTTGCCATGAAAGAGCACAAGTGATGTTGCATATGTTGCAAACCTTTTCTTTAATGAAGTTATGAGAATACATGGTTTACCCTTGAACATTGTGTCAGATAGAGATGTTAAATTTGTAGGACATTCCTGGAGGAAGTTGGGCACAAACTTGTCTTTTAGTTCAGCTTATCATCCCCAAACGGATGACCAAACAGAAGTGGTCAATAGGTCACTTGAAAACTTGTTAAGGTGCCTCACCAAGCATCATGGTGAAATGTGGGATTCCATCATCTCCCAATAAAAATATACCTATAATGACTCTATCAATAAGATTACTAGAAGAAGCCCTTTCAAAATTGTCTATGGATTGAATCCAAGAGGTGTGCTGGAATTGAGAAACCTACCCTCATTTGAACATATCAATGCTTGTGGAGAATAATTTGTTGAAGGGATAAAGGAGATTCATGACCAAGTTAGGATGCAATTGTAGGGAAGTACATACAATTACAAGGAGTAGGATGACAAAAGAAAGAGAGATGTGCAGTTCCAAGTTGGAGACATGGTATGGGCAAATCTGAAAAAAAGAGATATTGCCAAAAAAGAGACACACAAAGCTCATGATGAGGAAACTTGGATCTTTTCAAATACTCAAGAAGTTTTGAAAACAATGCTTATGAAATCCAATTACCTTCAGATGTATGTATATCCTCAATCTTTAATATTGCAGATCTGAAACCATTCAAAGGTATGATGAATAATGATGAATAGTTAGTACCAAACCGGTACTGAGAGGGGGGGTGAATCTATACAGACAAAAAAAACTTTCCCTGAACCAATTTGACTGCAAAGACTGTACTTAACTGGTAAATAGTAATACCGGTCTAAATCAGAGCACTATAGGTAACAACACAGTGATTGTGAAATACACAAACTAGTAACACCTAGGTCAATTCAAGACCTAATACCTTATCACAACTTCAACCAAAGGCTTAAGCAAGTAATACATCAAAAATACTTATGACCATTGAATCAAATTGCATTACCACTTAACATAAAACACTAAACCATCACAAGAAAAGCATTACACATGACACACTAATTTTTCACATGGAAACCCAACTGGGAAAATCACGGTGGGGATGAATAACCACAAACTATTCTTTGAACTCTTATGAAGTCCACTCTATTAGGATCCTAGTCTGGTTAAAGACTTTTACAATAGGTTCTTCTAGGAACCGATGCTTATAGGGATCACTCGGTTAAGGGATGGCTAAATACCCGATCAAAGGTTAGAACCCTGTTAAACGTTACCTCGCAAGAGGATTTGAAGAACTCATTGAATTGAGTCGCCCTGTTAAAGGATTTAAACAAAAGCCAGTTAAAGCTACCCGATTAAGGGATTTTCAAACTGCTGAAATGGTTAGAAGTCAATAGGTAATACATTGATCTAATAATAGCACACAATGCCAAGGCATATCCTCTTTAGCTCCTCTGCTTCTCCAATCACACTCTATAGGTATCAACACACTTCTCCAGTATGGCAAGGATCAAGTATCTCTTCACTTGGATACACACATAACATTTTTCAACAACTTCAAAATGAAAAACATCATCGACCTTATAGGAAACAGATAGGTTGGTAGGATAAACCCTAAACGCTTAAACATTTAGGTTTAATAATTCAATCGATTCAATCTTGACCCTTAATCATACTGTATTTAATACAATAGTCTTGAACATATCTCAAGATGTTCTCCAATGTTCATTATTTGCCTCTTCAGGAAGTTGATAACCCATCAAGCACTCTCCATCATTTACAGAGACTTCACAGATTCCCGAGATAGATAGGATCAATCTCCATGAAAGATCCTTAAGGAAATCCTTCACGCGCACAAGGCTGACTTGGAAACATGATCTGATCTTCATTACAATTCTAACTTCATCACAAGATTTCATTGGTTGAATCACACAGGCTTGGAATGCATCAACTAGAAACCCTGAAGCTGAGACTATCAACCGGTAGTCATGCCAAATGAAACCTCAATACAAAACTTCCCATAAACCGGTTCTCATTCCAACATACAGCTTCACTTTTTCACATATACCAGTTCACAATATCATACTGGTTCTCTTTCCATTTTGCTTACTTCAATATACTAGTTCACTCATCAACATATTGACATCAATGACAACATACAATATCATCATGTCATCAAGCTCTGCACATACGCCAACAAGGTACAATGCAAGAAGATGGTGCATTCCCAGTGGAATATGTTATAAACATACTCAAGGAATTTCCATGTCAAGGGCCACCCAAACTTGAGAGGATCTTGGATAAAAATATTGTGAAGAAAACTAGGAATAAGGTCTACAAACAATACCTTGTGAAGTGGAAAGGACTCCCTGATGTAGATGCCGTATAGATGGATGAAGACCAGATGAAGAAACATGGGGCTACATTACAATAACTCATCTCAAGTGGACTTGAGATTCAACCACCCTGGGAGTATGGTGTAGGAACACCCAAAGAAATAAATGAATCCTAAAAGAGTCTAATATCACCCATAAGGTGAAAATGATCATATGTAGTAGGTTGATAGGTTTGTGAGTCAATAAGATCCAACTGATGTAAGGGATTGTCATGTTTGCATTTTATAAGCCACCATGGACAAATGACCATGTGGGTCAGTAGGAGTCAAGGCATGAGTTAGGAAAATAAATATTGGTCATAGAAACATTATACTAATCCTTGGAATAGGTGAATACACCTTGGAGTCGTCAAATTTGAAAAGTGCAAGTTGACAACTTTTGTTGTCATTGCAAAATGTTATAAAAAAGGGGTAACTAATTCTCCAATGGTTTTAAAGTTTGAAAATTTGTTGGAAACCATTAGGGAGGCTTTATTATTCCCACTTGGATCAATTCCAAGGCTTTTGTTGGTGTTTTTGTTGAAATTGTTGAAATTGGTAATGTTTTGGAGTTTGGAGCAATACAATATATTTGGAGTTTTCTGAAATTTTGTATTCTTGATGCTCTTTTCTGACCAGTATGGATTGGTGGATGCCTAAAACCAATTGGATGAGTTAGATAAGTATCTTACCTTTCATTTGAATAAATTTTTAGGTCTTGTAATAATCGAGTTGTAGAGATCCATCAAAATCTAACTGGACTAGTCACAAGCTCTATCGACATCTAGGGTTTCACAGTAAAGATGCCCTTAATTTGACATTTTAACTAGAGGAGAAAACAACATATAGGAAAATGTTAGAGGGGCCATTGTATCATAATATTTTGGTGTTGATTTTCAAGGAGGCTCCAAGCCTGAAGATATTGAATTGACCCTAGGTAGGAATCTCTATGTGACCGCCTAAACTATAGAAGTGAAAATCACTTGCAGTGGACAAAGAAGATGGGATCAAGTCTGAAAACCTTGGATTTGGTGGTTTGAAACCTTAACCATCCTTACAGAAGTTTTGGTTTAGCTAGGGGATTAATACAAGGGATACTTGCTTTGTAAATAGGTCCGGATAAGGATATATACCTTTCAAACTTGGGGTTGGGATCTAAGCCTTTGGGGAATTGTGTAACTTGATAAAGGGTATCTGAATTTTCCCTTATTTTGTCTTGTCCTTTGGAATTTTATTAAGTTGTGTGTGGAGAACTCAACCAATAGGGATACTAGTCTACTGATAGGGCTAGTAGACAAATAGGATAGTTGTGAGAAAAGTACCCCCTAAAACATTTGATAGCTAGATATTATTGATTTTTTGCATTGGTTGGACGAGCAATAGATAAAATCCAATAGGTTTCCATCCAAATGGTACCAAAATATTGTCTTCCATTCACACAAGGGTAGAGTGTTTTCATCCCACCAGTATGGATCTGCTCACAGAAATTGTTGTGTGAGTTGAGTACTGTGTAGGTGTGTTGTTTGACACCTTGAAAAAACAAAAGAAATTGACTTGGACATAGTAGTTGTGGGTGAGAGAAGGTTATCACCTAGTTGTTGTCTGGCTCTACATCACATTTAGTAAATTTAAATCATTTAAAGCTCAGGTTGAGAATAAAACCAGTAAGAACTTGAAGTGTTTAAGATCAAACCGGGGAGGAGAATTCACATCTGATGAATTTATTAAGTATTGTGATGAATAAGTTATCAAGAGATAGATGTCAACTCTGAGGACACCACAACAAAATGGCATAGAAGAAAGGATGAATAGAACAATATTTGAAGCTACTAGAACCATGCTATTATAGGGTAATGTACCTAAAATGTTTTGGAGAGAAGCAGTCAACACTGTTGTATACACTTTAAATTGGGTACTAGTAAAAAGAGGTAACAATAAAACACCCTATGAGCTATGGTATGGGAAAACTCCTTGCGTAAGTTATTTCAAATTTTTGTGATTCAATGTTTTATTAAGAAAGATAATTACACTGAGAAATTTGATGCAAAATCTAATGAGGGAATCTTTCTTGTTTACTCTACTAAGAGTAAGGCATATAAATTTTAAAATAAGAAAACTAAGAAGATTATTGAAAGTTCTAATGTGAAGGTAGATGATCTCTCTAGAAAGTCAGAAGGTACCAGTAGATTTGAGCATGAAAAAGATGATGAGAAACTTGTGATTATTGTACCGAAAGCACAAAACAATGAAGAACTGGCAAATCCATAATTAGGTGCTCAACTAGTAAGTGATGACAATGGTGAAGAAAATGAAGAACAAGAAGGAGAAGATGCATAACTAGTACCAGTATTGCCTAGGTATGTCATATTAAACCATTAACAAGAGCATATAATTGGTGGTAAGAGTGTTGGTGTACAAACAAGGAGGCAAATAAGAGAAAACTCATATTTGATATCTATAATTGAACCCAAAAAAGTAAAGGAAGCACTAAAAGATGCTAATTGGGTTAATATAATGAATGAAGAATTAGATCAAATTGAGAAGAATCAGACATGGTCACTTGTTCCTAGACCGGAGGATAGGAATGCAATTCAAACAAAATGGGTCTTTAGGAATAAGTTGGATGAAGAAGGAAAAATTGTAAGAAACAAGGTGACCTAGTCTACAAAGGGTATGCACAGGAAGAAGGTGATGAGTATGGAGAGACCTTTACACATGTTGCTAGAATAGAAGGAGTGAGAATACTTCTAGCATTTGCTTCATATAAGGGATTCAGTTTATTAAATGGACATCAAATTAGCCTTTCCGAATGGGATTCTAGAAGAAGAAGTCTATATTGAATAGCTAGATGGATTTTCTCTATCTGATGATGAAGACATGGTACACAAATTGCATAAAGTACTATATGGTCTAAAGAAGGCACCAAGAGCGTGGTATGAGAGGTTACATACGCATCTGATCAAAATTGTATTCCAATGTACCATTGAGGACAACAACATTTATGTAAAGGCTGATAGAGACAAGATGCTGATAGCAGAAGTGTTTGTAGATGACATAATTTCTGGAGGAAATGATGATATGTGTATGGATTTTTTTTGATATATGAAAAAAGAATTTGAAATGTCTCTAATCAGTGAAATAAAGTTCTTTATTGGGTTATAGGTCCAACAACTAGATGGTGATATCTTTATTTGTTAGAGAAAGTATGTCAAAGGGGTTTTGAAGACATTCAACATGGAAGACTACAAACCGGTATGAACAATGATGGTGAAAGGCTGCAAGTTGTCCAAAAAAGATGATTCTCCTATTGTTTGTTAAAAAGAGTACAGGTCCATGATTGGTAAGTTGCACTATGTTGTTCATAGTAGGCTGAACATTTCTCATGTTGTTGGATTAGTTGCAAGATTTCAGAAAGAGCCTCAGGAGACACATTTGGTGGCTGTGAAAACTATTTTTTGGTATCTCAAAGGCACACTAGACTATGGTTTATGGTATCCTTATAAAAGATATTTAAATTTGGATGTCTTTACTGATGCAGATTGGGCAAGTAATGTGGATGACCGGAAAAGTATAACCGGTGGAGCCTTTCTTCTTGGTGGAAGATTAGTGGCATGGATGAGCAAGAAACAAACATGTGTTTCTTAATCTATAGCTGAAGTAGAGCATGTTTATGCATCCATGAATTCCACATAGGCAATATGGATGGGACATGTGCTAGAAGGATTCAAAATAGATATGTCTGAACTAGTGACTATCTATTGTGATAATACAAGTGCAATAAATATTTCTAAGAATCCTATACTTCATTCTAGAAACAAGCACATTGAATTGAAGTCTATTTTTCTAAGGGAAAGAGTACAAGAAGAATAGATCAAGATGGAATATGTGAAGAGTAAAGATCAGTTAGCTGATATCTTTACTAAGTCCTTACCGAAGACTACCTTTGAATCTCCTAGAGGTAAACTAGGGGTTAGACCCCTACACTGGAAGAACTAGAATGATGGATATGCATCAATCTTGTGGATCTAATATTTATTCTTCATTAAGGATTGATGAGGTGCAAGACACTCCGTAGGGGGAGTAGTGAGGATATAAAGTTCTGATTTCATGATCTGATATAATGATTGGATATAATGTTCTGATTTGGTTAGCATAGATGATGATGATAGAACCAGCAATAAAGAAGATCCGTGATACACATACACCTTTGGCATTGTTGTCAAAGGGGGTGAAGAACAAGATCAGATTTGGGAGAAGAATAAGATCAGAGAAGTATTGGTTTAGGGGGAGAAGACAAAAGAAGGAGACCGACAGATGACTTGATACCAACAACAAGCAACAGTTATGGTGTACTAGTGATGGTGTTGCAATCTGATTAGTATATCTGATTGGTGTTGCCATCAATGCCAAAGGGGGAGATTATTGGAATGATTGGCATAACTAATATAGAGGAGGTGATGCAGTTAAAGTTTGGTGACTGCACCGGTAGAGGATAGAAGACTATTTGTGATGAAGAGATTGAGATTTTGTGATTAGATGACTTGATCAGTTATTTGTGTTGTCCTTGATGGGAACTGATGTTAAAACATGTTAACTGATGTTTCTTGATGTTTGGTTTATCATCTAAGTGATTTAGTCTACCAAAGATAGGGTTTACCAGCAATATACAGAAGTCTATGAAATAGGACTTTAACTAGTATATGCAGAGATGTTTTACTTCAAGCGGATGATTGGTGATGATTGGTGATTTATGGTTTGGAATATAAGATTTTATCATGGGAATGACTATCTGACTAGAACCACAGCTTGTGATGATGATCATAAGGTATCTTTCTAATTTCTGATGAAGTTTTGCCAAGGTTTAAGAAGGGTTTTAGAACCGGTGATGAAATCATCAAACCAGTAATGATTTTTGGTATGGCGGTGATCAACAACAAGTTCATGTGTTGATGATAATGTGACACAAACTGTGTGAAATGTTTGAAAGATGTTTTGGAATATTTGGAAAGAAAATTTCTTGGGAATGTGCAAAGTGCTTAGCAGAGTGAGTTAAGGGTTTTACTTTGTACTAGATCGACTTATCATGATGACTTATGATCACTCAATAGTTGATATTGATTTATAATTGATTGTAATGATCCACATGATGATCTGTAATGAGATGTAAAGATTTGTGATGATCTATGATGTAATTTAATTTTTAGTGGACGACTTATTAGAAAGCATTATTTATGTTGGCTTAGTTGATGTTTATTGTGTCGGTGATCTTAGAGAATAGTGTGAAGCTGTACTAGAGAAGAGTGAGATCTGCATGAGAGTTGCAAATAGTGAAGTATAATTGGATCTGATTTAGCAAGCTAAGAAGTGCTAGTAACATATCACTTTTTCACCGTTGTTCTCTAACAATTACTGCAGATTAAATCCCTTAACCGGGTAGGTCCTGACAGACCTTAATCTTGTAAATCCCCTAACAGGGTAGCTCTTGAAAAGAGTGGTAAATCCTCTCATGAGGTTGATCCTAACAGGTCATTAAGCTCCCAACCAGGCTACACATCCAGATCCCTTAACCGAGTGACTCCTATCAGGGTCTGCTCCTAACAAGGAGTATTGTAAGCTCCTAATAGAGCTAAGCTCCTAATAGGGCATACTTCAAAAGAGTACAAATATTTGTGGGTACTAACTCCCACTGTGGTTTTTCCCTATTTGGGTTTCCACATCAAAAATATGGTGTTCATATGGAATGATTTTCGGGTGATTTTATTGATTATCTTAGTTTATTCATTGTTTTTGAATACACCACTTATAGCAGGTTATCAGAGATTTATCATAGATTACTGGTACTATTTAATGAATTGGCATATGTGGTAAATGAAGTTATATTTGTTGTAAGTTTGATTTGGCTTTAAATTTTTAAATTGGTGTTAATATTGATTCACCCCCTCTTAGTATTAACCTGATCCTCATAAGATTAACAATAATGGCATTAATTCAACATGCAAAGTAAATCCTTGGTGATGTTCCAAGGGAGATAGTGGAGGCAGAACTTAAGGCACCAACTGAGGAACTCCCACTTGAACACATGTCCCTTGAATCCAGATCATAGGAGAGGCATGATAATGTGCCTAAAGAGCCTTCTAAGGGGGGTGCTGAAAATTTTGTTAAGGAGGACTTTGAGGAGAAAGCAATTGTCGATGAGAGAATAAATGACTATACAAAATTCATATCAAACAATATTCTATCTAGACTGAAGATTTTTGGTCATTCTTGTATGAACACAAAGGCGAGGAATTGAGGGAGAAGAGAAAAAATGTAGACAAAAGCAGTAGGGAGAGAGAAGATGGGATTGCTAGATAATATAGAATCAGTCTACACTGGGTTAGGGTATGATCCTAGACAAAAGGCCTTACTGCAAAGATAAAAGACCTCTCATTCTAGACCCAAATGAAATGTATGCTACTCTTTTAGTGCAAAAAGTAGGCAAGAATGATCCCATGGAAACAACCATGTTAAACTTGAATGTGACTAGACTCAACATTGACCAAATTGATTATTTCAAGTGGTTGATGGAACACTTTAATTATTTGTACCCTAAGGAATGAGAAAAATGTGCGAAATGGCAAGAAACAACCCTTCAACTACAAAAGGAATCAACCCCTGAGAGAGCAGTTGATCTTGATGAAGAACACATAATTTTTCTAGCCTTATAGGATGCAATCTACTAGAATTACAAAGCAGAGAATTATGAAAAACAATTGAAAAAGGTGGAGGCACAGAAAGAGACATTTGTATACTCATTAGTGACAGGGGTGATCAAGCATAAAATTGACACTACGGATGCACAAACGGTCCCATTCTAGTCTACCTATAAGAAACCTTCTCAAGCATTGATCACCATATGAGTTTTAAAGAAAAACTAATGGATTGGGATGGAGTGGAACCAGACATTTTGAGCAAACATGAAGAATTTTATCAGTTGCTAAAGAGAGATGTTGATAGACTTGAAGATGTAGAGGGGCTTCCAAAATTGAGGAGTGAAGTAGAAATATTAACCCGAGAGAAATTTATGAAGCAGATGGGAGGTAATCTAGAGCATATGATTTCTAAGGTAAAGGATAATGAATATTTGATGCCACAAGTCTCGAGAATAACTGATACTCTATACACACATGAGTACGCAATGAAGAGATTGATCACTGAATGTGGCACTCACCGAGATCTAGCCTATGTTGAACACATAGGAAAAGTTAATCTTGTCCTTAGAGATAATTAAGTTTAGTTTACTATATTGTTATTTTTGTAAAGAACATGACCATTGGTCAAGAATCATGATTGTTCGAGATTTCCACTATATTAAGGAAATTGTTTTGTAACATGAGGATATCCTTTAGAAAGAATACTTGAACTATTATGCAAGTAGTGACATATCCAATGTTTGAAACATTCTGAAAACATTTTTTGCAATTAATGATTAGTTTCCTATTTTCTTTTGAGTATACAGATAAGTGTTTTAATCAATCGGTTCCTTTGTGATTCATATTTCTAGTAAATATAAACTACTTAGAATCTTTCCGTATGAGATATTGGTTTATTAAAATTTATATTTGATCTTCAAAAGTATGTGAGAATTTTTCCACATATATTTTTTTCTATTAGTCTCTTCTAGTAGAAGTTAAATTCAACAAAACTAGTTGAGATATTAGTCAAATAATTGAAGGCATTTAAGGTCAGGTCAGTAGACAGGGTTATCCCGGTGATAATCATAAAAATTATCTCACAAAGGTTATACGTTAGGGTTGAGGAAATAAAAGACTAACATCATATTTCAGGGTTATCTCCTTTCTAAGTTACAATATTAGAAAAATGTTTTAGATAAGCATTGACACCAAGAGTCTAAGACTAAGGTAGACATATTGGAAATATTGCAGCAGTAGCAATCTGTATGACTCTAATTACTAAGATATTGCAGCATGCATCTGATAATATGATGAAACTATAAAGATTTGGTTAACTACTGAGAGAAGGGGGGGTGTGAATCAGTAGTTGGAAAATAAACTAAATTTTCACCAAACTTATTTTCAACTTAGAATCAACTCACAAAGTATACCAGTTTAGTCACTTTAACAAATTTGTAGATGCTCTGTTAAACCTTATCGGTTGACCTAATACTTCAATGATATAATGCAACAAATCTGAAACATAAATATCCTTCGACCAAAACCTTTTAAATGGTGAACTCACAATACTAGTTCCCACTTTTTGACCAACTTTGACACTTAGATGAACATTTTGAAAAAAAACTTCACTTTCTGACACCTATAACTTTTAAACCGTTAATAATTTGATGATGATGTAAAATAGTGATTTGTAACATCTTATTTGTAGATTCTAAATATATTTAAAAAAAAAATTGAATTAAATTTTATTGATTTTTCCATCTCCCTTGAAAAGTAATTTTTTATAGAAAACAACATTTTTTAAGAATGATGTGCATCCTGAAACGCATAATTTTTTTAATAAATGATTAAAACTTAATTCTTTTAAATTTTGGTTTGTAACATCAATACCGAGGGCATGCAGTTGGTTTGATAGTGATATGTTGAATATTTTTTATTTTATTTATTTTTGAAGTCTGACTAATTATAATTTAGATAAAGGTGTACGTTTGAACACATAACTTGTTCTATATATATCGAAATTCAATTTTATTTTTTTGTTAGAAATAAGACATCAATACCTAGGGCATAGATATTTTTCAGATTTTTTTTGAATTAGTTTACTATTTTTTCCAATGTATTGAACAAAGAAGTTCATGTTTGGTGAAAAACCTACATTCATAAGAAATAAAACAAAAATAAATTAATGAAATTAAATATATTCAAAATTATAATATTTGGAAATCTTATAATAAGGACTAAATACTTAAAAAAATAAAACTTCTAAATGAGTTCATTTGACCCCACAAAAGCTAATGTAAAATTATTTTTTTATTAGCATTTGATAGATGCAAAGGAGAATCCATTGCAAGTATGATTTAGAAGTAGAGAGGTTCTATCTAGGAAATTTTGGTCTAAGAGCCTTTGATCTAACTCTCTTCAATTAATTACTTCAAATGGTGCCTCTTAAAGTTTAAATCATTATATTTTCTAAAAAATGTATGATTTCAGCAAAAAAGTCAGGATGTACCAAAAAGTGGGAACCAATATTGTGAGTTCACCCTTAAACCACTTCACTAATACCAATAATAACACATTTCAAATCATTTAAATATATCTATTCATTTTTACCAATCATTCATATCAACAATACCAATATTCATAGGGTGTTTTGTCTTTACCTCTTTTGACGAGTATTTGTTAGGATTCCCACATATACTGAGAGGGCGGAGGGGGGGGGGGGGGGGGGGGGTGAATCAGTATCTAACCGGTATGATGATTTTCTTAACTTAAAGCATGTAGAACAAATTGAAACTATGTACCGGTAAACAAAAAGTAATGCAATAAACAGAGATAGAAACAACCACATGAAAAACACACCATAAAACAGTAGTTTAACGAGGAAACCCAGTGTGGGAAAAACCTCGGTGGGATTTGTGATCCATAATATTCACTTACTAGCCAATAAGAGAATATTATTGCTACAAGAGGGGCCTGCACATGCAGGAAGGCCAAGTGCCTAGAGCTCACTGCTCAAAATGGAAGTCTCACTGACTTACAAAATGGATTATATAAATCCAATGTCTCAAAATAACATCTACTATGCCAGATCTAGTATCGGTTTATAGCTCTACTTCTTACATAAACCCTTAACCTATAATTCACATAATATGTCTACCTTATTTCACCTAATTACATCTCCATCTTCATACAATGTTCTACAATGAATTCTCTTATATAAGAGTCATTTGACAACTTGCCAAGTCGGCTTACAAAGTTTTTCCAATAATAAACAAAATAAATTAACAACAAAATTCCTATCAGCTTCTGTGTCGATATACTTTCTTTCACTGCCGGTGCCGGTGGTCTATGTGCCGGTGTAGAGTCTGATCTTGCTAGTGCCAGTGGATTGCCTTGCTGGTGTCATAGAATTGTAAGGTTGCCATCAATGACAAAACCTTCAATCACCTACAATGTTTCATTGGAGTGTGCATTTTCCAATAATCTCCCCCTTTGGCATTGATGGCAACACTCATGAAAAAATTCAAAAAGTGTATCCAAAAATTGTAATAAACAAAAATGTTATGAAAAATGTGTACCAAAAGAATATGTGAGCTCCCCCTAGGCAGATGAGTCTTTTGCTGATTGTTTTCTCATACTACTACTCCCCCTTTGGCATCAATGACAAATGTTGTCAAAGTGTCAATAGAGTGTAGTTTCCTGTCTCAACCTTGTAACTGGGTCGTTATAATTTGAAAAAGATCCGCCAAAACCAAATTTAGGCTTTCAAGAAACTTTTTACTATCTTTTATTGATGACTCTGGTCTTTGAACTGTACTGATGAGGTGTTGCATTTGCTCTATTGGTGTTTTCTGTCCTTGTATTAATGCATCAGATATTTCTTTCCTTAAGGATGTTAGATAGTCCAGTTTTGGAATTAATCTGCATTTCAGATCCTTAGCCTTGCATTTTATTCTCTCCTTTTCTCTTTCTAGCTTTAGTAATTCTTCCTCAAAACCTGTTATCTTATGCTCAAAAACTGATAATGAATCAAATGAATTAATAAAATTGTCAGCTATCTTATTAATTTCCTCCTATATCTTGCTCGTTTTCTTGTTTATGTCAACTGTCAAAAAGTTTGTCTTACAAGTATCTCTATACAAAGTTTTGAACTCCTTAAGTGTGCTGCATAGTTCTGGTAGAAGTGTGTCAAACTGCCTTGTACACTTCTTTATTTGTTCCTCAAAGAATTTTTGTTTTTGTTTTTCTAACCTCTCTTTGAATGCTTCTTCCTTTATTTTCTCAATTGTCACTGTGTTGTCAGTAATATACTTAGACAAAGTGTCGAGTTGACTCAAAGAATCCTTATTATCTACATTACATTTTGGAGCTATCATCTTCAAAATTGGAATTGTGGCATCTATAGTTTTATATGCCTATGAACTACAATTTGTTATTTTCTTTATAGAATCTAAAAGAACATCAATTATATTTGTTGTCTTGAATCCTACAGAAGAGGAACCAACATTCTAAATCCCGCTAGTGGGAGCAATATCCTTGCTTGCAGTGACCTCTGGTAGGTCAGTCTATGTTTCCATTTCCTTAAGCAATGGTTTATCTTGTTCACCTATTGCCGGTGGCACTGATTTTGCATTAACCTATTGCTGTTCTGGAGCCTATTGCTCTATTTGTTGTTCTATTTGTTGCTCTATTTGTGTCTCTACCTGTTGCCCTGTGTTACCATCTACCGGTTTTCCTTGTGTTTTATCAGTGTTATCAGCTACCGGTGGCTCACTAGTCATATTTGTCTTACCGATTGTGTCTTTGTCTACCACAATGTTGAATATCTAAGTATCAACATCTACTGTATATAATATCTCAGAATTAGGATTTGTATCCTCTTGTGATACATCCATACTCTCATCTGTCGGTTGATCTTCAATTGTTTCTACCGGTAGAGTATCTTGAGACGATGGGGGTAGATTATCAATTATCTTTAAGCTTGGAGGTCCACCAACCTTTCCTTTTCCCTTATCCTTGTCTTTTTGATAAACCTTGATTGGCTTGGGGTTTCTATACTCTTCCTTCTTTTCCTTCTCAACAAGGAATATATCCCATCCATTTGCAGTTTCCTCTACAACCTCATTTACTCTTCCAACCATTAGTACAATATGTCAGTGTGCAGTAGAGAATACTGACCTGTTAGCCTTTGCAATTAGATCATCTATTTCTTTCAGAAAGTTAACTGGGTAGATAACAAGTAATTTTTCAACTTTTATTTTCTTTTCAAGCTCAATAACAACTTGCATTCTTTCTTCTGGTCTCTTGAATAGTTCATCTGGTAGTCACTCTACAACTTGCATCAAGAACTTCTTGTAGATATCCAAGTGTAAAATAACATTGTTTTCAACCTTTTCTTTATCATCAACTAATAGTAAGTCATATAGTTTGTTGATGTTTTTAAGTTTTCCTTCTTCTATTATTTCATCCAACAGTCTATCAATCAGAGCAATATTTTGTTGAGTCCTTTTCTTTGGTGTCAACTTCTTCTTCTTAGGAGTTGTCTTCTTGACCGGGGGCCTCACTGCCTGTTGTTTTTGCCTGGTTCTTCTAGGTGAAGGTGTGGATACCAGTGAAGGTTCCCTTTTCCTTACAACTCTTTTAAATTTTGCAGGCATATCACTCTCTCAAGAAGTAGCTACTAGTGAAAGGTGAATTTTAGGCTGTAGTGCTTCCAACTCATCTTCAGTGATACCAGTTTGTTTCAGTACATCTTCTTTGATAGCCTTAGCCTATCTTGAACCTCTCCTCACAGTTGCTTCTACTTTCTTCACTCTCTTCTTGGATTGAATTTTATTTTCAATGGTTTCAACACTTCCAAATACCTTTTCCTTAGGTTCCTTGGGTGCTTCCAAAAGGGCTTTTGCATATGTTTCAATGATGTGATCGTCTATCTCATAGCCCATTTCAGTAACCCAAATTGTTCTTGCGATAACTGCTTCCACCTAGATCGCATCCTTCTTAATCACAAAACATATGTCATCCTTATACTTATTTACAATTTCCTGTGACAGTCTGACTCTAGTATTCATTCTAGCCTTTAATGCTTGAAAGTACTCATTAATATTCTTCTCTTTGTTTTCACCCATGTTGTTCAATAAGTCAGATAACTATTTGCCTACCGGTATGTCAAATTCAAGGTTCTTATTACCTATACCGGGCACCTGTTTGGTTATATGTAGCATTAAGCAAATAAGTAGATTGCCAAATCTAAATGTCCCTTTCTTGTCTTTCTTGATCTTTCCCAGATTATCAATCAATTCATCCTTTAACCATTCACATACATCAATTTTCACATTATCCTTAACCATATCATGAGCACTTTTTATGCATAAGCTAGAAACTGAATTTAGTGTGTTTGCATGTGTTGTTTTGTAACCTAGAATCATGCTAATGAATCTCACATTTATGTCAGTTACATCATTAACCCTTAAAGACCTTTTGTCCGATGTTGCACCTGTTAGGTTCATTACTAGGTCATTTGAGACCTTCTTTGTCTTGTCAGGTCTGTTACAAGTGGAGGGTAACCCTGCTACACCTTTCACAGCTTCCTTGGTAATTTTATGAACCGAATCTAGCCAAAAGAATGCACCATGTACCCTGCTCAATACTATCCTAATGACTTCCTTAGGGAAATCTAGAATGTTGAGGATTTCAGTGAATCCTAGGGTTTTAATAATTTTATGTTCATGTTTCACATTACCGGAATCATCACATATGATAGTCTTGTACATGTTCTTAATTTCTTCATCTCCTAATTCTTCTATATGGCAATGGATATACATTTTAGGGTCTTCTCCAAAAACTACTCCTTTGGGAATTTGGGAGAATGCACCAACATTATCATCCTTGTTTGCTATCTCAGGAGCTAACTAAAATATGGGCCTAGGGTGCTTGATTACTTCCACTACAGTAGGATTTGCTATGAATTTAGGTACAGAGCAGGATGCCATGATTATACATACCTTTTTCTGCCTTTGGAAAGATTTATTTCTGAATTTCTTTGCTTCTTTGCTCGAAATGCCTTAGCTCTGGAGATTTCGCGCTCTTTAAATGTTTGAATGCTTGGTGAAGTGAAATGGAGCCAAAAAGACTAATTTATAATGTTAATCTACCAACTACCACATTTAATGCATGCTGGTTAAGTAATCACTTAACTTTATTTGCCGGTATAGAAGTAAATTCAGCTTCTTACCATCAACTGAGGGAATAATAGCATATTTCTCATTTGATTGCCAAACCCTCAAGGGAATTTTTTTCAATTAGATGAAGAGTCTCTTGCCGGTGGAGGAGTATTCCTATCCACATTCAGTTATGATTTCCCGATCCATTGTTTTGAAAATTCATGCTTAACTTCTTCAACTTTTTCTTTTCCTTTCAAACTAGGACCTTTGTTGTTTACAGGTGAGGACTTGCTTCTACAAAATTTAGCAATATGCCCAATTTTGTTACATGCATAACAAGTCACATTATTTTTTCTGAATAGCCTTTCCATATCCTATGCTGGTTTGTGTTCTACATTGATTAGATAAGTGTCCAAATCTTCCACAAACATAACATCTCACATTCATTATGCAATTTTTCAGAGTTATGACCAATTTTCTTGCATTTTGAACATTGACCAGTGGGTGTAATGGTATTCTGATAGTTTCTAGATCTACATTTATTTTCTCTATGACCATACTTATCGCAGTTAAAGCATTTTCCATTGAATTTATAAGCAGTAGGTTGTCTTACTGGTTTGCTATGATCTTGTGTGTTTGTAGTACCAGAGATTTCACCAACTTCAAAGCCAATTCCACAAGTGTCACCATTAGGTTTCTGATTTTTTTAACAAGTCACCAAGTTCTTCTGAGGTTTTCTTGAATTTATCTTTGTGTTGATTTGCAGTATCCAGTTCTCTTTCTGCCTCATAAGTTCATTGGAGTCATTTTGTGTATGCATCAGATCTGTCTTCAACAAGTCATTTTCATAGCTAAGTCTGGTGTTCTCATTTGCTACATCACTTAGTCTTCTAGTCAAATCTTCTTCATTCTTCTTTCTATCTTCAATTTCCTTACAAAATGTCATAGTCATATCCTGCATCTCATTCTTTATTGTCATGTTCTCTTGTTTCATCTTGCATATCTAATCATTAAGATATTCCTTTTCATCATTCTCATTTTGCATCTTTTCACATAGTTCTCTTCTTTTATTTCTTGCAATGCTAAAATTATCTTGAAGTACTTGAATAATATCCTGAGCTTCCTTTAGATCATCTTCAAGTTTGAAATTTTTCAATTTTTCTATATCATAGTCAGAGAGAGTTGCTTCTAGTTGCTTCATCAAATTTTCCATCTCTACCAGTGTCAAGATCTTCCTCAAGTTGTTAGGCTTCTGAAAATAGAGGACCAGGCCCTGATACCAATTATTAGGATTCCCACAGATACTGAGAGGGGGGGGGGGTGAATCAGTATCTAACTGGTATGATGATTTTCTTAATTTAAAACATGTAGAACAAATTAAAACTGTGTACCGGTAAATAGAAAGTAATGCAATAAACAAAGATACAAACAACCACATGAAAAACACACCATAACATAGTAGTTTAACAAGGAAACCCGGTGTGGGAAAAACCTCACTGGGATTTGTGACCCACAATATTCACTTACTGGCCAATAAGAGAATATTACTGCTACAAGAGGGGCCTACACATGTAGGAAGGCCAAGTGCCTAGAGGTCACTGCTCAAAATGGAAGTCTCACTGACTTACAAAATGGATTATATAAATCCAATGTCTTGTACTGCTTCAAAATAGCATCTACTATGCCAGATCCAGTACCAGTTTATAGCTCTTCTTCTTACATAAACCCTTAACCTATAATTCGCATAATGGGTTTGCCTTATTTCACCTAATTACATTCATCCATAATTACATCTCCATCTTCATACAATGTTCTATAATGAACTCTCTTATATAAGAGTCATTTTAGAACTTGCCAAGTTGGCTTACAAATTTTTTCCAATAATAAACAAAATAAATTAACAACAAAATTCTTGTCGGCTTCTGTGTCGGTATGCTTTCTTTCACTGTCAGTGTCGGTGGTCTGTGTGTCGGTGTAGAGTCTGATCTTGCTAGTGTCATAGGATTGTAAGGTTGCCATCAATGATAAAACCTTCAATCACCTACAATGTCTCATTGGAGTGTGCATTTGCCACAGTATCTGGTTCATTGTATAAACAACTATGCTGATAGCTTCTCTCCAAAATGTCTTAGCTAAACCTCCTTGGATTAACATAGTCCAAGTAGCTTCAACCACTGATCGGTTGTTCCTTTATGCAATACTGTTCTTCTTTTGTGTCCTTGATGTAGATAGGTGTTTCTTGATCCCATTGTTTTCACAATATTAAGTGAATTTGTCTGAATTAAATTCACCACCTTGATCAGTCCTTAAACATTTAATCTTCCTTCCACTTTCATTCTCGACCAAGGATCAATGGTGGAGATAATGCAATAGTTAATACACTTGCATTCTTGTCCCCAATAATGTTATTGAGGTTGTGATTGAGTCTGACATACCTTGGAATAACATGATCTTGGTTTTTAGGTTCTTCTTCTTCTTCACTTTCTCTATCTTTTTCGAGACCTTCCTGTTTTGGTTGAACTAGTGCTTCTATGTTCAGTTTGGAACAAATTTGGTTAAGGACCACCCAGTTAAGGGATTGACTACAAATACCCTTTTAAAGGTAACCTCAATGGAGGATTTCAAATCCAAGCTAATGGATCACCTGGTTAGAGTATTTCAACAACAAGCCTGTTAGAGGTTACCCTAGGAGGGGATTTCAAACTATTGTAATGGTTAGAGAACAATAGGTTCTTTGACTGATCTGGAACTAACACTTCCTTGCTAAATCAGATCCTTTACCGCCCCTATTTGCCTTCACATCATTCTGCAGACACACCTCCTAGTTGGGCAACAATCACTTTCACACTTAATCAAATTTTCCAACAACTCTTTTAATCAATCTATGTACCTTATGAACAAATACATTAGGTCGGTAACACAACACAAACCCTAAAATTCTCATAGAGATTACAAACACCTCTGTTCAATCTTGACTATTAGATTACATTGCATAGGGTAATATGATAACTTTACATTCTTCTAGGAATCTACAACCACTCTTGGATCATCAAACTTTGAATCTTGTAACACATCACATGTTTTTCACTTCATAATATGAATTTAATCATTCCCAAGATAAATGGTTATCTTTACACACCAAAACCTTCTAGAAACTCATCATGTGGAACATGCTTTTGTGGCATCTTAATCACTAATCATCATTCGGTCATAAATCATCACAACCGATCTCCAAGCTTCATCAATTAGGGTTTTGCATCTCGACTGGATAGGGTTATTGGTTGATCTTCACTTCTTCATTACCGGTTTCTTTACAACTTCATTAATGGTTGCTATTGACATCAATATCAACACTTCCTATTATACTTCTTCAATGCAATCTTCATCCAATGCCAGCAACATCTCAATACAAGGTATATTCAAACTCTAACATTAAAACAAAAACAAGTACTAAAAGAAAAGTGAAGGTTTCATAGCACTGACCTCAAGTTCATCTTAGTTACTACTATGAATATAATTCACATACTCCTTGAATTCATTATCATCACTATCAATATCGACATCTCTATTGGCATCAAGGTGTTTTTGTTTTTGTGTTTCTTTGATAAAATTTCTCTACATGTTGTTTAACCATCAAGCAACAAAAAATATCGATATGAGGAGTAATTCATTTAAAAAAAAGTCAACAAAAGTAAAAATTTCATAGATTCGCTATTCTATATATGATCAAAATAAATTTGCATACATATTCAAAATACAATATAAAGATGATATAGGTGAGAATCAAAATATTGAGGGATAGACTCTTACCTATCAATCTGAATCCATGGAATTATGTTCATTCGATGCAGAAACTATAGGCTTAACAGAGGCACCAAACTCTAAAACTTTCTCAGTGAGACTCTGTAAGAAACTCATTATATCTTATAACCCTTCATTTGAGTTGACATGATTTTGTGAGGCTCTTAATGGGCATTCAACAGATGGTTGTGAAATCTTTGTAGATGAACTAGATTTGCACTTCATACAAATCTTAGATTTACTAGGATCTAGTGTTGACATATAATTGACAATATCTTCTACACTAGATTCTCTATTATTGTTTTCCACCTAAAATACAATGTCAATTTTAACATATAGGCAATCCAAAAAAAATTAATTAAATAACACAATGTAGATTTAACCAAAAAAGCTATACACTTACTCCTAATTTGTCCATTTTGGCTTGCAACCCACCTTGGCCAAATGACATATATTCAACCCTCACATTATCTCTTGCGCTCTTGCCTTTGTGGCTCTTTGTCAAATATATTTTAGAATGCATGCTTTCTTTCAATGCCTCCCACTGTTTTGGAGATAGAGCAAAGTTAGACCTCTCTTTTCCCTCCATGATTGCTTTTATGCAATTGTATCTAAAATTGTTCATCAAAAGTCTCATCTTTTTCTTATAATATTTTTTTGATATTTGTCCACCAATAGTGTCAAAGACATTTTTCATTTTTTGAATAACATTTTCCACACTTTTTGGATCTTGCTCTACAAAATTTGATTTACAAATATCCAAATGGGCCCTACATCTTACACCCAACTTAGTGGCCCACCTTGCAACATTTTGCCCAATGGTTTCACCATCTATTGACACCTAGACCAAGAACGACTTCTTCCCTTCTAATTTTCTTTCTTTTGCATTCTTCTCTATAGATCTATATAAATCTTGAATCAATCTCTTTCTTTTAATAAAAGCAGGCACATCTTTTGTTAAACCACTACCAATACTTCTAGCTCATCCAATAGTTCCATCAAAAATTGCAAATGCAACAGCTTCACTGTAAGGCATTGGAACTTCATGCTCCTTTGCCACATTATGTGTGGCATGAATAAATATATCAGTAGTGGTCTCTGCAGATTTCACTCCAAACACACACTTTAAACTTGAATAAATCATCTACAAATTCATTGTTCCTTTGCTCTTATATTTTTCAATAATTTCTCTTAGACTTTGTGTTTAAGAGATCACCATGTGGTATATCAGGTTGCACATCACCATGTGGTATATTAGGTTGCACATCACCATGTGGTATATCAGGTTGCACATCACCATGTTCTTTGTCAGATTGCACTTCACCACAACTATTGTTTTCACCAACTACATTTGTTGAGACAAAAATATTGGCTTCTACGAGTTGGCCGCATTGTATCTTTACTTTCTTTTTGTTTTTTCTCTGTATTTTCTCTGCACTATTTTTCTTTCCTGAAAGACAAAAAAATATATCATACCATGTCTTATGTACATAAAACTCTTGCCTACAAAATTTCATTAAACACTGTTAAATAAATAATATACTACTTAGTGTTAGGCCCAATATAGAAAGCGAATGTACTAAGAGGGAAGGGGTGAATCAGTACTCCAAAACTTTTCCTTTGTAATAACCTTACTATTATGCATAAACATAATAGTGTAGTAACATAAAATAAAACTATAATCAACAGATAACAGTCATACATGATTCACTCCATAACACATATATTTTGGTCACGCATAAACTCTTGGTTAGAGAGAAAAACTATGGTGGGGATGGCACCCACAAGTTCACTACTGCAATAATAAAGAATGCTCGGTTAGAGCTACATTTAGCTATTTCTGATAGCTTACCCTGTTAGGAGTATTAAGCTCAATTAGATCTACCTTACTAAAGGATTTTTACAACACTATATAAGTGTAGCAACTGGTTAAAGGATTTACAGTTTATAGACTTGGTTAGAGTCTTTTACCTTGTTAAAGGTTTCTCTTACAACTTCAAAATATTACAATATAATCATTACAAATATCTGCAACTTTACATCTGAAATGTTAAAGCAAATTCTATGTGCTCTGAATAAGATTACGTAGCTTGTAGCATACCTTGGTAATCCATAATGAAACTCGGTAAACCCTTTTGTTTACTATGTTCTTCAACTATTCACTGATAACCTTCTCAGTGACCTCTCTATGTCTTTGTAACAGTCTTCCTTCATGTATACACACTGCTATCTCATCATATCATATCTCTTGTCTAACCCTAGAATCATGTTATATATATAGATCTCTTACAGCGGTGATCTGATTCATTGCTTTGATCTTACAAAAAGATTCTTCAAATGAATAACTAAACAAAATATCTCATAGGTTAGATTGGCCTTGTAATCATACACAATCTCATGGTGCAATTTCCAATGCAAAAATGGTTAGATGTGACTCGATCTTGTAACATGTTTTCATGTGCATGTCTAGGTTCAATGTATCTGGTAAAACATTTCACTCGGTGAATATCAACTCGGTGAGTTAACTTTACCACTTGGTAGCCATGAAAATTTACTCGGTAAACAGCTTGGTGAATACTGTGTTATGTGACTACTTTCTTTAGTAACTGACTAGACTGTTCATACTGACTTCTCTGTGTCTACCGACTGCATGATTTGATAATACTAATCGACTAGAATATAGTATGACTTTGGATATGAAACTAATGGCAATTTGATAAGTAGTAACAATCTCCCCTTTTGACATTAGTTGAGATGTTTGACAAAAACTACTTACAAAGTCATAACTAAAATATATACTTGACAAAATGACTATACTTGATAATATGTACAATAGTCAATAGTATATGCAGATACACTCTCCTTATCATTATCCTATACATAGCTCTAAATTTTGCATGTTCGGTTCTGTTATGTACTTATGTGCTCTGAATGCTCCATATATTCTGCTCGGTAGACTCCCCTTGTATACAATACTCAAAATTGTGTTATCAAAACTGTATTACTCTCCAAGTGTAGAGTTACTCCCCCTTTGCTAGGCTTTCCTCTGTGTAGTAACATAATATTACTCTCCCTTTTTGACAAACATTAAAAACTTAATTTGCATCCGGAGGTAGTAACTGATCAAAAATAGTCTTATACTTGGTTCAGGTGTCAGTGAGGGTGACTAAGAGTGAGTCCTTGAGACTTTCCATTAATGAGTTCTGTGCTTGAATATCAGATAAGAGTGATATCAAGCCATCAAGAGTGCTTCCCTCTTAGGTAGTTGATAAGCTTGTAGCTCAGTTAAGCTACTCTTGGATTGATGAGAGATGAGGAAGGAATAATGTTTGAAGGGTCATTATATCCATCCTAATTTTATGCTCTTCATTCCTCAGTTCTAACTGTTGAGCCATGAGCTGTTGTAGCTTTTTGTAAAAAGTCTGAATTGAATTAGGCTCAATGGTCAACTTGGAGGAGAGATCGGTGATCTCTTTCTCAATTGCATCAGTTTTATTTTTGATGTCTTTAATAAATAAAGAAAATGTACACAATTTTTGGAATAAATAAAGAATGTGCTTGAGTTGAGGGGTCAACTCAACAATGAATTTGACAAGTTTTACCTTGCCAATAGCAATTGATTTTTGGACTTCCTCTATCATTTTTGCTATGAGCTCTTTATCCTTGAGCTTTCTTAGGTATTCAGATGCATCAACTCCGGATGTTTCAATTTGATTAAGGAGTTCATCCAACTGAATATGGATGGCTACATTGGTTGACACTATTGCTGATGGTAACATTTCTGTGAGTAGTGTCCTAACCTTTTGAAGTACCTTGTTCTTTTTCTATATGGCCAATTGCTTCTCCTATTTGGCCTTTGCTTTGCATAGTTCACCGAATTTAGTGAGTGCTTGCCCTTTTAATTTGGAGATGTCAACATTGGGCAACACGATCGGTTTAGATAGATCAAATTTAAAACCATGCTTTCTCACCTTCTTCTCTTTTCCTTTTGTCTAGGGCACTAAGACAAGTTCTTGTGAGGCATGCTATCCCTCGGTAAGTTGCTCGGTAGATGCAACACTTTGCACTGTTCCTGTAGCAGTTGCAGTGTCTTTGGATGGCTCGGTGCTAGGGGTCTCTATTGTAATATTTGTTGTGCTTGTTTGTGCTTGAGATGATTGATCTTTTGTTGTGTCTACTGTAGCTTCAAACTTGTTACTTGTATCTTCTACAGCTTCAGATTTGTTACCTTTGGTAACTTGTTTGGTGTCCTTGGGAGCTTCGGTTGGGACTGGTGGCTTCATCGACAGATAAGGCTGAACTTTTTCTAAGACCGATTCACTAGACACAAGTTTTGCATAAGTGGTGCCTTCAATCATTTCCTGCTCCGGTGCGGCTTCATCCATTACATCTTCATCAATTTGTATTGTGTCAACTGGGTCTAGACCTTTCTCGGTGACATCTAGATCTTGCTCAGTGACATCAACAATTTCAATTGGAGATTGTTCACTGACATCCTTTTGTTTGAAGATCTCCTGCCACTTGGCCTTAGTCTCATTCTCCACATCAATATATAGCCCATTCATCAATTTTAAGGCTCTTTGTTTCACAAGAAATTTTGAATTGTATGTGGACAAATGCTCCTTGATTTCAGCTACGGACATGTTAGGAAATAAGTGGACAAGACTTCTTTCTCTTATTTTTCTCTCTGAATCCATTGCATATTTCCATCTGTTATCAATATGTGAGTAGAGTTCACTTGGAAGTGACTTTTCTAGTTCCAATGGTGCTAACCGAAACTTCAGAAGTGTACATATGATAGCTTCTTCAATCCATCATTTCTCATCATTGTTCCTAGACTCATACTTAACATATCTGAATCCTACAAACCCACCATATTCCTTAAGATTGGCACAAAAGTTTTCAACACTATGAATG
Source organism: Cryptomeria japonica (assembly GCF_030272615.1). Taxonomy (NCBI): domain Eukaryota; kingdom Viridiplantae; phylum Streptophyta; class Pinopsida; order Cupressales; family Cupressaceae; genus Cryptomeria; species Cryptomeria japonica. Next base: position 292,854,130 of record NC_081411.1, on the reverse strand, counting down.
TTTGCCTTTTTTCTCTCCACAATCTGGAATTTGTTAGCATCATCAGACTCTATATCACTTGACTCTTTTGCCAAAATGAGTCTCTGAGTAGATTTCTTGTAAGTCTTTGTTACCTTAGGAGCAGCAACAGTCTTTTGTTTCTTGCTCGGTGATGTAGTTGATGCTCTGGTGTTGGGTCTCTTTGTTGGTGGAGTCGGTAGGGCCTTTGAAATGTCCTATTTCTTTCTTTTTAGAACTTTTCCCTTTGGCAACTCTGTGCTCAATGTTATTGCAGCCTCCTTTGCTTTTGATTCTTCCTTGGTAATGGCAAGATTGCCTTTGACAGGTGTAGATGAGGATTCTTCTCTGAATTTCTCACATAAAGCTTTTATAATCTTTGTTGCTTTCCTTGTAGCCTTAGGAACTACAATGCTCATTTTTACTTTCTCCTTTACCTCTTCATAGGTTCCATACCTTAGTTTAGTTGCATGCCTTGGCAATGATAGGTAGGCATCAATTTGTTGTTGTGTGATGTCATGATCAATTTCATAACCCATTGGTTGTAATGACTGAATCCTTGGTTCAACAACATTTACATAGCAGTAATTAGTGTCGACTTCAAAACAAATATTGTCCTTGTATTTTTCAACCAGCTGTGGTGGGATCCTGTACCTGTTGTGCATTTTCTCTTGGAATTTGCTAAAGTAATCATCCATGACATCATTAAAGTTATCTCCTAACTTCTTGATGTAATCATTGATCTGATGGGTGATAGGTCGGTGTAGCTCCCATACTACTTTACCAACTGAGGGAAAGAACTTTTCAAAATAGAAAAACATACAGACAAGTAGTGAACCGAACTTGAGTGTGTTTGCCGAGTTGTTCTTCTTCGGCTTCCTTATTGTGTTTAGGTTCTCAAAAAAGTTCTTTAGTAGTACTTCACACAAGTCTACTTTCATTCCCTTCTTTACTATTTTGTAGGCTAGGTCCACTGTAGCACATGGTACACTGTTTTCCCTTGCAGATTGGAAGAAACAGTAACCAATGACTCTGATTGTAAATTTCAGTTCAGCATCAGTGACATTATTCAATTTCAGTCCTTGGTAATCAGATTCTACTCCGGTTAGACTGATTAGCTCCTTTTGTGATATCATTTTCTGTGCACTATCATAAAGACCAATATATTCTAAAGCCAAAGCATATCACTATCAATAAATACAATCATCATACTTATAAAGACTTCAATAAGTTCATGAGAACAAAGCCAAAGGGGGATTATTATTGTCAAAGATCTTTATTGAATAATGCGGTAGTAATAATACAAAGCAACAATGAACTTTTTTAGCTCACAAAGCATATCTCTGTGAATCATCTAGAGCAAGTATAAGGCAGTAACAAACCATACCATGATAGTCATAGAGCTAAAAGATTGTCATAATATAGTAGTCCCAATAGATGTAGAGCAGCCCATGATACAAATATAGAGTAAACTATAGTCTAAGATAATGCCTATCTACAAAGACATTTCATGAAATGCTTGTCTTGCAGTCATTACTGTTATAAGACACAACTGATAATCACAGTGTAGAATGGTAATAGAGATTAAAGGTAACATATTCGTATAGCAACTTTGGTCAATATTAAATATTTGATACAAGTATTAGTTAGAAGGTTCGTGTCCTTACAACATAAAAGTCTTAAATAAAAATTCATAAAATGGGGCTCATCAATAATCATCTACATTTCCAGTGAGATCAGAATCATGGTCACTAGTGTCTGCATCTACTTGATTTTCTTCCTTGCCCTCATTTGAGAAATGTAATATAGTCTCTATCCCAATTTCTTCTTTTGTAATTAAAATTTATACTTCAAATAGTCCATCATTGTGTTCATCCACTTCTTTGAATGTTTCTTGTAAATTAGCATATTTCCCATCAGGCATTACATCGACAACTTCCATGAATTTTCATTTTGAACAAGACTTTGTTTGAATGACATATGACCATCCTGGGCTTCTTATATCATCAATTAGAAATGACTAATTAATTTGAAGAGGGGAAACATATGGCTCATCTGTCTCTGATAAAAACTTTCATGTATTTACACACACGAATAAATACTCGTCAAATTGTACCAAGGATGGTCAGGTCCACTTACATTTTAATAATATAGGACTATTTTCACCAAAATCCACTTGAATAATATCTTAGATGAATCCAACATAAAATTTCTTCTCATTTCCATGAAAAAATTCAACACTAACAACACAATCACAATTAGTCTTTCCTTAATCTTTTTCTTCCACTCTTTAGTGAATACCATAGGCCCACATTCCACAAAAATACATAGCCCATAAATGTGGATATTGTGAAATTTCACTTTCCTCTATTGTTATATTTTTACCTCCTTCTTTTGCATCATTGATTGCATTAGCAATCCATTCTTCAAAATTTTCAAAAGAATCACCTCCAATCAAATCATGACGTCTGCGCTTTTGAGCTCAATGTTGCATCCAAGTTTGATTCTCTTCTTCATATTTTCTACATAAAATAATGATGTACAAATAGTAAGATTAATAATATAAATGTGTAAATTCAATTGAGTAAATAAATTATTGTGTAATTTATTTTTTACTTGCGCCACTTATCGAACGAATATGTGTTTTGGAGAATAAAGGCATCTATTGCACTTATTTCTTGATATGATAGCTTGAAGCGACATCCATTGCCTTCTAATACTTCACCTGCAAGTCTATCATCTTCGTCATCATCCCATACATGTTGATTGACATGTTTAAAATCCTTCATATATTCTATGTAAAATCCCATGGTCTCTTGCATTGAATATCCCTCAAGCATGCTTCCTTCTTTTTTTTCCCTAGTATGGATATTTTTTTTCAAAACCTTCATATATTGGTCTATAGGATACATCCATCTCATTCTTAGTGGGCCACAATTCTCTAGTTCATATTCTAGATGTATCAAAAGATGCATAGAAATATTAAATATTGCTGGTGGAAATTCTCATTCCAATAGACAAAGGACTTCAACAACCTCCTCCCTCAAACTATCAAAGTTTGAAGGATATAATACATGTAAGCTCATTCTCTTTAATACTAGGCCCAACCTTATAATTTCCAATCTTGGCCTCTTTGCCAAACTTGATATATTTACCACAATAAGTAAGATATTCTCAATTATGACATTATAGTCATGGGTCTTGAGGCCTCTTAAACTATTAATGTTAGTTTGGCTTCTGATGCTACTACTTACATATCCAGTCGGAAAGTGAGTCTCAGACAATAACTATAAGAATTGTGCATGTTGTTCCTTTGTCTAGACGTAAGGAGCTCCAGGTTTTCTATATTTTTAATAATCATATTTTTCAACCCAAATATTTCGACGAATCTCTATTTCTTGAAAGTCTTCACGTGATGAAATAATATCTAAGGCACGAGAAATAGTTTCTATAATAGCATAGGCTATATTTTTCTTGGTATGCATAAAGTCAACAATATGCCTAATGGCTATATCCTTAAAGTATGGAAACTTATACAATATGCACAAAAATTTTACATTGCTTTCATTCCATGGATCATATCTACTACCCCCAATCCCATCATTTTCAATAAATACAATTTTTTTATGTGCATACTCAATAATGTAATCACCTATTATTAGCAATGATGATTCATGATTCTCTTCTTAACCGTTGAAATGTGTTTTTTTCTAACGATATGGATGATCCAGTTTAAGGTAAGCATGATGTCTATTATAAATACACTTACACACACTTCTTGAGTGCCTCACAAAATCCTTAAAGTTGCAACAGGACATCCATGGTATCCATGAATAAAGAGATCATATAATGTGCTATACGCAGGAAGACACAAAATCCTTAAAGTTGCAAGAAGTATATCCATGGTATACATGAACAAAGAGACCAAATAATGTGCCATACATAGGAAGATCATGAATCATAAAAAATAAGGAAGCTCTTAAAGTGAATTTGATTGAATGATCTGATAACTCAATGATGAATGAATAGTACCAAACTAGTACTGAGAGGGGGGGTGAATCAGTACAGACAAAAAACCCAATCTTAAACTTGTTTGACAATAGACACTCCAAATGACTGGTAAACAATGATACTCGTTTGAAATAGAGTGCAACCGGTAAAGCTAAGAGTGACTGAGACAAGCATTAACTAGTTAATCACTTAGCTTTCCACTCAACTGAAAACTGCACTACCATTTCACCCTTATGCATGAACAGGTAATCTATCATCAAAACATAATAATAGCTAGTTCAACATGTTTTATTGATAGGCAAAAAACATAGAACCTTCATATGCTTGACAGACAATGACAAAGCATCACAAGATAAAAGCATCACACATGACACACATATTTTTCATGTGGAAATCCAACTGGGAAAAAACCACGGTGGGGATGAATACCCACAAGTTGTTTTTGAACTCTTTAGAAGTCCGTTCTATTAGGAGCCCTGTCCGGTTAGAGACATTACAATAGGTTTTGCTAGGAATCGATCCTGTTAGGGATCACCTGGTTAAGGGATGGCTAGAATACCCGGTTAAGGGTTAAACCTTGTTAAAGGTTACCTTGTTAGAGGATTTCAAGAACTCAATAGCTAAAGGATTTCACTAACTTAGTAGCTTCGAGTTAGCCTATTAAGGGATTTACAACAAGCTAGTTAAAGCTACCCTATTAAGGGATTTCACAACTGTTGAAGTGGTTAAAGATCAATAGGTATAACAATGATCTGATGATAGCACTCAATGCCAATGCAAATCTTCTTAAGCTCCTCTTCACCTTCTGCACTTACACTCTGCAGGTATCACTTCTCTCCTCTGGTTTGGCAAGAATAACGTATTCTTTCTCTTGGATACACACACACAACTTTTGCCAACAACTTTAGAAAGAAACACAACATCGACCTTAAAGGAAATAGATAGGTCAGAAGCATAAACCCTAAACTCTGAACCTGTTAGGTTAAGCAATTCAAACGGTTCAATCCTGACCATTAAGCATATTGCATTAAATGCAATAGTGCTTGATCCAATCTCAAGACTTTCTCCATCGTCCATTTTTTGCCGATTTCATGGCAGTTGATAACCCATCACACGTTATCACCATTTACAAACTTCGCACATTCCCGAGGTAGATAGAGATAGTCTTCTTCATGCAAGATCCTTCATGCGCACAAGGCTTATGGGGCAACATGATCTGCTCTTTGTTACCATGCTAACCCATCACACAAAGATCACCAATTAAGTCAGACAAGCTTGAGGCACTTCAACCAGAAACCCTGACACTACCAATTGGTAGTCACACAAGGGTTCCATGTATCGATTCCCATAACAACATGCCGGATCACCTTGACATGCCAGTTCACCATGAACAAATATACCACTTCACTTTGGCATATATATACCAGTTCTCACATATGCCAGTTCACTTCATATCACATCAATGACAACATACAGTATCATTATGTACTCATACCAGTTCACGTAATGCCAACAATCTCCCCCTTTGGCATTGATGACAATATACAAAGATATATCTCTGCTTCACATCTTCTCCCCCAATTAGTGCAGATATCTTCTCCACTTCACATCTTCTCCCCCTTTGAAAACAATGCCAAAGAGGAGGCACAAGCTTCCTTGGTCCATTATGCTACTCCCCCTGAGGAGTAGCATCATTCAACACATCAATCAACAAAAAAAACAAAAAACAAAAAATTGACTATGCAGTACCTGACTGATGTGGAACAAATACTTTTAGTTCACCTCCTGAGGGGGCAATACCCCCAATTCACCTCTTAAATATACAAATGTAGCCTTGGGAGAGGCTTGGTGAATATGTCTGCTAACTGCTCCTTACTGGAAACATGTTCCAGTGCAATCTCTTTATTCTGAACCTTTTCCCTCAAGAAATGATACTTAAGCTCAAAATGCTTGGTTCTAGAATGTAAAACCAGATTCTTTGAAATATTGATAGCACTTGTGTTATCACAGAATATACTTATCGGTTCAGATATAGGAACTTTGAAGCCATTTAATACATGCTTCATCCAAATTGTCTGAGTGCAGTTCATGAAAGCTGCAACATACTCCGCTTCCGCTGTAGACTGAGAGATAAAACTCTGCTTCTTACTCATCCATGAGACTAGTCTACCACTGAGAAAGAATGCACCAACGGTTGTTCTCTTCTAGTCATCCACATTACCTGCCCAATCAGCATTTGTGAATACTTTTAGGTTGAAATTATTGTTGTATGGGTACCACAATCCATAGTCAACAGTTCCCTTCAGATACCTAAGAATCTACTTGACTGCAAGCAAGTGGAATTCTCTTGGGCTTTTCTAGAACCTTGCAGTAATGCCAACTACATGTGCAATATCCGGTCTACTATGCACTACATAATACAACTTACCAATCATTGATCGATATTCTTTCTCATCAACCAATGCAGAGTCATCCTCTTTTGATAATTTGCAACCGGTCACCATTGGTGTACCAACCGGTTTTCTATCTTCCATGCCAAAGGTCTTCAACACCTCTTTGACATATTTGGACTGAGTGATAAAGATTCCATCTTTCACTTGCTGGATCTACAGTCCAATGAAGAACTTAATTTCCCCTATGAGTGACATCTCAAACTCTTTCTTCATCTCATCAACAAACTCATGACTCATCTTGTCATCTCCACCAAAGATAATGTCATCAACAAAAACCTCACAAATCAGGATCTGATCTCCTTCAGACTTCAAGTAGATATTGCTATCTTCACTTATTCTCTCAAATCCAATCTCCACAAGATGGGAATGCAAACATTCATACCAAGCTCTAGGTGCCTGTTTTAGACCATATAAGGCTTTATGTAGCCTGCACACCATATCACTGTGTTCAGATAGGGAGAACCCATCTGGTTGCTCTATATACACCTCCTCTTCAAGTACACCATTTAGGAATGCAGATTTTACATCCATTTGATATACCTTTAAACCTTTAAAAGTTGCATATGCAAGAAGCATACAAACTCCTTCCAATCTGGCCACAGGAGCAAAGGTTTCTCCATAGTCTTGTCCTTCTTCTTGGGCATATCCTTTGCACACCAATATGGCTTTGTTTCTAATCACTATGTCATCCTCTTTCAACTTTTTTCTGAAAACCGATTTGGTACCAATGACATTTTTATGCTCCGATCTGAGTACCAAGGACCATGTACCATTTTTCTCTATCTGATCAAGTTCCTCTTCCATTGCCTTGATCCAGTCTTCATCTTTATGTGCCTCTTTGAATGATTTAGGCTCAAATTCAGAGATCATACATAGGTTTTCTCTGATCTTCCTTCTTGTAAGGATTCCTGCATCCTTATCTCCTATGATCTGCTTAGGATCATGATTCAGTTTGACATACCGAGGAATAGTCTTGATAGGTTCTTCTTTCTTTTCCTCTTCATCCTCATCTTCATTAGCATCAACATTCACCGTTTCAGGAACACTGTTACTGGTACTTGGTTGATTGACAATCGGTTCCTAGAAGGTTGCAACTGGTTCATTTCTATCTTGCTCATTGTTGGTTTCCTCTGATTTCTCAGAGGTTTCATCAACTCTTACATTGATGCTTTCCATAATTCTCTGAGTCCTATTGTTGAAACACTTGAGAGCTTTGCTCTTGGTGGAATATCCTAGGAATATTCCCTCATCACATTTCACATCAAATTTTCTCTGGTGTTCACTCCTCTTGATGTAACATTTGCTACCAAACACTCAGAAGTAGCTAACCATAGGTGTTTTATCGGTCCAACACTCATAGGGAGTTTTATCCTTACCTTTCTTGATGAGTACTCAGTTCATTGTGTAGACTGCAGTGCTCACCGCTTCTCTCCAAAAGGTGTGAGCAACCTTTCCTTGAATCAACATGGTTCTAGCTACTTCAACTATAGTCTGGTTATTCCTCTCTGCCAGGCCATTCTGCTATGGAGTCCGGGGGCCAGACAGTTGCCTCTTGATGCCAAATTCTTCATAGTACTTATTAAATTCACCGGAGGTGAATTCCCCTCCTTGATCAATTCTCATGCACTTGATCCTTTTACCACTTTCCTTCTCCACTAATGCTCTAAAAGCTTTGAACTTTACAAAAGCTTCAAACTTGTCTTTCAAGAATGTGACCCACATCATTCTTGAGCAGTCATCAATGAGAATCATGAAGTACCTATCACCCTGCACACTTCTAGTTTTCATAGGACCACACAAATCAGTATGCACAAGATCAAGCAAGTTGTCAGCAGTGAAAGATCTACCTTTAAAGGTTGTGGAAGACATTTTCCCCAATTGACACTCTCTGCACAAAGGATTTTCGGGTTTGCTCAGCACCAACAATCCTCTAACTGCCTTGTTCTTACTAGCCTTCACAATATTATCAAAGTTTATATGGAAGATTCTCCTATGCCATATCTAGCTATCATCAAACTTGGCCATAAGATAGGTACTGATACTAGCATTCAATTGAAATAGGTTACCTTTGGTTTGCATACTGGTAGCCATAATTTCACCATTCTTTCCTTTGATTCTGCATACTCCATTCTTGAATTCCATAGTGAGACCACTGTCATTCAGCTGGGCAACACTTAGAAGGCTGTGTATGAGACTATCAACCCAATACACATTGTCAACACTACTCTTTCCTCAGAGAGATGGACCCTTTTCCTTTAACCATACATGGTGCATCATTGCCAAAATGAACTACACCACCATCATATTCTTCCAAAGATAGAAACTTGCTCCAGTCACCAGTCATATGGTGAGAACAACCACTATCAATAATCCACTCATTGGAATTATCAAGGTGGGAGACAAGAGCCTTCTTGTCTGACACATCTTCCTTTATAGCAACAAACACAATGTCTTCATTCTCTTCATCTTCTGATTCCTCATTTGTGACACCTTCATCTACTGCAAGAAAATAGTTTCTTCAGTTTCCTCCTTTGAATTTCTTGAACCTTTCTAGTTTATCCTTGTTGTCACTATTAGGATAGTTCATAGCAATATGTCCTATCCGGTTACAAGAAAAACATTTCAAAGGGAGCTTACCTCTGTATTTACTGGTTCCTTTTGGAAATATCCTGGCAAGAAGAGCTTCAAATTCCATCAGAAACTCCTCATCATCCATCACTCTACTCTGTCTTGTTTCATCACTAGTGCTTGCTTCTTTTCCTTTCCTGGATGGTACCGCAGAGGCTTTAAAAGCTGATTCATTCTTTTGAACACTGCCATCAAAACTATTCAGCTCATAGGCTATCAGCTTAGCAATGATGGAGTCTAGGGATACCTTAGTCTTGTCTATTGATCTCAACTCCTGAATAGCAGTAACCCTTATTGCATAGACTGGCAATAGGGATCTCAGGACTTTGCTTACCATAGTGGAATCTTCCATTTTACCACATGCACTCTTCATATCTCCAACAACAGTTTTGATTCTTATTCCATACTATTGAATGGTTTCACCTTCAGCCATCTGCATGTCTTCAAACTTCCCTTTAAGGCTTTCTTCCTTAGCCAGTTTTACATGCTCATCACCTCCATAGATACTGATGCTCTGCAAAAAGGATTAGAAAATTTGTTTGATGGCAACACACACAAGAGCACAAGAAACAAATGTTAGTGTTAGCAACAAAAGATTATCCTAAACAGGCATATCAAGAGAGATATTAAGCATGAAATAGAAAGCATATAAACATAGAATAAAATAGCTAATCAAGATGCTCATAGTTGCTCCTCCCTTGTTCCTCTCCTCTCCGAGTCCCAAATGAGTGTAGCTCTCATCTTTTAGCACTAGCCATGGATGCCATATGGAGATTCAAGATGGTTGAATATGATAAGCAAATGCTATGCAAGTGTAGATAGTGATGCTATGAGAAAGCTCTATGCTAATGCCAGTATAACAACAATACTCTAATGCTTCCTCTTTGCTTGTGGAGAAGGGTTCTATTTATAGAAGAAATGGGGAAATGAAGGGTTAAGATTGAGTAATCTTAACAAGGGTTAGGATTGAAAGATATTCAATCCATGTGAGACTTTCAACCCAATCCCATGTTGACAAGTGTCACCATGAGGAGGCTTGAGAAGAGAGACAAGGAGCATTAAATGCTTGAGGGGACATGATGGTTACCCTAGTCAAAGAAATAAATGCTTTGAAGAGACACATGGGTTACATGAGGGTTAAGTTAGGGGTCAAAGTCCTTAACCATGGGTGCAAGTGGAATTAACCATTAATGGTCATGTAAGAGCCATAAGTGGTTTGGGAGACTTTAGAGGTTAATTTGTTGAACACACAAAGCATTAATTGTTTTTCAAAGACTTTGGAGTCTTTGAGAAGTGACTTCAATTTGCTTAGGAATGTGACAATATTTAGGGGATGGATTAGGTTAATTAGGAAAGGTTTAGAAGAATCTAGAAGGGGTTTAGGCATGCAAGTGGATTTTGTAGGAAAATGCAAGTGGGAGGAATTTTGGTATTTTCAATTAAAATAAAATCATTTAGTTCAATTAAATGGTGTAATTTGCATTTGGATAAATATTCAAATAAATATTAATTTATTTAAATGAGAAAAAGGAAGATAAAGCATTAAAATGCTTGAAGACTTTGAGGGAAACCATTAAAGGCTTGAAGACTTTAAGGAAAACCATTAAAGTCTTAAGACTTTAAGGGAAGCCATTAAGTTTGAAGACTTTAAAGCCATCAAGTTTGAAGACTTTAAGGGAAACCATTAAAGGCTTAAGAAGACTATAGAAGGAAGCCATCAAATTTGAAGACTTTAAAGCCATCAAGTTTGAAGACTTTAAGGGAAACCATTAAAGGTTTCAAGTGGGTGAGGATAAATAGGATTTTAAATAAATAATTTATTTAAAATAGTTGTGCAACTTGCTTTTGTAGGAAAATGCAAGTGGGTGGAGGATAAAGGTGATTTAAATAAATTGTTTATTTAAAATAATTGTGCAACTTGCATTTGTAGGAAAATACAAGTGGGTGGAGGATAAAGGTGATTTAAATAAATTATTTATTTAAAATAATTGTGCAACTTGCATTTGTAGGAAAATGCAAGTGGGTAGAGGATAAAGGTGATTTAAATAAATATTAATTTATTTAAATGTGAGAGGTGGGATTTTGGGGGAATTTAAATAAATATTAATTTATTTAAATGTGAGAGAATATTTAATTAAATAAATATGATTTATTTATTGAATTAATGGTCTGAATTTGGTTAAGTGAATTAAATCAAATAAATTGAATAATTTATTTAATTAATAGGAGAAGAGGGTTAAGATGAATTAATTAAATATTAATTTAATTAATTATTAATTGATGGTTAAATAATCAAATAAATATTAAATATTCATTTAATTAAGTGGACAGATTTATGTGACTACAGATACTTTCAAGAGTATCCCATACCTCTTTGGGATTTACCTTATCTTGGACATCAATAAACTAAATGTCAGATAGACTACTAATTAGGGCTTCCATGACTTGCCCATTCTCCTGCATCCCTCTCTTCTGGTCATCAGTGAGAGTACCGGTAGGGGCAACATAGGGATTCTCAACATAGCTCCAGTGTTGAGCACCCATGCTTTTGATGTATATCTTCATTCTGTCTTTCCATATACTGAAATTTTCCTTGTTAAACTTTGGACCTTCCCTCTTCATCATTACAACAGGATCTTTCCCTCAAGCGGTTAAGCTTACAACACAGAGGACCTGGAGGATGCTCTGATACCAATTGATAACTTAATGATGAATGAATAGTACCAAACCAGTACTGAGAGGGGGGGGTGAATCAATACAGACAAAAAACCTAGTCTTAAACTCGTTTGACAACAGACACTCCAAATGACTGGTAAATAGTGATACTTGTTTGAAACAGAGTGCAACCGATAAAGCGAAGAGTGACTGAGATAAGCATTAACCGGTTAATCACTTAGCTTTCCACTCAACTCAAAACTACACTACCATTTCACCCTTATGCATGAACAAGTAATCTATCATCAAAACATAATAACAACTAGTTCAACATGTTTTATTGATAGGCATAAAACATAGAACCTTCATATGCTTGACAGACAATGACAAAGCATCACAAGATAAAAGCATCACACATGACACACATATTTTTCATGTTGAAACCCAATTGGGAAAAAACTATGGTGGGGATGGATACCCACAAGCTATTTTTGAACTCTTTAGAAGTTTGCTCTGTTAGGAGCCCTGTCTGGTTAGAGACATTACAATAGGTTCTGTTAGGAACCAATCCTTTTAGGGATCACTCGGTTAAGGGATGGCTAGAATACCCGGTTAAGGGTTAAAACTTGTTAGAGGATTTCAAGAACTCAATAGCTAAAGGATTTCACTAACTCAGTATCTTTAAGTTACCCTGTTAAGGGATTTACAGCAAGCGGTTAAAGCTACCCTGTTAAGGGATTTCACAACTATTGAAGTGGTTAAAGATCAACAGGTATAACAATGATCTGATGATAGCACTCAATGCCAATGCAGATCCACTTAAGCTCCTCTTTAGCTTCTACACTTACACTCTACAAGTATCACTTTTCTCCTCTGGTCTGGCAAGAATCACGTATTCTTTCTCTTGGATACACACACACAACTTTTGCCAACAACTTTAGAAAGAAGCACAACATCGACCTTATAGGAAATAGATAGGTTGGAAGCATAAACTCCTTGAACCTATTAGGTTAAGCAATTTAAATGGTTCAATCCTGACCATTAAGCATACTGCATTAAATGCAACAATTCTTGATCCAATATTAAGACTTTCTCCATCATCCATTTTCCTCCGATTTCATGGTAGCTGATAACCCATCACGCGTTATCACCATTTACAAACTTCACACATTCCCGAGGTAGATAGGGATAGTCTTCTTCATGAAAGATCCTTCACATGCACAAGGCTTACATGGCAACATGATCTTTTCTTCGTTACCATGCTAGCTCATCACACAAAGCTCACCGATTGAGTCACACAGGCTTGAGGCACTTCAACCAGAAACCCTGACACTACCAACTGGTAGTCACACAAGGGTTCCATGTACCGGTTCCCATAACAACATGTCGGTTCACCTTGACATGCTAGTTCACCATGAACAAATATACCACTTCACTTTGGCATATATATACTAGTTCTCACATATGCCGATTCACTTCATATCACATCAATGAGAACATACAGTATCATTATGTCCTCATACTGGTCCACATAATGCCAACATGATCATCCCTTAAAGATTGAATTTCTTCAATTCCTTTCCACAATTCCATTATCTCATCATACAATCATTCTAGATAAGCATCTATTACATCTAAAGTCACACTTTCCTTTCCTAGTATAATCAATCATAACATTAAGAAAAATGGTTCAATTGCTAATTGTGGAGGCAAGTTATAGTTTATTAGAAACACTGGCCAAGTTGACCATTTAGTACTTTGATCTGAGAATGGGTTCAGGGTTCACCCCATCTAGAGCCAAACCCAACCTTATATTATGAGGATCTTGACAAAAATTAGGCCATTGATTATAAAATTCCATCCACGTCTTTGAATCAGGCACATGTTGTTGTTTTCCATCAGTGCTCTTATTCTGGGCATGCTACTACATAAGTTCAGTAATGTCTCTGCACCTATACATTTAGAGTAATCATGGGATTATTGAAAAGAGGTGAATAAATTTTCTAGGAACCATAGCTGATTTCAACCCTTGTCTATACCTCTCTTCATGAAATTTCAGACTGTAGTGTCGTAAATTCTACACCCTTGCTAGGGTGGTACAATTTCACACTTAGGTTGGCACCAACCTTAGTGTGTTTTTGCATCTTACATTTCTCATTCCCCTTTAAGTATTTAATTAATTAATTTAATTAAATCTAAGATCATTTCACATTACAAAGTTGGGCCCTTTACCCTAAGTGTACCCCTTTTTATATTATTTCTCCAATGAATCATTTAATTATAAACCCTAATTATGTCTTATTTTGACTGTTTAGGCCCAATTTCGCATATCAAAACATCTTGAAATTAGTTGTAAATTTGGGATGCACTTTAATATCATCATATCTAATGACCATGAAAATTTGGTGAAAATTTGGTTGGCCTGTGTTGGGAATGCACATGATCCATGAATTTTTTCCCAAAATTTCGGGAGCACAATCCTATGATATGATAATGCTTAACCCTAAAATATCGTAGGAAATTCAAATCCTAGGTCAGCCTAAACATGAAATTAAGATCTAGGGTTTCATACTCAAGAGCTCTCTTTCTTCATTTGAAAGGGGTCTTCTTCTAAGAATCCAAGAGCACATTTTTAAAGTATTAGAGCCTTCTTTGCAGCAAAAGAGTAGACCTTTGAAGTCTTCAACAAAATTCAACATTCATCAAGAATAATTTTATCAATTGGGGGCTTTTGAAGATGTAGAAGAACAACAGGGGATCACCAACTGATGATTGTCTTGTACCTCTCCCTTGGGGTTGGGTATGGTTTCATGTTGTTTTCATGTCTTTGCATAAGATTCATTTTTTAATCATATTCATTCTTTAGATCACTTTTCATTGTGGATTTAAAGCATTTACTCTATCAATTATAAGCAATTAGGGTTTCTCTTTAGGGTTACTCTAAGTTGTTTACTTTCATTCTTAAGATCTTGCATATACACAAGGTCCTTGCACACACATTTTCAGTATATTATCTACTATTTGTGGAGGTGTAAACCACCAAAACAAGGGTTTGACTAAGGCAAAGCCCTATATATCCACCCCAAACCTTCTCTTTTCAATTATAGGTGCAGAAACAAGAATCTGGAACCAGTTACACATTAGGAACAAGCATCTACACAACCCTGAAACCTCAAAAGTGTAGCAATGTATCAAGGAGAGGGGTGTGGCACCATATTCCTACCTAGGACAAGGGTGTGGCATCCTGAGCCTACCCTCTATCAGTGGGAATTGGAAGAACAACAACTTATGGATCACAAAATCTCTTATGTTAGTTGTAGCTCCAGAATTGCATTATCAGGATGGTGGCGTGGTACCTTGGTCCCTGACATGTAGCAATGTATAAAGGAGAGGGGTGTGGCACCCTAATCTTGCTCTGTATTAGTAGGAATTGGAAGAACAACAATTTACAGATCACAAAATCCCTCCTGTCAGTTGCAGCTCTAGAATTGCATTATCAGGATAGTGGCATGGTATTAGATCAAGACCCCATTGGCAGAAAGGCCAAGATGTTGCTAAAGAATGAAGTTCTTGTACTAGTGCATGAGTCAAATTCCCATGGATCTAACATTGTTTTCATGTTGAGAGGCTACGATCCTTGCATTTGTACAATGTTTTTTCAAGACATGTACTTTTCAGTAGTGTATCACTTGTTCTTTGATCTGCATTCTTAGATTAGGATTTGCTTGCTTATTTGCTTTCTAGTTTAGATTACATTTTGCATCATCACTCTCTCTCATTTATATCAAAGGAATAGAAAACCTAAGAGGTAATCCATGGATATTTGTTTCTCATAAGAAGTAGCCGACGTGCATTACCTCCATAGGTTCTTTCGTATTCCATGAGTGTGTATGAGAGTGGAATTAGGGTTTCCATACTTAGTCTCACTTTTTTCCCTTACACATCTTTGGTGAACCCGACGTGAAGCACAATTTTATTTTCATTACATTGCATTGTTAGATCTAGATCTAGTTTACTTCATTTACATAAACATAAAAAAAAATGTTTCTTTCATTTTCCTTGCATTGTGCGTTTAAGTTTCATGCAATTTTCTTGATTATGAGTTTATTAAGGATGAAGTATATGAAGCTCTAGATGATTTTTTTAACCCTAATACTTCTAAAACCTCTTTTTTCTAAAAATTAATCAACCTTGTTACTATGCCATTTTTTGGTGATAAGAAAGATAAGTTGAATGATCCCTTTGATGGGTATATTCCTATCAACTCCTCCACTAGATCTAGCAACATAGTTAATTCCCATGATTCCCTCTATGATGTTATGTCTCCTTTTGAGTCCAAGGATCCTTTCAATCACTATGACCATGATTTATTTGATGATGCCCTTGATGACTTTATGTCTCTGCCTAAACTTTCAAACAAGAAAAATGCATCTAAAAAGTTAGTGAACATGATCAATGTGAATGAACATAGAAAACCACTTTTTGTTGTTCAAGGTGGTTGTCTTTCTCCAACTTCACTTCTTCCTAATCAACCTCTTTTCATGGTTAAAGGTGGATGTGGTCATGATTCCTTTAGTACTTCAAACAAGTCCATCATTACGGTTCAAGGAAGGAATCCCACTAAGAGTCCTTATAGCTATGCTAGACAACTTACTAAGGAGAGTTATTATGCAGTTGCCTATACCTATAACACAAGAAACAATAGGCAACCTAACCCTTCTCTGGCTGTTTTGACTCCTCTACCTGATCCTCAACTCATTCCTCCTCAAGCACCTCGTATTTAACAAAATGTTGGTAAGTAATATGATCTCGTCAAACAACTTAAAGCTACTCCTACCAAGATATCCCTTTGGGATTTTCTTCAAAATTTCTCGAATCATCATGGAATGCTACAAGATGCCTTGAATACATTGAATGTCCCACCTACAGTGACATCTAATAATATGGCTTCTTTGATTCACTCTATTACATCACCTAAGGCTCAAATTGTGTTCACACAAGATGAGCTGCCTTCTAGTGAAATTCAACAACAATATGATCCCTTAATGATTGTGGTCATCATAAATGATAGCATGATAAGATGAACATTAGTGGACAATGGTTCTAGAATTAATGTTTTTAGTGTTAACTTGTTACATAGATCAATGTTGATATATCTCTTATCAGGATGGATTCGCTCACTATCCGTGGCTTTGATAATGTTGCTAAATCTTCACTAGGTATCATCACCTTTCTTGTTAAGGTAGGTCCTATTACTTTACCTACTCCTATCCATGTCATGTCGGGAGAGTTGAGATACAACTTGTTGCTAGCAAGACCTTGGATTCATAGCATGCAATTTGTTCCCTCTATATTGCAGAGGCAAATCAAATTCATTCACAACAATACAACATACACCTTGTTACGAGACATGAGATTTCAGGTTTGTTTACAAACATCAAGTTCTAAATTCTCTTCAATCAATTATTCCCCAACTATCTTAGACAATTCCTCTAAATCCTCTACTTTGATTAGTGTGACTAGTTCATCAAACATGTCTCCTATATGTGGATCAATCCCCGATACTTCCTCAAGTGGACCTAAGCTTCTTGATGAAGAATATTCTCATCCTGACTCTACGATTGAGAATACTTTCTCTCCCAAATAGATTCTTGTAGAATATGATTGGGGATCCCTTGATTTCAATCCTACTTTCATAGGGGAATACAGAATCCCCCCTAGAGAGCCTAAGGTCAAAAAGAAGAAAGAAGAAGAAGAACCTAAAAAGCATTCTACTTTGTCTGGGCCATTGAGTAATAACTTTGTGGAGGCTTCTTAGATTTCATCTCCCTTATTTTATGGTCTACAAATTTTGATCCTTCACTTTTCAAAAATCCTCCTTCTTCTTTGGAAATGACTAACCTTTATGGTCCTGGTTTTCATATCCTGGCTAGGTGTGGATATAATGGGAATGGATGTGTTGCTCAAGAACAAGGGATTAAAGTTCCCTTGGAAAAAAATATTCGTGATAGGAAATTTGGGCTTGGTTATGATCCTTTCAAGCATACTAAATCCTCTAAGAGATCATCTATTAGTGTTAATGTCATTTCTGCTTCTCTCACGCTAAAATATCCAGAATATATTGATTTTGACCCTTCTGTTTCTTTGCTTTGGATTTTTTTTCTATCGATGATTCCTTAGCTGAATTCGTGGGAGCTTATGACAACCTACCTCATTATCACCATAATCATAGTTTTCTCTATTGTTTAAATGTGGAAGCTTACAGTGGGAAAGAAAGAAACAACAATAAGATAGTTAAAGAATTTCCTCAATTAAGAGATACTCCTCAACAATGTAATCTCCTAATAAATAACACCATCTATGTCAAGATGGATCCTTGTGTTGAAGATATGATCATCAAGATAGGGAAATGTCTTGACAAAGAAGAGAAAAAAAAATATGTTGAGTTGTTACATGAATTTCTTGAGATCTTTTCTTGGATATATTCTGACATGCCTGACGTAGATCCTAAGCCTGTCACTCATTACATTATCCTAATTCCTGATGCTAAACCCGTGAAGCAAAAGATTCAATAGATTCACCCTAAAGTGACATTACTTGTTAAAGTTGAGATTAAAAAATTGTTGGATGCTTGGTTTATTTGTCCTATTGATTATTCCTTGTGGATTTCAAACATTGTGGCAGTGGCTAAAGCTAAAAACAAGACTAGGATGTGTATTGATTTTTGTGATTTGAACAAGGCCTCTTTAAAAGATGATTTTCCCCTCCCGAATATTGATATAATAGTGGATTTGATAGAATGGCATGCTTTAGTATCCTTTACTGATAATTTCTCAGGATATAATCAAATTTGCATGAATCCACGAGACTAATATAAAACTGCTTTCACAACACCTTGGGGTATGTTTTGTTGGATTGTGATTCCTTTTGGATTAAGAAACATAGGCACAACCTATCAGCATGCTATGGCTCTCATCTTCCATGACTATCTGCATAAGACCTTAGAAGATTACATTAATGACATCTTAGCCAAATCCATCCTTCGTATAGATCATGTTAAGATCCTTCATCAAATCTTTGAGAGGATTCGTAAGTACAACATGTGTATGAATCCTCGAAAAATGTGTTTTTGGTGTGGATAGTGGAAAACTATTAGGATTCATAGTTTCACATCGTGGTGTTGAGGTGGACACGAAAATGATAGATGCTATTGTTAACACATGTGCCACCTCCTAAGAATGTTTCTCAACTAAAAAGTTTGCAAGGAAAGGTCCAAGCTATTCGTAGGTTTGTCTCTCAACTTGTGGATCATACCTTTCGCTTCACATAATTTCTTAAGAAGAATATCACTTTCCAATGGAATGAGTATTGTCATCAATCATTTGAAGACTTAAAAACTTATTTGGCAAATCCTCCCATTCTTCACCCTGCTGATCCTACTAAGCCTTTTCTTCTATACACCACTTCTTCCCCTCAAGCTCTTGTAGCCTTATTGGCACAATGTGATAAGGATGGTAGAGAATGCCTGGTTTATTACATAAGTTGTACTCTACTTGATTATGAAGTCTGATATTCTACGATAGAGAGATAGTGCCTTTCTTTAGTCTTTGCAACCCAAAAATTGAGGTATTATCTCTTGAATGATGAGATTCACGTTATCGTTAAATTTGATCCTATTAAACATCTTTTCTCCAAAACTTATCTTTTTCAATGCTTAGCTAAGTGGGTTATGATGTTCACCGAGTTTGACCTTAAGTTTGTCTCACAAAAGGCAATAAAGGGTCAAGAGTTGACTAATTATTTAGTTGATTCTCCTTCACCTTTCTCCATAGCTAATCTAGAGTTTTTCCCCAATGAATATATTATTTCCATTAAGGTTGACCAGACTTGGGAACTATACTTTGACAACTCTAAGTGTCAATCGGGGCAGGGGTGGTTTTAATTTCTCCTAAAAATAAACCTATTACTTTATCATATCGTCTCAATTTCTTATGTACCAACAACATTATTGAATACGAAGCTCTTATAGCTGGAATTAAAGCAACCTTGGTGTTGAGTGTGAAAAATTTACATATTTATGAAGACTCTCAACTAATCATAAGACAAGTGATAGGAGTTTATCAAGATAAACAAGACAAACTATCACAATATATAGATCTAGCTTTATCGTTGTTACAAAAATTTGATTCTTATACCGTGGAGCTCATTCCTCAAAAAGATAATCGACATGCTGATGCGATGAAATGTGTTTCGTCTCTTGTGTCTCTAAAGGACCCCTTGGTAGATCTTCAATTCACTATTCACAACCTTACTTCCCCAACTATTGCTAATAACCCTAGTTAAGTGGAATATTGTTGCATTATAGATTCTGACAAATGGTACTCACATGTCATAAGATATTTGAGTGATGGTAACTTTCCTGACTCTACGAATAAGAATAATAGGGTCAGGGTTCACAAATTGGATGCTAGATACATTATCCTTTCTAATGTTCTTTATAGGAGGGGTTATAATGGTCTTCTTCTTTGATGCTTAAATAAGGTTGAGGCCCCCATGGCTCTTGAGGAAGCACATTCAAGTGCTTGTGGGGACCATTTTGGGGGTAGGTCTTTGGTTCAGAGATTTCTCTGAATGGGATATTATTGGCAAACCATAGAAAAATATTATTTTGCATTTGTTAAACAATGTCATCAGTGTAAGCAACATAGCAATTTAACCCATGAACCTGCCCAAGAGCTTTCATCACATGTAGCGTGTTGGCCCTTTTCTACATAGAGTTTGGATCTCGTTGGTAAAATATCTCATCCTTCCTCTCAAGGACATACTTTCATCATAACTGCCACTGATTACTTTACGAAGTGAATGAAAGTCGTTCCTCTTAGATCCACTACTGGTGAAGTAATTTGTCAATTCATTTTGGAAAAAATCAATTCTAAATTTGGGATACCTTCCACCTTAATTTCAGATAGTGGAACATTATTCAAAAATAAGGATGTGAAGAAGTTTCTCGAGAAATATCATATTCAACATAAATTTTCTACACCTTATTATCCTCAATGAAATGGTCAAGCTGAATCTTATAATAGGATAATTGAACAAATTCTTTGAAAGAGTGTAAACAAGCATGGTAAGGATTGGCATACTCAATTAACCTATGCTCGGTGGGCCTATCGCATGAGTGTACTTGTTTCTATGGGTTTTACCCCTTATAATCTTGTTTATGGTGCTGATGCCATTATGCCTTTGTAGTTAGAAATTCCTTCTTTGAGAGTTTCTCTTAGGGGTATACTAGATGATGATTCCTATAGAGAGAAAAGACTTCAACAATATGAGATGCTCGATGAACCCTCGAACATATTCAAGTGTATCATAAAATTTTTTAAGCTACAATGATAAGGTTATTCAACGTTCCTTCTTGGTAGGGGATTTAGCCTTTTATGAGAATCAAGGCAATGTGAATGCCTTACTTGAGGAGAAATGAAAGTTCAGTCCTAATTGGCTTGGACCATTAATTGTTGTGGAGTTATATGGATTAGGTGCTTATAGGATAGCAGATGTGGAAGGCACGCCTCTCAAGGAACCCATAAATGCTATGCACCTTCGTAGATACTATGCCTAGTTCTATTTTTCTCTCTTTATATCTTTTTTCTTCAAAATTGGGTAATATGTTAACATCTTTTCATTAAAGTTTGTAAGATGAAATTATTTTATATTGTCTGGTCCAGGGATAACTTTAAGAAACCCCCCTAGGAAACTATGTAAAATACTAGCAAATCAGACATTATTTTCGAGGTGAAATTTTCATATCGATGGCAAAAAAAATTTTTAAAATGGGGAAAATATTATTTTGTGTTGGCAATTTTTTTTCTAGGGTACGAAAATTCCATAAATTTCTAGCAAATAATACATTGTTCTATGGGGAAAATATTTATTGTGGGAGGCGAATATTTTTTGTTAAAATGAACAAATCTATAATTATATGAGCAAAAAATTTTACTCCGAAGGAAAAATTATTTAAATGTATTGGCGATTTTTATCCACCACTTGAAAATTATTTAAATGTATTGGCAATTTTTTTTCACCGCTTGAAAATTATTTAATTTGTTTTGGTGAATATTTTGTTATTTATGGAAAAATATATAATTTATTGGCGATTTCATGAATTCATTGTCATTAGTAGACAAGGCACATCACATCACATAATACATTGAGTTCGGACTCTGCATGAT
Organism: Cryptomeria japonica; assembly: GCF_030272615.1. Taxonomy (NCBI): domain Eukaryota; kingdom Viridiplantae; phylum Streptophyta; class Pinopsida; order Cupressales; family Cupressaceae; genus Cryptomeria; species Cryptomeria japonica. The sequence continues at coordinate 292,832,157 of NC_081411.1, read as the reverse complement.
GTATCAATAAGCGTGGCCTCTTTGACACATGAAGGGTGATACATACTTAAAATCTACCAATGATTTTAAATCATTTGATGATCAATCAATCGCTAAAGTTTTATTTCAGCCAAATTTTTTGAAGAGAACATAGCTCACCAGAAAGTGCCCAAAATGGAATTAGATTCAATAGACATGATTCAAATGTCACGAATCACGATCAAAATTTTTGTTCATTTAATATATATCTATTCACTTATGACAATCCACTTTGTCCCCATGACTTCCAATGTGATACTTGCAAATTTGGTACGAGTTCATAGTTGTTTCCATTTTCGCACAATAGTGCATTTATGGGAAAGATTTGCAGAGATATGAAAGATTCAAATATTTTTTATAGCATTTAATACAGTTAAAGAAGTAATTATTACAATCAAGAGCTTCAACAATTTATATACGATCTCTGCTTCTTTCATCTTCAATTAGCCTTTGCCATTTGGTAGATAAATCGTCGGAGCTCACGGTATTTTAGGTTTATAGGCTTAGGTTGTTTAATTTGTTAATCTATTTTCTCAAGATGGACACTCCCATCTGCTTGAGAAGCATTTCTGCAGAGGACCAGGGGGCCTTTCTAGGCTCCGTTAGAGACCCAACCCTCCAATCAGTCTACAATGAGGTTGGGTCATTCACCAATGAGGTTGTGCAGATGGTGGTGGGTAGAGAGTTTCTATGAAATGAAAATAGGTACCGTGTTAACATGGACATTACATCCCACTTCTTAGTGTCTCTTCTGGACCTGGGAGGAGACAAGGTGGATATGTTGTTGTTGTTGATGAATGTTTTTAAGGAATACTTCCTTGCAGATGACATCACTCTTGTTATCCTTGCAAAATTAGGGGTGGGGATGCCTCGAGCGAGTGAATTATCCAAGCTTCTTCTCCCTGACCAAATAGTGCCAGTGGCTAGGCAACCGTTTCTCCTAAACCTGAATGCGGAGCAGTTGATGCATCACAGGAAATGGGTGTGGATTGGCAGGGACTTCCTCCAAAAATAGTTCCTCCTGAATGACTTTCCAAACTACATGTGGATCAAAGAATTCTCTCAGCTTATGCTGTCTGAAGAATTTTACATGGAAGGAGGGCCATATTCTTAGGGAAAAATTGTAAACAATTCCACTACTTGTACCCTAGCCCTGCCCCCATGTTGTTTTTTTTCCTATGTCCTCGAACCCTAACAGGCTTAGTGCCAGTGGTTCACTCATTTTGACTTTTAAGTTTTTTGGGGACTCAAGTCTCAGAAGAAAAAATTGTAAATTTCAAAAGCATAAATATTAATGATAATTTTTCAAATTCCAGTTTGTTTTAGTTTGCCTCTTACACTCTTATGGATATAAAAATGCTTTCTATAATTCTATTTCATTTTTAGTAATTAATTTCTTTCAAATGGTTTTTGTATATGAGCTACGTTGTTTCAATTAATTGTTAAACAGTGGAAATAAATTTAATACTTTGATCTTTTTTATTTAGTGCTATAAAAAAATAAAATTAGTTCGTTCCATTAATTATTTGTACATTGATTATGGTTGATTATATTTTTATAAATATATACCATATAGTCATTCAAAATACAAAATTTCAAAAGTTTCAAGATACAAAAGTTTATCAGTAAAGGTTTTTTCATTCTATTAATTTAAAAGTTTCAAGATATAAAATATGCAGTCATTCATGCATAAACATAGATAGAGAGAAAACCATACTGCCACAACTTATAACAAGCAGACAAAAAAACTAGTTCATTGCCAATAGGCTGCTCACTCAGTCTCATTTTTAGAATTCAGTTTAGGCACCCGAAGTCAAGGTCGCCCTCCAAGATTGCCAGTAGCTATATGACCCTTCCTTCTTCAGCCCTATCTCTCAATTTCCTACCAACCTCCATCCTTGCTACCACATGCAAATCCTTTAGGACTTCAACCACCCTGGTTAATTTCACAAAGAGTTTCATTGCTTCCCACCCCACTCGGGCATGTTCATGGTACAGGTATTTGATTTCATCCTCCAGACCATGAATAAAAGGAAGTAATTTGTCTTGGTCATCCCCTTCCTTAATTCGAATGCCAACTCCCAACACCACCCACTCCAAGATTGAATCCAGGTTAATAAAAAAATCCCCATCAATCAATTTGATCAATGTGAGTTTTACCTTTTCCACCTCTGGTTTGAATTCACAAGACCACACCAGAATAAGAGAGTAAACCTCCATGTTAGTTTGATACCGGTGATTGATATGTGCCACCTCCTCCGCAAGCATCAGTTGAGTTGCCGCCCACAACTTCTCCTCCTTAAACTTGAACAATCCTTGCATTCATTTATCAGATACTTTGCCCAAAAAAAGCACCAACTTCTTGTCTATTCGAAGTGTGAAATTGGCCTCCATGGTCACCTGCAATTTCAAAAGAACTTCCTACAAAAAATGTCTTATAGAAGCTACGATTCTATGACCTACGGATTTGTTCTGCTTCAAATAAAAAACTAGTACACAGATCAAAAGGTAATATATTATGCCTCCATCTTATAGGCTGGGTAATGAATGTGCACGATAAGGCATTAATGCCATGAGATCAAGAAAAAAATTTCTTGCCATCCTCCCCTTCCTCCATTCGTGCGACATGTCACAGACAACTCCTTCTGCAACAATTAATTGCCACTTTGGCATTTGTACTTTCCAAATTTGCTTGCCTTAACAGGATGACGATTGCACATTTTTTTAAATTAATACACTAAATTTATGTTGAACTTTAATATATATTTTTAAAATATTTTTTTAAATTATATATCGTAAACATATTTTCAAAGAATTTTGTTAAACTTTAAATTAATATTTTAGATTTAATATTGAATGTTTTCTTTTTTATATTAAACTTTTACCTTTCAAATTGTATATCAAATTTTATATTTTTATTTAGTTATTTATTTTATTCTAGAAACTAAGTTTCATGTTTTATACTATTTTTGAATTTCAAATATTTACAAATAATATTAACATTATATTCAATAGTTATCTCAAACTATTGCACATCTTTAAAATTTAAATGTCGCTTATTATGGGATCGACGACATCTGACAACACTCAAGTTCTCAACAGGTATTATCATCTGTCAGATGAGCAAAGATCAACGACTTAGAGTGGATTTCGGCCCAAATGTGGGTAGTGAACACATTTGTGAGAACTTTGCCCGAAATTGAACATTTTAAATTTAATTAAATATAATTAAGTCTATAGTCTATAGACAATAAATCTCTTTTTCGGGCGGAATTTTAAAATGATTAAATAGACTTTAAAAACAAACCTAAAAAGTGACATGAGTATGGTGACATGCCAGAAAAATGGCAGACGTCGTGGGACCCACTTCATCTGAAAACAGGTACCATCGACCGTTGGATGAACAAAGATCAATGGCTTAGGGTGGATTTTGGCCTGAATGTGGGAAGTGAACACCTTTCTGAGAACTTCGCTTGGAGTTGGACATTTTAAATTTAATTAAATATAATTAAGTCTATAAAATTTTTTTTTGGGCAGAGGTTTAAAATGATTAAATAGACTTAAAAATCAAACTTGAAAAGTGACATGAGTATGGTGACGTGCCATAAAAATGGCAGAAGTTGTGGGACCCACTACATCTGAAAATAGGTACCATCGACCATTGGATGAACAGAGATCAATGACTTAGGGTGGATTTTGGTGCGAATGTGGGAAGTGAACAACTTTCTGAGAACTTTGCTCAGAAAAGTGACACGAGTATGGTGACGTGCTCGAAAACTGGTAGAAGTCATGGGACCCATGACAACTAGCAACAGGTACCTTCATCTGTTAGATGAGCAAAGATCAACAGTTTAGGGTGGATTATAGAATTATAGAAAGCATTTTTATATCCATAAGACTATAAGAGGCAAACTGAAATAAACTGGAATTTGAAAAATTATCATTAATATTTATGCTTTTGAAATTTACAATTTTTTCGTCTGAGACTTGAGTCCCTAAAAAACTTAAAAGCCACAATGAGTGAGCCACTAGCACTGACCCTGTTAGGGTTCGAGGGCATAGGAAAAAAAAAACTACAAGGGGGCAGGGCTAGGGCACAAGTAGTGGAATTGTTTACAATTTTGCCCTAAGAATCTTGCTCTCCTTCCATGTAGAATTCTTCAATCAACATAAGTTGAGAGAATTCTTCAATCCACATGTAGTTTGGAAAGTCATCTAGGAGGAACCATTTCCGAAGGAAGACCCTGCCAATCTGTGCCCATTTCCTGTGACACGTCAACTACTCCGCATTTAGGTTTAGGAGAAACAATTGCCTGGCCACTAGAACTATTTGGTCAGGGAGGAGAAGCTTGGATAATTCACTCGCCCAAGGGATCCCCACCCCCACTTTTGCAAGGACAATGAGAGTAATGTCATCTCCAAGGAAGTCTTCCTTAAAAACCTTCCTCAATAGCATCAACATTGATAGTTCTGATACTAATTGTTAAGTACAGATGCCAAGCTAACAAGATGAGAGGGGGGGGTGAATCATACAAACTTAAACTTCCATGAAATCAATAGATTTAACCTCGGTATCTTTAACAGATATATGTAACCAAAACTGTAAAACATGCAAACTTAGAAATAGATAACATCACAACACATTCAACACCAGATTTAACGTGGAAACCCAAATAGGGAAAAACCACTGTGGGATTTCGGACCCACTAAGAAATATACTCTTCTAGAGTATGCTCGGTTAAAAGAAAATCCTATTAAAGATTACAAACACATTGCTAGATGTGACCCAGTTAAGGGATTTCCCTCAGATCTGTTAGGATCTTCACTTTGCTAGAAGTGACCTTGTCAAAGGGTTTCAAACACTCAATTAGAATGTCACCTTGCTAGAGGATTTACAAATAAGACTGTTAAGTCTACTCGGTTAAGAGGTTTTCTGTCACTTAAAAATAAACAACAATAATGAGTATGTCTGTAACTTTGCATCTAAAATGCTAAAGCAGATTCTTATTTGCCCAATACAATCTAGTCATAGGACTTATCTTGTCCCTCTGCTAGGCTCCTTACTCTGTTATTCAAATAGGTCTTCAAACTTCTGTGCTCGGTAATCACTATGTAACATCCCTGTGCTTACATTTGCCCGCATGCATTGTTTATCAACAACTCCTTATTTATAAACAATTTGCTAACCGCTTAATCTCCTTGATCACATTTCCCATGATCAATCTTAGCCATCACATCTCCAGACTTGACCAGGTTCAATGTATCCTTCGATCTAAATTTTTTTACCTCACCTTGGAACTTGCATAAATTTCTTGGAACTTGTGCTAGGGTATTGCGGTTCAATTTAGAGTTTTAGATCTTCCTATTGATCTTCGATTGACATGGATTCTGAACAAAATTCATACACGTTGTATCAATCATTTAATCATATCTAGCTCATCAGCTTCCTTCATTAAATAATGCATGTATTCATCCAATGCATTCTGTTATTACTCTGTTGCAACTCGGTAAGTACTAAACTTCACTTGGTAGACATTCCGCCTTCATTAACTGATAGCGGTAACCTTAAGGTTTACCATCTAGGGGTCAGTGCAAGAAGATGAGTCCACTTTTTGGCCAAAAAGTGGAAGTGTTTTCCCTGATTTTCAGATTTTGTCTCATTTGAGCTTAAATTTTGAAACACTTAGAGATTGAATCTTGGAAAAAGTCAGTAATATAAAAGATAGCCCTCTGAGTGTAGTTTCCAAATATATAATTTATTTTAATACCCACATAATAAAAAATAACTTTTTAAATGGAGTTCTGAAAACTATGTTTTAAAAATGCCTGTTTCAGGACCATACCATGCATGTGTACGACCCACACTTTTTGACACAATTAAAATTATTTTCTCAAACCGTTTTGGAAAATGGTTTGTAACACACTGAAGATTGATGAGCATATTTTTTTGTATTTTTTTTTCTAATATTTTTTTTTTAATTAATTTTTTAATGGCCGTAATTATCTTTTTAAAAATTTGACGTGTACGACCCACATAATTTGATGTAAACTTAACATTTTTTGATTTTTTTTTTTTTCAAATACAAAAGATTTTTGTGTAGATTGATGACATATAATTTTTTTTCCAAAATTCTTTAAAATAAAAAAGTTATTAAATTAACAAAATTAGTTAATATTTCAAATTTATGGACCCGATTTAGTATAAATTAAATGAAAAATAGTTAAAATAATCAATTTTTAAATAAATTTACATATTTAGAATCTAGACAGTATAATCTGAAATGGGTTTTAATTTCGTATAAAAATTCTCTAATTAGAGGCGCGTAAACTATTTTTGAAGTTCATATTTGTGCTTTCATTCATGGAGATTTGAATTTGCAGGTCCATGTCTCAGGTGTGGCCATCCCAGGCCTATCCCGGGCCTAATCCCGAGCCAAGTGGCGGGTTGTGGAATCAACTTCCACAAAACGGGCCCCCGTTTTCAAACAAGGGCGGATTGTGGAAAAAAAGGAAAAATGCCATTTAGAAACGGGGGCCCGCTTTTAAACAAAACGGGGGCCCGTTTTTAGAAACGGGCCCCCGTTTTTTAAAACGGGCCCCCGTTTCTAAAAAACGGGCCCCCGTTTTGTTTAAAAGCGGGCCCCCATTTTATAACAAAACGGGGGCCCGTTTTTAAACAAAACGGGCCCCCGTTACCTTTCGGCTCGGGAGCCCGAAGCACAAACGGGCCCCCGTTTTTTGAAAACGGGCCCCCGTTTATAAGAGCGCATTTTCCAATGCGCAGACTTCCGCGAATTTGTGACTCATTACCTTGCACTTGCCCCTAGGTTCCTTAGGGTTTACCGACTAGGTTCTTTGCTCGATAACATATTATAGTACTAACCTTACAAACAATAGCATATGTAGGATATCAAAACAATCTAAACATCATGATCTCATCATTGTCTAACTCAGTAATCATTGCCCATTGAATAACTTATTCCTCCCCTTATTCATCACATTCTTTTTGTGTCTTTTACCGACATCTTAATTCTCTTCAAAACATACTTATTAAGATATGGCAACATCATACTAAATCAAAAAATCAAATTCTTGACATCAATGACAAAATAATATTGTTAAGAAAGTAAACATCCTTAATCAGTTATATCAACAACCTTTTCAATATCCTTATTGAAATGCCAACAATCTCCCTTTGTCTATTATAATGCCAACAATCTCCCCCTTTGGCATTGATGGCAAAACCAATTGATTTGACCTAATTGATTCAGATTGCTATGAGATCCTGAAATGCTCTCCCCCTATCATCAGTCTTCTCCCCCTTTGACAACAATGCCTAAAGAAAACTAATACATAATTTCTTCCTTTGTGAAGTAATTCCTTTGCTGTTTGGTATGAACTCAGTCTCAGTCAGAGCATTGTCTACAATTCCTATTCCCTGTTTTGTTTCCTACACACCTTTAGAAAACCTCCTAAAGTGTGTAAATTGACATCAACTCCTAAAAGGTATTCTTTAGAGACATCGAATTGATGCTTTCACCGAACTTGGTCAGTGAGTAGAAGATAGCGGTAGGACCCCTAACTTTCTTTTGAGATACTCAGAAGTGTCCCTTGGCAGTGGCTTGGTGAAGATATCTGCTATTTGTTCCTTTGTGATAACATACTCCAACACCACTTTCTTCTCTTGAACTTCTTCTCTAAGATAATGATATTTGATAGAGATGTGCTTTGTCTCAGAGTGCATTACAGGATTCTTTGAAATTTTAATGGCACTAGTATTATCACAGAATATAGTTACTATCTTGGTAAATTTCTCATTTATGTCTTCCAACAGTTGTTCGATCCATGATATATTGGTACAATTCAATGCTATAGCAACATATTTAGCTTCAGCTGTTGATTGTGAAACACATCCTTGTTTCTTGCTAAGCCAACTTACTGGTCTTTCTCGTAAAAAGAAAGCACCTCCACTTGTGCTTTTCCTGTCATCAATGTTGTCTGCCTAATCAGCATCAGTATAAACTTTTAAATCAAAATCATTTCCTTTCTGATATACTAAGCCATAATCCTCAGTGCCTTTCAAGTATCTGAAAATTCTCTTGATTGCTATCATATGTGTTTCCTTGGGATCTGCAGAAAATCTTGCAACTATACCTACTGCATGTGCTATATCTGGCCTGCTGTGAACAACATATTACAACTTTCCAATCATAGATTGGTAAAGTGTCTCATCAACAGATGCAGATTCACCATTCTTTGATAGTTTATAGTTGGTAGTCATAGGAGTACTTACTAGTTTTGAATCTTCCATTCCAAATTTCTTCAAGATTTTCTTTATGTACTTTGATTGAGTATGAACATCTCATCTTTCATTTGCAATATCTGTAGACCTATAAAATACTTTATCTCACCAATTAATGACATCTCAATTTCTTTTCTCATTTCATTTCCAAATTTTTTGCATAAGGAGTCATTACCACAAAGATAATATCATCAACAAATATGGCTAAGATTAGTATTCCTTTGTCTTCATCATTCTTCATGTACATATTACTGTTTTCACTAGTTCTTATAAAACCAATCTTGATTAAATAAGAATGCAATCTCTCATACCATGCTCTAGGTGCTTGCTTTAGACCATATAAAGCTTTGTTCAGCTTACATACCTAATCTTTATTCTTTCCTTCAACAAATCCTTCAGGTTGTTCAATAAAAACTTCTTCTTCTAATATACCATTCAAAAATGCAGATTTGACATCTATTTGATATACTTTGAAATTATTGTAAGCAGCATATGCCAACAATGTTCTTACTCATTCAAGTATTGCCACAGGTGCAAAAGTCTCGCCATAATCAATTCCTTCTTCTTGAGCATATCCTTTGCAAACTAGTCTTTCTTTATTTCGCATGACCTCACCTTTTTCATTCAGCTTGTTTCTGAAATTCCACTTTGTACCGATTACATTTTTGTCCTTCGATCTTGGGACCAGTGTCCATGTGTCATTCTTCTTGATTTGATCAATCTCTTCTATCATAGCATTTATCTAATATTCACTATTAAATGCCTCTTTCACTATTCTCGGTTCAAATTCAGATATCAGACATGTGTTCTGTCTCAATTTGTTCCTTGTCATCACTGGATCATTCTTATCTTCTATAATCTGACTTGATGCATGATTGCTTCTGACATACTTGGCTAATATAGGCTTGGTACGCTCTGTATGATCTTCTTCATCACTCAGTAACTGGATATTCTTTTCATTTCCTTCAATAGTTTTCTTGGTAAGACTTGCTGGTTGAACATAGACAAATTCATCATAATCTTCTGGTTCCTTGGAATTTCCTTCATCATTTCTTTCTGCAAATTCATCAATTTTCACATTTGCACTTTCTACTATTTTGTTAGATGATTTGATTAGACATTTAAATGCTTTGCTTCTAGAAGAATAACCTAGAAATGTTCCTTCTTCACTTTTCTAATAAAACTTTCCATTTCTATCATCTTTGTGAACATAGCATCTACTTCCAAAGACTTTAAAATAACTTACATTAGGTTTCTTTTCATGCCAAATTTCATATGATGTTTTCAAAGTTCCTTTCTTTAGTTGTACTCGGTTCAGGGTGTAAACTGCTATGCTTATTGCTTCTCTCCAAAGTTTTTGTGGTATTTTCTTTTCAATCATCAGGGTTCTGGCACAATCCACAATAGATTTGTTTCTTCTCTCAGCTATCCCATTTTTCTATGGAGTTCTTGGTGCAGAGACTTGTCTTTTTATACCATGATCATTGCAGAATAAGTTGAAATCATCAGAGGTGAACTCTCCTCCTCTATCAGATCTAAGACATTTCAATTGTCTTCTTGTTTCATTTTCAACTCTTGCCTTGTACCATTTAAACATTTGAAAAGCTTTTGATTTTTCTTTTAAAAACATAACTGACATCATCCTTGAATAATCATCCATAAATAATATGAAATACTTATCACCATAATAACTCTGAACTTTCATAGGACCACAAAGATCAGTATGCACAAGATCTAAAATTCCCTTAGAAGTGTAGGACTTACTTGTGAAGCTTGATCTTGTCATCTTACCCATTTGGCATCCTCGACACATAGCATTCTTAGGTTTCTCAAGACTCAGTAGACCTCTTACTCGATGCTTCTTACTTATTTTGATTAGATTATCAAAATTTACATGACAAAACCTTCTATGCCATAACCAGGTATCATCTATCTTTGCATATAGACACTTATTCCGAGTTGAGTCAAGGTGAAATGTGTTACCTTTTGTTTATGTCCCAATAGCTACTAACTTTCCATGCTGGTCATGAACTTTGACAATTCCTTTCTGAAACTCTATTCGGTATCCTGTATTGTTTAGCTGTGCTACACTCAACAAATTGTATTTCAAACCTTCAACCCAATAAACATCATTACATTTAGTATTGTCAAGAATTGTTATAGATCCTTTACCTCTTACTGGACATGGTGCATCATTACCAAATCTTACATAACCTCCATCATAATCTTCTAATATAACAAACTTGTGTTTATCACCTGTCATGTGATGTAAGCATCCACTATCTATGATCCAAGAATCATTTTTACTTATGTGAGATACTAGGGCTTTTTCTTCATACCTTTCTTCATTTGATCCATCTTTGATAGCCACATAAACAACTTCCTTTATATAAGTTTCATCAGATTTATCATCATTAGATTCCTCATCAGCTATTAGGCATGTCTTTTTATCTCTTCTTCTAAAATCTCGGTGTCCTCTGTAATGATTATCTTTCTGTCTGTCATCTCGGTAATCTCTCTTTTAACTAGATTCTCTATCAGGACAGTTAGAAGCCATATGTCCTATCTTATCACAATTGAAACATTTCAAAGGTAGTTTTCCTTTATACTTACCTTTGCCTCTTGGTAACCTTCTGGCTAATAGTGCTTCAAACTCTTCTTGTTTCTTGATTTCCTCATACAGTTTGTGCACTTTTTCCACGTTCTTGCAAAATCTTTCACTTGCTCCATTGTGATCCCCTTCAGTGTACTTACTCATTCTATCATTGTAATCATTAGATTCACCAATATGAAAAGAACTGAAAGCAGATTCTACTTTATTTACCAAAGACCCACTGTTATCAAAATTACTTCACTCAAATGCTTGTAGCTTACCGATAGTAGCATCTAAAGAAATTGGCATATTGGGTACCGACCTCAATTTATTGATTGCAGAGACTCGGATTGCATAAGCTGGTAGAAGGGTTCTTAACAACTTACTTGTTATATCCTTTTCTTCAATAGTTCCACTAGCTTCTTTGATTTGATTGACAATCTCCTTTAACCTTGTACTGTACTGGGTTATGTTCTCATCTTCATTCATCCTCATAGATTCAAGTTGTCCTCTTAGATTGTCAACTTTTTCTCTTTGAATATGTTCATCACCACCATACATAGATATGAGCTTGTCCCACATTGCCTTGGCATCATTCCAGCCTTCTAGATCATTAAACTCTCTGTCGGTCAATGTAGATGTTATTTCAATCATTTCTTGAATATGTTCTTTCTTTGCCTTTATCTCTTCCATTGTCAATGGATAGGTTCTCGGTGTAATGAAATTATCCTCCAGATAATATACAACATATTCTCCAACTCCTGATAGGTGCAACTTCATCCTTTTCTGCCATGTAGAGAAACTAGACTTGTTCAGCTTCGGTGCATCCCTCTTATACATCTTTGGATCTTTGCCTCAAGTACCTTTAAACTTTTCTTTCAAAGTCCAAAGCTCTGATACCAATTGATAGTTCCAATACTAATTGTTAAGTACAGATGCCAAGCTAACAAGATGAGAGTGGGGGGGTGAATCATACAAACTTAAACTTCCATGAAATCAAAAGATTTAACCTCGGTAGCTTTAATAGATATATATAACCAAAACTGTAAAACATGCAAACTCATAAACAGATATCATCACAACACATTCAACACCAGATTTAATGTGGAAACCCAAATAGGGAAAAACCACTATGGGATTTCAGACCCACTAAGAAATATACTCTTCTAGAGTATGCTCAGTTAAAAGCAAATCCTATTAAAGATTACAAACACATTACTAGATGTGACCCGGTTAAGGGATTTCCCTCAAATCTGTTAGGATCTTCACTTTGTTAGAAGTGACCTTGTCAAAGGGTTTCAAACACTCAATCAGAATGTCACCTTGCTAGAGGATTTACAAATAAGACTATTAAGTCTACTCGGTTAAGAGGTTTTCTGTCACTTAAAAATAAACAATAGTAATGAGTATGTCTGCAACTTTGCATCTAAAATGCTAAAGTAAATTCTTATTTGCCCAATATAATCTAGTCATAGGACTTATCTTGTCCCTCTGCTAGGCTCCTTACTCTATTTTTCAAACAAGTCTTCAAGCTTCTATGCTTGGTAATCACTATGTAGCATCCCTGTGCTTGCATTTGCCCGCATGCATTGTTTATCAATAGTTCCTTATTTATAAACAATTTGCTAACCACTTAATCTCCTTGATCACATTTCCCATGATCAATATTAGCCATCAGATCTCCAAAATTGACCAGGTTCAATGTATCCTTCGATCTGAAAATGTTTTACCTCACCTTGGAACTTACATACATTTCTTGGAACTTGTGCTAGGGTATTGCGGTTCAATCTGAACTGTAGATCTTCCTGCTGATCTTCCATTGCCATAGATTCTTAACAAACTTCATACACATTGTATCAATCATTTAATCATATCCAACTCATCAGCTTCCTTCATTAAATAATGCATGTATTCATCCAATGCATTCTATTATTACTCGGTTGCAACTCGGTAAATACTAAACTTCACTCGGTAGACATTCCACCTTCATTAACCGATAGCGATAACCTTAGGGTTTACCGACTAGGTTCCTTAGGGTTTATCAACTAGGTCCTTTGCTCAGTAACATAGTATAGTATTAACCTTACAAACAATAGCATACGTAGGATATCAAAACAATCTAAACATAATGATCTCATCATTCTCTAACTCAATAATCGTTTCCCATTGAATAACTTATTCCTCCCCTTATTCATCACATTCTTTCTATGTCTTCTATCGACATCTTAATTCTCTTCAAAACATACTTCTTAAGATATGGCAACATCATACTAAATCAGAAAATCAATTTCTTGACATCAATGACAAAATAATATTGTTAAGACAGTAAACATCCTTAATCAGTTATATGAACAACCTTTTCAATATCCTTACTGAAATGCCAACAATCTCCCTTTGTTTGTTATAATGCCAGCACAACATATCCACCTTGTCTCCTCCCAGGTCCAGAAGAGATGCTAAGAAGTGGGATGTAATATCCGTGTTAACATAGTACCTATTTTTCGTTTCGCAGAAACTCTCTGCTGAGCACCATCCACACAACCTCTTTGGTGAATGACCCAACCTCATTGCAGACTGATTGGAGGGTTTGGTCTCTAATGAAGCCTAGAAAGGCCCTCTGGTCCTCTACAGAAATGCGTCTCAAGCGGATGGGAGTGTCCATCTTGAGAAAACAAATTAACAAATTAAACAACCTGAGCCTATAAACCTAAAGTACCTTGAGATTCAATGATTTATCTACCAAATGGCAAAGCCTAATTGAAGATGAAAGAAGCTGAGATTGTATATAAATTGTTGAAGCTCTTGAACTATTGTGCAAAAATGGAAACAACTATGAACTAGTACCAAATTGGCAAGTATCACATTGGAAGTCGTGGGCATATAGTAGATTGTCGTAAGTGAATAGATACATATTAAATGAGAGAAATTATCGATCGTGATTCGTGACATTTGATACGTGTCTATTGAATCCAATTCCATTCTGGGCACTTTCTGGTGAGCTATGTTCTCTTTAGAAAATTGGCCTGAAATAAAAATTCAGACATTGATCTACGATCATCGAACGATTTACAATCATTGATAGATTTTAGGTATGTGTCACCCTTCACTTGTCAAAGAGGCCACGCTTATTGATACATTGTCCAGAGTCCGGACTCAATGTATTATGTGATGTGATGTGATGTGCCCTGTCTACTAATGGCAATGGATTCATGAAATAGCCAATAAATTATATATTTTTCCATAAATAACAAAATATTCACCAAAATAAATTAAATAATTTTCAAGTGGTGGAAAAAAATCGCCAATACATTAAATATTTTTCAAGTGGTGGATAAAAATCACTAATACATTGAAATAATTTTTCCTTCACAGTAAAATTTTTCACTCATACAATTATAGATTTGTTCCTTTTAACAAAAATTATTCACCTCCCACAATAAATATTTCCCCCATAGAACAAGGTATTATTCGCCAAAAATTTATGGAATTTTCGTACCTTAGAAAAAAATCGCCAATACAAAATAATTATTTCCCCATTTAAAAAAAAAAAATTGCCATCGATATGAGAATTTCCCCTCAAAAATAATGTCTAATTCTCCAGTATTTTACACAGTTGCCCAGGGGGGGGGGGTTCTTAAATTTATCCCTGCCCCTCCTGATCTAGCCATGCAGATGGTCCCATGGGGGTATATTGTGATATGGACTATGGGTGACTCCGCAAGGAGCTCCTATGATCTCTCTTCATTATGATCCCTTGGTATGTGGTTGCTTTTGTTTACGCCGATGCTAGGTCATGCTATGTTTGTCGTAATCTGTCTTGTAGGACCTCCACCTTCATCTAAATAGGGGTGAAAAGGTCCTTGTGTTGTCCTGCACTCCTCTAGGATCTATGTCGTATCTATGTAGAACTCGGAACGTGTGTAGTCACTATAAGGTCTCCCACTGCATTATGAATCAGAGAACATCACTCCTGGATGGTAGCTGCAAGATAGAAAAAAAATTCATCAGTAACATTCTATGTCACCAATTTTAAAATAGGTAGGATGCATATGTTAATCAATATCAGAGCACATTACCTAGATCTCCCTCTTGCTAGTGAGGATTGTGGACAATGACTGCATGAGACTGAGACCTGTTAGGCTCTCCCCGCTCATACTGTCTCTGTATAGTCAGTGTGGGATGATGGGGATTGGGATCAGGACCCCTTATGGGACCCTTCTCTACTTGTCGTGGGAGACTCGGTGGGTCTAGGGCTCTGGTTTCCTCTCTAGAGTGATGAACTATACCTGACTCATCCTCCTCTTCCTTGTCCTCCTCATCCTCATCCTCGTCCTCCTCATCCTCATCCTTGTCCTCCTCATCCTCTTCATCATCTCCATCCTAATTTCCCTCTCTGGTATCAAGATCGCCTACATCTCTACCTGCCTCTTGCTCCTTTGTGTCATCACCCTGATCATCTAAATCCTCCTCAGATGCATCAAATTCCTCTTTGTCGCCTGACTATCTCCATGGTCTTGGATTCCCTCTATGGAATCCTACTGGGAAAATAGCTCTAGGGTATGTTCTCCTCAACCATGTGATGTATCGTTAGTGCGTGCCTAAATCATCTCTATAATCTGTCTCTATGTCTTGATCTGACCCATCTAAATCTGTGATGTTGATCTTATCACTCATAGGCCTAGGAATGGTTCCTAGCCTCAACATCAATCATGAGTGTTAGATGTATGCAGGCGGGTTAGTAGGAATACATTGCTTGAACCCAAACTACTGCTGAACTCGGTCGAAGTAGAAAGGAATGACTTTGTGGCTATTCTGTCCCTCTAGTAGATGGTTCTCTACATGATGAACATCTGTTTGTGTAGCCCTGCCCACATGGGCATCTTGAGGCAGGGTTTCCATATGATCTTGCCCATTGTCAATCTATCCATGCTCAACCTACAATACATGAGATCATCGAATTACCACTCATGGGTAAGAGGATAAGCATATATGCTAGGCTGCTCTAGGACTAGCTCTATGGGGGCTCCACTAGGTCTAGTGCATCTAATATTCTCAAACATCCTCACCTATAGTAGTTTGAATGTCATAAGGCTGCATCCCTATCCAAACACATACTCTCCTAGGTCATGATAGAGATGTGCAAGCATGCTCTAACCCCAAGAGTATACTCTCCTATGTCTATCCATGGCTTGTATGGCGTAGATGAGTCCTTCATGCATATGTGTGTCATGCCCATTGGGGCACACAACTAATGCAAGGGTCGTAATCATGAGTCATCTCACCAATGGAACCTCGCCTATAAGGTGTAGGAGCTAGTTGACCATAATGCCACCCCTCATCTCACTGCAGATCACTCTCCCCACAACATATACCCACTCTCTCTTGTAATCCTCCTTTGTGCGATCAGATCAATATCTAACAATATCTCCTCTAATGGGTAGGCACATAATGCGGTATACATCCTCTAGGCTGACCATCATCTCCCCCATAGGTAGTGAGAATATCAAGGTATTTGCATCCCACCTCTCCATTAGTGCCATCAGCATAGCAAAATGGAATTGGATGGCCAAGATGGTTATCGTATCCCATAAACCCAATGCATGTAGCAAATACTTCTCTCCTGTTGTCAGTCTTGGGATTTGCTCCCAAAGGCTCTAAAAGGTGATATCGGGGGTATGCTCGCAGATGTATGGTAGTGTCTTCAAAATTCAAAGCAATCTATCATCAGTAATCGATCAATCATGTATCATCATCTAATCAATGCAATCATCCTATCACTTCTAGCATTCATTGCCTAATCCTGTATCACTGTTGGTCACCCTGAACAAAGACCAAGGTGCTCTAAGTTGACTAGGGTGCCTTATTGGGACCACGATGTCCTACTGGGACCATGACGTCCTACTGAGCTCATGGCACCCCCTTGGGACCATCACACCCTAGGAGGACCAGGGCACCTTAGGATCCCTAGGTGTCCAAAGGGTGGGCCCCGACCCAGACTATTCAATGACATCATCACTTCTAAAAAACTATGAAAATGTGACAAAGTCAAATACAGACAACGAAAAGTCAACTCACCTCATCGAGCGATCGACCAATGAGTATGAAGTGGTGTAGGATCTCCATCCATGTAGGTTGCTTAGGTCGGTGTCGAGGCATGATGGCTTGTATATGGGCTCGTCTACAGTGAATAGTGACAAAAAGTTAGAAAGTGACAAATGAAGGTGTCACTTTCATACTTATGTATTATGTACTTTTTGACTTTATGTTTTTAAGTTAAAACCCTAAATTCTACACTTTTTCTTCAATCTATCATATCTTGAGATAGTAAGCTCCGATTCTCGCACCATCGGTGGTGTTGGAATCGTGAGTTTTCCCTCTCACTCCACATTAGTTCCATAATGTGATTGGATGAGTAATCAAGCCTTGTTGTGAACTTTCTTTATCAAAATATTTATCACAATTCATTGTGGAAAACATAATACCCTATTTCATGTCACAAATAAGCAAGTTGAAATAGGGGACATGTAGCTACCTGTGAATTTCGTCACCTTCCTTAGTAAGAATTAGGTGATTTTGTGATCTAACCTGTGATTTTGTAGGGTATTGTTCCTAACTGTGTACCTCAGATACTACTAGGGGCTTCGTTCGACAACTTATGGATATATCATTTTTTCAAATGATGTTTACTTTTATGTACTTTATCTTGCATATGCACGTAGTGTCATATGACTGCTAAAGTGGGGGATAAATGTAATTTCGTAAATTGTACACCCTTGCTAGGGTGGTACAATTTCATAATTAGGTTAGCACCCACCTTAGTGTGTTTTTGCATCTTGCATTTATAATTCCCCTTTAAGAATTTAATTAATTAATTTAATTAAATCTAAGGTCATTTCACATTACAAAGTTGGGCCCTTTACCCTAAGTGTGCTCCTTTCCATACTATTTCTCCAAAGAATCATTTAATCATAAACCTTAATTATGTCTTATTTTGACTGTTTAGGCCTGATTTTGCATATCAAAACATCTCAAAATCAGCTGTAACTTTGGGATGCACTCTAATATCATCATATCTAACAATCCTAAAAATTTGGTGAAAATTTGGTCAGACCGGGGTAGAAATGCACATGGACCGCAACTTTTTTCTTGAAATTTTAGGAGCACAATCCTATGATATGATAATACTTAAACCTATATTATCAACATGAAATTCAAATCCTAGTTCAACCTAAACATGAAATTAAGATCTAGGGTTTCATACTTAACAACTCTCTTTCTTCATTTGAAAGGGGTCTTCTTCTAAGAATCCAAGAACAAGTTTTCGGAGTATTAGAACCTTCTTCACAATGAAAGAGTATATCTTTCAAGTCTTCAACAACATTCAACATTCATCCATCAAGCATTCATAAAGCATCATTCTATCAATTGGGGACTTTTGAAGATGTAGAAGAACAATAGGAGATCACCGACTGACGATTGGCTTGTACCTCTCCCTTGGGGTTGGGTATGGTTTCATGTCTTTGCATAAGCTTAATTTTTTATTCATATTCATGCTTTAGATCACTTTGTGTTGTGGATTTAGAGCATTTACTTTGTCAATTATAAGCAATTAGGGTTTACTCTTTAGGGTTTCTCTAGGTTGTTTACTTTCATTCTTAGGATCTTGCATATACACAACGTTATTGCACACACATTTTCAGTACATTATGAGCTATTTGTGGAGGTGGAAATAAAAAACACAAGGGTTTGACTAAGGCTAAACCCTATATAGCCACTCCAAACCTTCCCTTTTCAGTTGCAGGTGTAGAAACATGAATGTGGAAGTAGGTATAGATCAGGAACATGCATGTACACAACCCAGAAACCTCAGAAGTATAGGAATCTATCAAGGATAGAGGCATGGCACCCTAGTCCTGCCCTCTATTAGTAGGACTTGGCAGAACAACAACTTACAAATCATATAATGCCTCCTGTTAGTTGTAGGTCCAGAATTGCAAAATCAAGATAGTGGCATGGCACCCTAGTCCTGGACATTTATGTTTAGATTTCAGACATAGGTGCACCTCTGATTTGCCTTCTAATTTGATCTTTTCAATAGTGTATCAATTTTTCTTTGAGCTGCATTCTTATATTAGGTTTTTCTTTCTTATTTGTTTGATAGGTTAGATTTCATTTTGCATCATTGCTCTCTCTCATTTACAACAAAGGAATAGAAAACCTAAGAGGTAATCCATGACTCTCTTTCTCATAAGAAGTAGCTGACGTGCATTACCTCCCTAGGCTCTTTCATATTCCACGAGTGTGGTATTAGGGTTTCCATACTTAGTCTCACTTTTTTTCCCTACACACGGACATTCATTGTCACTTGCAAGATTTTTGTGAAATAATACACAACCATTCACACATATGTGGATGTTTTTCATACCCCGAGCTAAGCTTATTGATTTGGTTTTTACATTGAATTTGTTTTTGTGGCAATGTGGAGTCAATTGGTAACAATGAACTTAATAATGCCAATAACTAATCTATACACTCTCATTTGTCCAACCATGCACCACTTACAAGTTAAGAATTTGAAGGATTGTTGTCAAATGACTTAACATAAAATTAACATAAACATTCTTTAAAGAATCCTCCATTGACTTGGCCCAATCATCTCTTAGACCCTCATTCAACATTCTATCAACTTCAAACCCTTCGTCAAACATTTATGTCTCTTCATCTATGTTTGGTGCCACTTCATCTATGTTTGCTGCCTCTTAAATTCTCAGAGTCTGCAATTCTATCATATCTTCATAATAATTGTAATCCCAATGGATTATACCACTATGCCCACATCTTATCATATGTCGATAAATCACATTTTTTTTTGCACCTTTCTACCAAGACAATCATTACATGGACATGGATATTTGTCCAAGCTCCTCTCATTAGCTACTCTTTCATCATATGCATGATATTGATCCATAGTCAACCTTCGATGCTAATAATCTCTAATATTATGCATTCTAGTATTAATTTAGTTTCTAATTTCAAGAAAAATAAATAAATTTAAAATTGGAGATGCCAAAACATTGTTTAAAGTAGTCACTTTTAATAGAGACCGTAATAGAAAGAAGAGGATACAATGAGTCATTGTTTTGAGATCTATCTTACATTCATTTGAAGTCTACCTACTAAGAATGGAATATGTGTGTGTTTTCTATCAGCTTACTTTCAGCAATGAGGGTTTCAAATTACCTCTCAATTTTCTATTGAGAGCCTCGCTGACTTCAAATTCCTTTCCCGCATTTTCAAAAGTCTCCAGATCCTATCCAAACAAGATGTATCGTCCATGTAAGTGCTTCAATGCCTGTCCATGAGAATAACAAACATAAAAAATAATCCAAATATGGCACATTCAAGGCACATTCAAGTAACTAGTGATATTCAATGATGACACATTCAAGGCACTCTTTGATCAAAGAACAATAGTAAGACTTGGGATAAGATAGTGTGTTATCTGCAACAAACTATGACACGGTCAAATCCAAAGATTATGGACAATAATAAGCCAAAATCAATGACAGAGAACAATAATAAGCCAAGAATCTTAGCTTAATAAATGCAACAACCAATACATAGTAATATTACCAATGTTTTAGTACCAAAAAACACTACAAGTTAATAGCTCAAAAACTGAAGAAGCCAGACAATATAATGAAGAATATGTGTCCTTATTCAAAATGACACTATCTTATGTTTCCAATATACTTTGATCTGATAGTCAAATAATGGTTAATTAAAACTATATATTTAAAATAAGAGTTATTTGATTATATAGGAAAGATAAATGGAGATTAGGTCCAATTGACATGAAGATAAATGATAGTCATTGCTAAAATCAGTTTAAAGTGTATGGTGAACACACAATAGTGTGTTACACTTTTTTGCCAACTTTGACACTACAATATTTATTTTCAGAAAAAACTTTGTATTCAAACATCTATTACTTCTAAATCGTAAGGAATTTGGAGATGATGTGAACTGGTGATTTGTGTCATTTTGTATGTAGATTCTAAAAATATTTTTTTGATAAATTTTGGAATCAATTTTCTTCCATTTTTCTATCTCCCTCGAAAACTAGTTTTTTTCAAAAAACAACATTTTTAAAGAGTGATACTCACTCTGTATAGCATAATTTTTTTTCTATAATAGATATGAACGTGATTATTTCGAATTTAGTTTTGTAACATCCATATATAATGTTTTAAATTGGTTTTGTAGCATTATCTAAAATATTTCATATTTTATTAAGATTTGAAGTCGAGTTAACTGTAATTTTTGCATATGTCTATTTGATATTACATAACATTTTGTATATGTAATGAAAATCAAATTTATTTTTTTTGTTGGAAAGAGGACTTCAATACCTAGTGTGTAAATATTTTTTATATTTTTTTGGGTGATGTTTACTATTCTTCCATAAGCATTGAACAAAGAAGTTCATGTTTGGTGAAAACCCTACATTCATAAGAAATAAAATAAAAAATATATTAATGAAATTAATTATATAAATAATTCTACTATTTGGAAAACTTATAATAAGGGCTAAATACATTTTTTTTTAAAAATTCTAAATAAATTCATTTGACCCCTCTAAAGCTAATGTAAAATTGGTTTTTTATCAGCATTTGATAGATGCAAAGGAGACTCCATTGCAAGTATGATTTAGAAGTAGAGAGGTTCTATCCAAGAAATTTTGATCTAAGAGCCTTTGATCTAATTCTCTTCAATTAGTTACTTCAAATGGGACCTATTAAAGATTAAATCATTATATTTTCTAAAAATTGTATGATTTCAATAAAAATCAGGATGTACGAAAAAAGTGGTAACCAACATTGTGAGTTCACCCATATTCATTTAGGGACATTTCATAAAATATTCTCAACTTTCACATCATAACAAGATCTTAAAAGATTCATTGTTTATAATGATAAGAATTTGGTTATTCTATACACCTTCTTTGACTATTTTAAAAATCCCATCAACCAGAATATTGTGCAGTAGTAGGATGCAGTGCATTTCATCTATTTTATGCCCAAAGATTTCATCATACCACTTTCTTTTCAAAGGAACCCAAAATTTGATGTGTAGTTACTTCTAAAATCTGTAAAATAACCCTAATTCTTGGTGTTGGCATTAGTTCTAAGATTTAATAACAAGGATTTCTATATTTTAAATGTTTGTTTTAAAATATCCATTACACCCCTAACATTCAATTGTTGTGCTAGTATATAAAAAATATATGCATATCAAACCTTGTTCTTAATATATTTAATTTTTGAAATCATGGAAACATTACATAATTTAAATGAAGGCAACCAAAAGAATGTAGAGAGATAAAAAAACTCTATAGAGCAACTATTTTACATACCTCAAAAAAGTTATTTATCTGAGAAATCCTACTCTTTGCTTGCGGATTTTCATATCTGATATAGGTACACCTCACCTTGTCGATGTGATTGAGAGGGCAAGACCAGAATTTAAAAGACACCCATATAAGTCTGAGGAAACAGACCCTGTCAGTGCCCTATTCCGTGTAATGAATGGAGTTTTACATGTAGAAGATGTAAGATCCTTTTATCATTGCAAACTTGAGGACATGGGTGTGATTGCTAGTTTTAATCAGTATAAATCTTTATATGATAAGAAAGGGATATTGAAAGAATAGTTTAGAAGCATCACCCACAAAGGGTTTCACCATGTGATCAATTTCATTGATGATTTTGATGACGAGTTGGTCAGATTTGTTTTGAGTTGAATACATGATCAATTTATGTGGTTGGACCGACCACATAAAATCACTAAGGAAGTAATTCATGTTGTAACTTGTTTTTGCTCAGTTGGTGAGATAACACTACTAGGATCAAGGTGGGATGGTAGAGTAATGACTGTGGATAATATTAATGATCTTGTTGTTAAATTTGCATCAATGGTAATTGGTTACAGAATCTACTATTCAAGTAGAATGAATAGTATACCAACAATAGCAATACACACTACATATTGGATGGTTAAAGAGAACATTGACTATGATCTTGCAAAAGCATTAAGAAGTCAACTTATAGAAAACTGGGACTTGTAATCAAGGACAAAAAACTAAGATTCAAGTTTGGACAACTTATTATGAGCTTATTCTTTTACTTCCAATTTTTTTCCCCTGGTATTGGTGATATACAATGGATAACCAGTACACCTGCCCTACCATAAATTAATAAAAGCATTAGGATGTTGAAAGAAAAATTTGATAATGTATCATGGGGTTATTTAAAGAAATTTCAAAAGAAAATGCATGCAAGAGAACGTATACCGACATAAGTAGTCAATCAGTATGAGGATTCAATCTATTTTATGGTAGACAAAAATACATGCATGATGGAGGCTATAATTTCTTGGACCACATGGGTAATGTTGGGACTCATTAAATTTGAGTCAAGTTTAGAGGTCCATTTCAAAAAAATTCTCTACATTTCCAAATGATCATAAAATGAATCAGTTTGAATGGCCTAGTTAGAAAGGGGGTAGAATGGAGCCTATTGATTTTTGAAGGGTAAGGCTTGGGAAATGTGTCCTACACCTTTCATTCAGCTAACAAAATGTTCTGCAACTTTCAGATTATAGTTTGGATTAGTTTATCAAGTACCCATTTCAAGGGGTGAGTTGAAAGTGCATTTTAGGTGCAAATGCAGATTTTACCAAGTAGCTTACTTTGAGCTCCTATATCTTTTTCCCTATTGATCATCATGAATAATTTCAAAGTGAATTGATTTATATGCACAAAAGTGTGCCTCTATGCAAAATTTAAAGTCTTCATGAATCCATTTTCTTAGCTTAGCCAGCTGAATCCATTTGCAGTTTGTGAGGTTTGGCAAGTCTCTGTTTCAGCTGCTAGTCGGAGCCCTGTTTTGCATGTGTAAAATTTTCCTCAGTGAATGTCATGTTAGAATGTTTATTTTGAGCTATTTTTGGTATAAATAAAAAGATATGTTTCCAGTTTCAAGCTCTTGCCAATCCATTTAATCGGTTTTAAAAAGGGCTTCTTGAGCCATCTGTTTCCGTGTTCCGTACTTTTATTGCTATATTAATTAAAGTGGCTATTTTCATGAGCACACCATTTGCACCCAGTCAAACTTTTTGTCGAACTAAGAATTCTACTTAAAAGTACCTATGCCTTAGATTTGAGGGTCTATAGAGATTGTTTGATATTTTTAAGAAAGGCATCATGAGTTGCCTGTGCATTGACTTCATCAGGTCCGCAGTGCCGACAAAGCCAGTTGGTCATCTTTGACCATTAATATCTCTTCACTCAAGATTCATTTTGAGAAACCACTTGGTAGAGTTCATGTTTGTATATCAGAGTACATGCCTATCAAATGGTGAGATCCAAAAAGGTGCTTTGACCAGTTTGAAAATTACATCTTCGCGATTAAAAGCAAAAATGTGGCGCAAGTGCTTGAAAGTCGCAAAACTCAGTTTGGTGATGCAAAAAAGGTGTCGATCAATTCCAGAGGTATTTTTAAGGTTCTTGAAGAATTTTGAAGGTAAGTTGCATGAAAGCGAAATTTTTTTAGTCGGACCCACTTTGCGGCCCGACCTTGCTCATGCTCGTGCATTGTTTTTGTTGGCAAATTGGTTTATTAAGAGATGACTTTGTTTCATTATGTGGGCATATAACTGAGAGGATTTTATGGAACTTTATGGTTTTGAAAATTCGGGTCAGTAAGTGATTCATGAAGCTCATTTATCTGAACGATTTAAATGTGATAACAATGGATATTATCATTGTTGCTTATCAATTCCCTTTCAAGAAGTTAATATAAGTGTTGATGATACTTATGAGATTACTAAGGAAATTGCAGAGACATTTGCTCAGGAAATGAGTGAAGCATGTGGAATGGGAAATGATGTAGACATCAGAGAGGGAAAGAAATTTGAGGAGAGCACAAATAACAAAATAAAACCCTTGTTAAGGAGAGAAGGTACCAACATTGATAGCACTTCCAAAGATATTTCAAAAACTAAAAATAACCATTGAAGGTGGGGCAAATTTGTTGATTATTTACTTAAGGGTGAATCCAAAGAAAAGATTCTGCATCAAATTGAAGAGCGGGGGGGGGGGGAGGGGGTTTAAAGAAAACATTTAAAAAAAAATGCAATCAACAGGAGTAAATTCCCCTCCCACGTGGAGTTTGGAGAGCATATAAAACTTTAGCAAATGCCAACAATCCTTCCCCAACATGCCTGTCTGGAAGGCTTCAAGAAATTCAATTGGCAAATGTAATGCCAATCTTCCCTGCTGCATGGAGAGTGAAATTGGAAAAGGTTAAACTATTTACGCAAATGCAATTAGTAGCTCCTCCCTACTTGTGGCACGTGATGGCTGGTAGAAGGACCATAGAAACTTCCAAGCGATATAATCTGTAGGTATAAAGCTATCCCCCTCCTTCACTGTGGTAACTCCAAGAAAAAATGTGGCAAATAGAAGATGTCATGAAGCTAATGTCTTTCCTGCGTGGAGAGTGGGAGAGTAAAGGGAGGTTTAAAATAAAATGCAATAGGAAGGTTTTGAAGCCTGAGCAATCTTCCCCTCTGCGTGGCGTGAGGTAAGAGGGTAGCGTTGAAATCTTAGAGCCAATGGGAATAATCAGTCCTCCCTCCTCCCTACGTGGATGAAGGGGCAAGTTTAGAACAAAAGGTTCCATATTTAAAAATGGTGATGTTGCAGTAGATGAGGCTAGAAATAAAAATCTGCATAATGGAGAAGCCATGGATATTGATAAATTGGAAGCCAATGTTGAAGAGGAAGTTGATCCTGTAGATGCATTTATGAACATATTGGTTGTGTTTGATGCTGAGAACTTAAGCAACAAAACTGATAATTCCGTAAGGATTGGAAAGGAAGTGAAGTATTTAAATTATGGGACAAACAAAAGGAAATCAAATAAAGGCAGCCTTGGAAGGATTATGCCTGGTAATGATATTCATTGCAAATGCCAAAGGTTGAAATTGTCCTCCCTCCTGTGTGGCATTAAAGTCTGCAAACAAGGGTTTTAAAAAGCTTTTAAATGCAATGGTTGTTGTAAAGCCCACACTCCATCTCCCTTTTAAGCATCCTCTCTATCACGGTGAAAAGAATCATTGAAAACTTTCAATCAAATGCACAGGCGCCAGTAAAATCTTAAGAAAAATGCAGTTCCAGGTATAAAGCCATTATCCCACATTGACTGGGCGAGGACAATTTTTACTATTTAAAACTAAGACTCCACTCATTCATAGTGTCGAAGCCTCAAGGGATTTTAACACAAGGAGCCTATTGGGACCCAAGGCGGAACCCACACTCATGAGTGTGCTTCCCGAGGCAACCAAGGAGGCTGAGTGGCAAGTCCAGGTGGAGTTCTAGCTCATAGGTCCTGCTGATGTGGCGATGAGGTGGCATACAAGCAAGCAGTCCAATGGCAATGATGAGGTGGACAAGTGGTGAAAGGTTAGGTGTCATCCCAAGTGGCACCCAGTGAACCAATTAGCGAGTCACAGGCTAACATGTGGTAGGGCATCGTGCCAAAAATCAGGGAAAAAATCAAAGTTAATGATATAGTGCACACTATGTGGAAAAATTGAAAAATTTAAATGATAGAGGCACATGAATGATTAATTCGCTCAGAGGCTAATGTTTTCCCGAAATATCAAGTATTATATATCACAGCAAATCTCTCGCAATGAGGAATGCAGCTATGGAATTAGTTTCAACAAATGTGGCAAATGTGGGATATTTTGAGAGCACTTTCCATGGGAAGGAAAGAAAATATTTTTCAGTTAGGGAAGAAAGGACACTTGGCAAATTTTGGTGAATTTTGATATTTTTCACTCTCCTTATTCCCAATTCTTCTCAATTGTAAGGATTCCATATTTTTGGAAGAAGTGCTCCAGATTTCATGGCTTCCACTTCTGAATTTCTTGACTAAAATTTGTAAAATTCTATGGATCTTTTCAAGGTATAGAGGTTAGAGTGCAGTGTTGGAGATGTGTTTTTTTTAGTTGCAGATCTTATTTGTGTCAGTCATGAGTAAATTTCCCACAATATTGTCTCTAGGCATGTATTTCATTGTTATGAATTGGATCCTTAAGGAGGATGAAATTTGTCAATTTCAAGGAGATTGTGTGATTGTTTGTAGGTATCCTTCAATGAAGGTTTTAAACTTTGTAATTAGTCATGAATAATGGAATGTGTCCTAGATCCGATAATTTTGTGAATGAATTGAGTAATACATTGGTATAAGGTATTGATGCAGGGATATTGTTTAAGGAAAACAAATTTGCAACTATGATTTCATTTTGTAGTTCTGTGTGTGACTCTGTTGCCCAATGAACAAGGAACTTGTCTTTGAAAGATTTGGGGATAGTTTCAGATTTACAAATTTAAAGACAAATATATTTCCCTTTATGTTTAGGGGTTTGTGTTCTTTTCATTCCAAGCTCTGTTTTCATCTATGGTTTGTACAAGATCTAGCCAATTTGTATGTGTTTTGTAATTTGTTCAGCTTGTGGAATGATTTATCTACTTATTGTTGATGTAGTCATATGTCTGTAATTATTGTATTTAATGCATCAAAAGGGTATGCCCCCTAGGTCTAGTAGAACCTGAAGTGCAAGAGGATCAATTAGGGTCCTATGTTATGTTGTCCAAGTCCTGATGTGTTCTATAGAGTGAAATTGGATATTTCATAGAAGGATTGCAGGTTAACTTGGGTTAATTAGTTTTGATGAACAACAAAAATGGCGACTCTTCTAGGGAAGCTAAATAGAAATTGTCTTATTTCATCCAGTTAGTCAGTCCATTGAGATTGCATAGAGTTTGAAAATGTTTTTTATGGTTGAAGGATTAGTAGATGATTTGATGAATCATATTGGGGTGTAGATAATTAAATTGGTTGCAGGCTCAGACATAAGTTCTTCATCATAAAAGCTTGATAAGAAAGTGTAGTAATAATATATACATAGATTCGGTGTTATTTTCCCAAATCCATATGTTTGTGGCGTGGAAGAGTGTTTATTGCAGCAAGATTGAAGGAGACAATAGAGAATTAAATTTGTGTTGAATGGCATTCTTCTGTTCAAAAATGTCCTCTATGCAAGAGGTGGCGACTCTAAGGTAAAAGACCATGCTGAAAGTTGAAACAAATGTTCAGATCTACAAGTCCTATAGCTGCAAACACCCAGGTATTTTAAGAAGTTTCAATGCAAGACATTTCTTCTAAAAATTTGAAAGAGCAAAATAGTTTCCCTATCTAGTGTTTTCCACTTTGTTGAAAGGTAAGAAGATCAAAAATATTTACATATACAAAGTGTTGTTAAGTTTCAAGATCTTATATGTTTTCCCATGATATGCAAGTATCCATGAGTTTTATGTCAAAAAGTGAAGAAGATAAATCTGTAGCTTGACATATTTAGAAGTTGTTGAGATTTTGGTGGGGTTGTGTATGAAATTTAAGAACAAATGAGTAGTCAGTTATTTCAGCTACAATCTTATTCACATATAGCCATGCCTAGTGAAATGTCACAACCATGTAATAGGAAAAGTTTCATCATGAACCATTATGCTGCTCTGAGCTTTGAAGGTATTCCGGGCTACCCAAATATTATACCCATAGAAATTAGAAAGTATATGCCAATATTCAGTGGAAGAAATTAGAATCAACATATTTACATTTGAAAAGATTTTCATATTTGATGGGAGAGTTTGAAATTTGTCAAGAAGATGTGTGCATGAAGTTATTTGTCCAGTCATTGAAAGAGGATGCAAGGGATTGGTTCTCTTTCTTGCCAAAAGATTGTATCTCCTCATGGGAAGAATTAATTTCAGACTTCATAGACCAATTTGCTAAAAAGGTGAGTGATTATGATTTGCTGAAAGAATTCACGTACATACAAATCAAGGAAGATGAATTGGTACCAACACTTAATATCTGGTTTTCACAAACATTGTCTAAAATCTCCAGAAAGTATAAGTTTGATGATAAAGTATGTCTGGATATTTATATGAGTGTTTTTGGCAAGAAGATGGGTTTCTTATTGAGAAACAAAGAACCCAAAACTTTGTAAGAAACCTTTAACACAGCTAGGGACATTGAAAATAATTTGAAATTTGGGATCTCAAAGAGATTTGTGTTTGTTGTTGTTTCTTGTTAAAACACCTTCAATGGGTGAGGCTGAACAAATCATTCCTTGTCCAAATATGTTAAGCTCTGCTATTCCAAATGGTTTTGTTGATGTACGTGTTTCAAATTTAAATGAGAGTCAAGAATCTATGCTGTTAATATCAGTTGTCTCTCACAGTAATGATGGAATGATCAGTGGGAAATTTTGTGATAATGTTGATACAGAGGTAGATTTGTATAAAGGATATGTACCATTTGATTTCTATGCCGGTTATGCTGACTATGTGGCTGCAAATTATGAAGTTAATCATGCATCTCCCAAGGATAATGATAAAGAAAATAATGATGGTGATGACCATCGATCTTTATATGTTGCTGATGTATTTCATGTTGAAGTACCAAATACTGAGGGATCACCAAATGTTGCTGATTATGTAAGTGAAAATGTGCAATATGATGTAAATCAGATTTTGATTAAGTCTGATAAAACTGAAAAATAAAATTATGGATGATTTTGATAGTGTTTTCAATGCAAGTATACCCAGTGATGAATGTGTTTCAGAATGGAGTGGTGCTGCTGATTATAAGGACACTGAGTTTGATTTTCAGCACCTTGAAGGTATGGCAATGAACAATGAAGATCAATTTCAGAGCAAGAGTGATTTTGACAAGTTATTCACTTTCTTTTGATCTGCAAATGAATGTCAGTTATGTAGTTGAGGATACCTATGAGATTTTTTATTATTCTTCTTGTGAAGATGATAAAAGAGGAGACCAAGTTATATACCTCAGTTATGAATCTGAAAATGAAACTATTTTTGAAGAGAAAAATATATGTGATAGTGCGGATAATGTTTCATTTTCAGATTTAAGTGAACCTATATTTGAATGTTTTCAAAATTTGAAGTACCATGAAGAGAATATGAATGTTGATCGTATGCTTGAATCGGATATGGAGTTCTTTGCCTTTGATATAAATGTTCATAGTGCTGACCTCATTGATGAAAATACTGAAGTTTCCCCTTGTTTTTAACAAGTTTGTTATGCTGATGTAGTTCCAAACAATAGTAACATGTGTTGTAAAATTTTACTTCATGATGAAGATAAGAGGCATGGGTTGTGTGATGATTACTTCAGACCACAAATGGAAGTTTTGCAAGTGGATGTAAGTCTGAATGAGAAAGACCTAGCTGAGGATTTTCTTCAGCCAAAGGTATGCATTCTTTTCCAGATTGAGATGTTGAGGATGCAGATGTATTGAGTTTGATGAACAAGGATAGTATAGAGTGTGATCAGCATAGTGAAGTATCATATCTGGATCAAAATATTTATGTTCCTTATTTGCATCAATTGGTTGTTAATGTCCCTCATTCTATGAATTTAAATGATAAAAAGGCAAGTGCTGATGAAAATTACAATGTTGAGAATGAATGCTTTATTTTTGAAATTCAGCATGATGATGCCCTTGCAAAGGATAGAATTGATTGGGATAGTGAAATGTATGGTAACTTATGGGAAGGCCTCCATAGTAAGTTGTCTCATGGTTTTACTTTTGTTGAAACAGTGTGTGATTACAAAGTTCAAAACTAGACAAAAGATATCCACACCAGCTATTATGGGAATGAGATGAAAGAAGTTGATCATAAGGATTATGCTCAGTTGTTATTGAAAGGTGCCTTTGTTTGTATCATGATATCAAGTGATGAGAATCAAATTTTTGATAGAGGTAAATGCTAAAATTGTTTGGAGCAGTTTATAATCAGTTGTCAGTAAGTTGTATATTCTTGTATAGTTGCTTTACTTCAGTTGTGTGGTTTTCAATAAAGTGCCCTGCTATTTAGGTAGAATAAAGAAGCCCTTTACTTTTGAGAAGAGAAGAGATGTATTTTGTTTTTGGGTGGTCTGCTTAATCCTAGATTCTGAATTCTTGTGTTGATCTTGCTATCAACCATCCCCATTCAGAGCCATTGTTGGGACTCATTAAATTTGAGTCAAGTTTAGAGGCCCATTTCAAAAAAATTCTCTGCATTTCCAAATGATCATAAAATGAGTCAGTTTGAATGGCCTAGTTAGAAAGGGAGTAGAATGGAGCCAGTTGATTTTCGAAGGGTAAGGCTTGGGAAATGTGTCCTAAACCTTTCATTCAGCTAATGAAGTATTCTACAACTTTCAGATTACAGTCTGGATCAGTTTATCAAGTACCCATTTCAAGGGTGAGCTGAAAGTGCATTTTAGGTGCAAATGTAGATTTTACCAAGTAGCTTACTTTGAGCTCCTATATCTTTTTCCCTGTTGATCGTCATGAATAATTTCAAAGTGCATTGAATTCTATCCATAAAAGTGTGCCTCCATGCAAAATTTCAAGTCTTCATGAATCCATTTGCTTAGTTTAGCAAGCTCAATCCATTTGCAGTTTGTGAGGTTTGACAAGTCCTTGTTTCAGCTGCTAGTCGGAGCCCTATTTTGCATAAGTGTAAAAGTTGCCTCGGTGAATGTCATGTCAGAATTTTTGTTCCAGGCTATTGTTGCTATAAATGATAAGCTATGTTTCTAGTTTCAAGCTCCTGCTAATCCGTTTAATCAGTTTTCAAAAGGGTTTCTTGAGCCATTTGTTTACGTGTTCCGTACTTTCATTACTATATCAATTAAAGTGGCTATTTTCATGAGCGCACCATTTGCACTCAGTCATACTTTTGGTCAAAATGAGCATTCTAAGATTTGATATGTACTTCAAGGTACCTATGCCTTAGACTTGAGGGTCTACAGAGGTCATTTGATATTTTTAAGAAAGGCATCAGTGTTGCCCGCGCATTGACTTCATCAGGTCCACAGTGCTGACAAAGCCAGTTGGTCATCTTTGACTATTAATATCTCTTCACTCAGGATTCGTGTTGAGAAACTTCTTGGTAGAGTTCATGTTTGTATATCAAAGTACGCGCCTGTCAGATGGCGAGGTCTAGAAAGGTGCTTTGACTAGTTTGACTGTTGCATCTTCGCGCTTAAATGTGAAAATGTGGCGCAAGTGCATGAAAGTTGTGAAACTCAATTTGGTGATCCGAAAATGGTGTCGATTGATTCTAAAGGTATGTTTAACGTTCCTGAAGCATTTTGAAGGTCAGTTGCATGAAAGAGAATTTTTTTTTAGTCAGACCCACTTTGGGGACTGACATTGCTCATGATCATGCATTGTTTTTGTTGGAAAATTGGTTTATTAAGAGATGACTTTGTTTCATTATGTGGGCATATAACTAAGAAGCTTTTATGGAACTTTATGGTTTTGAAAATTGGGGTCAATATGTCATTCATGAAGCTCATTTATCTCAGCGATTTAAATGCGATAACAATGGATATTATCATTGTTGCTTATCAATTCCCTTTCCAGAAGTTGATATAAGAGTTGATGATACTTATGAGATTACTAAGGAAATTGTAGAGATAATTGCTCAGGAAATGAGTGAAGCATGTGGAATGGGAAATGATGCAGACATCAGAGAGGGAAAGAAATTTGAGGAGAGCAGAAGTAACAAAATAAAACCCTTGTTAAGGAGAGAAGGTACCAACATTGATAGCACTTCTAAAGATATTTCTAAAACTAAAGATAACCATGGAAGGTGGGGCAAATTTGTTGAGGATTTACCTCAAGGTAAAGACAAAGAAAATATTCTTCATCAAATTGAAGAGGAGGGGGGTTTCAAAGAAAACATTTCAAACAAAATGCAATCAACAGGAGGAAATTCCCCTCCCACATGGAGTTTGGAGAGCGTATTAAACTTCAGCAAATGCCAGCAATCCTTCCCCAACATGGTTGTTTGGAAGGCTTCAATAAATTCAATTGGAAAATGTAATGTCAATCTTCCCTGCTGCGTGGAGAATAAAATTGGAAAAGGTTAAACTATTTTAGCAAATGCAATTTGCAGCTCCTCCCTGCCTGTGGCACGCGATGGCTGGTAGAAGGACCATAGAAACTTCCAAGTGATGCAATCTGCAAGTATAAAGCAATCCTCCTCCTTTACCATGGTAATTCCAAGAAAAAAATGGCAAATAGAAGATGTCATGAAGCCAATGTCTTTCCTGCGTGGAGAGTGGGAGAGTAAAGGGAGGTTTAAAATAAAATGCAATAGGTAGGTTTTGAAGCCCAATCAATCTTCCCCTTTGCATGGCGTGAGGTAAGAGGGCAGTGTTGAAACCTCAGAGCCAATTCAAACAATAGTCCTCCCTCCTCCCTACGTGGATGAAGGGGCAAGTTTAGAACAAAAGGTTCCATATTTGAAAATGGTAATGTTGCAGTACATGAGGCTAGAAATAAAAATTTGCATAATGGAGAAGCCATGGATATTGATAAAGTGGAAGCCAATGTTGAAGAGGAAGTTGATCCTATAGATGCATTTATTAACATATTGGTTGTGATTGATGCTGAGAACTTAAGCAACAAAACTGATAATTCTGTAAGGATCAGAAAAGAAGTGAAGGATTTAAATTATGGGAAAAAACAAAAGGAAATCAAATAAAGACAGTCTTGGAAGGATTATGCCTGGTGATGATCTTAATTGCAAATGCCAAAGGTTGAAATTGTCCTCCCTCCTGTGTGGCGTTAATGTTTGCAAACATTGGTTTTAAAAAGCTTTTAAATGCAATGGTTGTTGTAAAGCCCACACTCCATCTCCCTTTCTAGCATCCTCTCTATGGTGGTGAAAAGAACCATTGAAAAATTTCAATCAAATGCAAAGGCGCCATTAAAATCTTAAGAAAAATGCAGTTCCATGTATAAAGCCATTATCCCACATTGACTGGGCGGGGATAATTTTTAATATTTAAAACTAATTCTCCACTCATTCATAGTGTCAAAGCCTCAAGGGATTTTGACACAAGGAGTCGGTTGGGCCCCAAGGTATATCCCACGCGTGCGGGTGCACTTCTCGAGGTGACCAAGGAGGCCGAGTTGCAGGTCCAGGGGGAGTTCCAGCTCATGAGTCCTACTGACGTGGCGATGATGTGGTGTACAAGCAAGCAATCCTGTGGTGGTGACGAGGCAAACAAGTGGTGAAAGGTGAGGTGTCATCCCAGGTGGCTCCCAGTGGACCCGTCTGTGAATCGTAGGCTAACACGTGGCAGGGCGTCAGGCCAAAAATCAGGAAAAAAATCAAAGAATGATATAGTGCACACTATGTGGAAAAACTAAAAAATTTAAATGACAGAGGCACATGAATGATTAATTTTCTCAGAGGCTAATTTTTGCCCGAAATATCAAGTATTATATATCACAAGAAAGCTCTTGGAATGAGAAATGCAATTATGGAATTAGTTTCAAAAAATGTGGGATATTTAGAGAGCAGTTTCCATGGGAAGGAAAGGAAATATTTTTTAGTTAGGGAAGAAGGAACACTTGGCAAATTTTGATGAATTATGATATTTTTCACTCTTCTTATTCCCAATTCTTCTCAATTGTAAGGGTTCTAGATTTTTGGAGGAAGTGCTCTAGATTTCATGGCTTCCAGTTCTGAACTTGTTGACCCTAATTTGTAAAATTCTATGGATCTTTTCAGGGTATAGAGGTTACAGTGCATTGTTTGAGATGTGTTTTTTTTAGCTGCAGATCTTACTTGTCTTAGGCATGAGTAAATTTCCCATAATATTATCTCTAGGCATGTATTTCATTGTTATGAATTGGATCCTCAAGGAGAATGAAAGTTGTCAATTTCAAGGAGATTGTGTCATTGTTTGTAGGTATCCTTTAATGAAGGTTTTAAACTTTGTAATCGGTCATGAATAATGGAATGTGTCCCAGATCTGATAATTTTGTGAATGAATTGAGTAATGCATTGGTATAAGGTATTGATGGAGGGATATTGTTTAAGGAAAACAAATTTGCAACTGTGATTTGCATTTTGCAGTTCTGTGTGTGGCTCTATTACCCAATGAACAAGGCACTGGTCTTTGAAAGATTTGGGGATAGTTTCAAATTACAAATTTAAAGACAAATATATTTCCCTTTATGTTTAGGGGTTTGTGCTCTTTTCATTCCAAGCTTTGTTTTCACCTATGGTTTGTACAAGATCTAGCCAATCTGTATGTGTTTTGTAATTTGTTGAGCTTGTGGAATGATTTATCTACTTATAGTTGATGCAGTCATATGTATGTAACTATTGTATTTAATGCATCAAAAGGGTGTCCCCCTTAGGTCTAGTAGAACCTAAAGTGCAGGAGGATCAATTAGGGTCCTATGCTATGTTGTCCGAGTCCTAATGTGTTCTATAGAGTGAAATTGGCTATTTTACAGAAGGATTGTAGGTTAACTTGGGTTAATCAGTTTTGATGAGCAATAGGTAATGCCCATGAGATATGAAGTAGACAAAGATATACTCATTTCTTAAGCTAATAAATTGCTAGAACAATCAGTTGATACCACCAATGAGAGTTTTGGAACCTATAAAGAGAAGTTACTTCAATTACACTTTGAATTATAGTGATTGGTAATAGCAAAGAAAATTAGAAAAGAGGTGGAAGCATTTGTAGAACAAGCTAGTTTTACCAAAGAATAGATAGCAGCTGCAAGAGCCAAACATGCAACATAGTAAGGTGAACGACCTAGTGCACCTACCAGTACCTCCACCGGTTATACTAGATGACAATACTCGTGATGCTGATAATCTTGCTAACACTACTAATAATATAAATGTTCTTGAAGTTGATGTACAAATGTTTGAACCTTAGCAAGAACAGGAAGGAAACAAAGATGAAAAGAAAGAAGAACACAAGTGCTCAACTGAGAAACCAATGAATGCACGTCAATAGAGACTCAAAATATGCAAGTCAATGTAAGTGTATATGTGAATGTAAATATTTCTACTGATGATAGTCAGAAAGATAAGACTAATGAAAACAAGGAAGAGGAAGCACCAATGAAAGAACAAACTATTGAAAATACACCACTGATAAAGGACACTATTCATGAAGAGAAGACAAAAAAATATAAGGAGAAGAAGTAAGAAGATGAAGGAGATGAAAAGGAGGAAGAGAAAAAAATAGAGAAGGTGGAAGATGAGAGGAGAATAGAAGAAATAAAGACAGCTCCTAAGGTTCCTCCTAAATCCAAAAAGAAGAAAACAATAATTGATGATGATGATGATGATGACTTTGAGCATTAAAGGTCCTATTGATATGGACAATTTGAGTTCTTTAGAGTTAATGGAGATTGCTAATGCAATGCAATCATGTGCACAAAAGAAAATATTGAAGGAAAAACAAAGAGAAGCAAAGACTATAAAGACCATTGTTGATATTTTGTCAAATCTCCTACTAGAGATTGATATAGAACATTTGGCTACCCCTATTTCCAAACTTGGATAGTAAGTTGTTGATATTGGTGAACAACTTAAAACCTTTTAAGAAGTTGCATACATTTCTTTTGAAAAGGATTACAAGAAGAAAAGGGCAGAACAATTAATGGTTGAAATAGATAAAGGCAAAGTAGCCCTAACCATGAATAAAGTCTTGTTGAAGACCGGATTGGAAACCGGCTGAAAGATTTTGGCTACTATCTCCCAATTTTCACTATTTTGTGTTGAGTTGAGAAAGAAGAGAGCTGATATTGAGAAGGAATTACAAAAATTAAGTGAAACATTCACACTGGTACATGACTCAGTAATCACTTTTGGTGGAAAGGTTGTTGATTTACAACACCAGTTAGAAATATATGAACATGAGAAAGTAAAGTAGGTAAGATCACAAAAGAGCTCCAGACTCAACTACTTCCAAAGGTAGAAATTATTCAGAGAGCATTCAAAGAGTCCAAGGCAATTTTGGCTACTCTAGAGATGAGTACAATTGATGCTATGGAGGAGTTACCAACACAAATAATGACACATGTTGAGATTACCAAGACACTATTAGAAACTTGGGACAATGATCTAAAATAGTTGAATTTTTCATTTCAGTGATATTTTCTTAAGAATTTCATTGTAAAGACCTTATAACTTTTATCTCTATATATATTCATGCAGTTTCGATAAATGTTTTTGATGTAATGTATATATTTTACTTCTTTATTTGTCATTATTTTAAAAGTGGGAGTATAATTAGTTTAAGTCTAAGAGTCAAAATTTTGTATGTACTGTAAAGGGGGAGTAATGATTTCATTTTTGTAAATAGCAGCAATTGCTAAGGGGAAGTATGAGTTGATGTATTTAGTAAGTCATCACTTTTTGCTTTGCACACTTAGTTGACAAATTTTTTCCTAAGTGTTGCCATCAATGCCAAAGGGGGGGGAATGTTGGCATTTGATCATTTGATCAACCAGTAATGTGTGTTTTCTTGATGCAACTGGTACATATTTGTTTTATAAAGAAATTAGAATGTTGTATGATGACTATGGTGCATGTTGTCATTGATGGAAACTATGTTTCTTAAGTCATCCAAGTCTTACAGTGCAACCAGTAAGACTTAATCAGTAAGTAGAGATAGTTTATATCAGAGCTATCAAATAGGGCTTAAACCGGTAAAAGGCAGATAGAGTTACATTTTGACAAACAGTATGTAAAATTCATGAAGAATGGGATGATGCGGTTTTGCAGCAGCAATGAAGACTGGTAGATAAAGATATGTTCATGACCGCATGAGCAATTTAAATTAGGTGAAATAATTTTGATTGACAGAACAGATAAGTTGTTAGAAACTCAACCGATAGTGATGATGACCACTAAGATCGGTTAATCGACAAAGAATTTGATATGTTATGCCGGTGCATGACTTATGTAAGGAGTGTATTATAAGATTGTCTAGATTCATTGAACCTAGGGAATTGTTCCAAAGTTCTAATTGACTTAATGATGTTTTTAAGATGTGTGCCAAGGTATGAAAATGAAGATGAGTATGAGCTTGAATGTGTGAGAGATCATTAGTGAATTTTGTATCTTTGATAGTGTGGTGATCACAAGAGTTATGTGATGAAGTATATGTGACATTGTAATGTTATGAAGTGGATCTTATCAAACACTGATGGTGTTATTTTGAGATCATTCTCATTGTTGTTATCCTAACACTTACAGTAGTCAAATCCCTTAACCAGGTAGGTCCTAACATGCCTTAATCATTTAAGTTCCCTAACAGGGAAGCTCTCAAAAAAGGTGGTAAATCCTCACACAAGGTTGAGCCTAACAAGTCATTAAGCTCCTCACAAGACTGGTAGGTAAATCCCCTAACTAGGTGACTCTTAATTGAGTCTTCTACTAATAGGGAAATTTCATTGTAAGACCTTAACCGATCAAGATTTCTATTCTGTAGATAGTTATCTTGTGGGTACTAACTCCCACCATGGTTTTTCCCATTTGGGTTTTCCACGTATAAATTTCTTGTGTCATGTGATCATTATTTTATTGGTTGATTTCATATGTGATTGTGTTTCTCATTTGCTTATCAAGTTTCAAGTTGTTAAGGTACATAATCAGATTTGTGTTACTTTTACTTGCACTGATTGACCCCCCTCTTAGTGCCTTATAAGTTCATTAGAGGTGCCTCTAACATAAAGGTAGAAAATAGAATAGTTTATTTATCAGTGAAACTAGATTAGATGTGAGATATTTTCATAAATATTGACATTTTATTTAAATGTCCTACCAAATGGAGGTCTAAACATGGAGAAATCTAGAAAAGGATACAAGATATGGAGTTGTTAGAAAGTCAATAAGAGTAGGTGAAGTTATTAGCAATATATTAGGAAATAAAGACCTCTATACCTT
This sequence comes from Cryptomeria japonica, assembly GCF_030272615.1. NCBI lineage: Eukaryota > Viridiplantae > Streptophyta > Pinopsida > Cupressales > Cupressaceae > Cryptomeria > Cryptomeria japonica. Next base: position 292,793,313 of record NC_081411.1, on the reverse strand, counting down.
AGCTTATATGGTGTACCTATTCTAATAGAGGTCATATCTAGAATGAATGTCCTAAAAATAAAGCTAAAATAAAACACTAGTTGCCACTAGAATAGTTAAACCTAATTCAATATATTGTCTATATTGTGAGGACTGGGACCTTCACCTTACTAAACATTTCCCGATAAAGAGACCATAAATTTGGTATGGATGAGATGTGTTTTGTTTGAATAAAACTTGCACCTAGTAAGAAAGGGATGACACATGATATCCACCTTGGCAAGGTAACCAAAATATTTATGGAGTTCAAAACAATCAAGAATTATAGGAGAGCAATCAAAATTTTAACTATAGAGGAGGACAAGGTAGAGGCTGAGGAAATAGTAGAAAAAATGATATTACTTGCTTCAATTGTTGTAAAATAGGCTACTATGATGTTGGATACTTGTTGAGAGAATGTTGGCAATATATGTGATTATTTATGTCAACACTAATATTTGATAATATTTGTTGTCTCTTTGTTGGATAGATGGAGAATGTGTTATGGCTGGTATGTTGGAGATGTTATTGATCATTGACGTGGAAGTCAATTTGAAGCTTTATCAATTGACAACATATTAGTCCATAGCCCATAATATTTATGGATGAATCTGATTCTATAACTTATGTTCATGATGGAGACACTTTAGTAGAAGTTTGCATGCTTGGAGATATCTTGGTATTTGTCCTAGTTCATTTTTTTATGATTTAAGGGTTAGTATTTTTCTCCATATTATACCACATTTTATTCTATTATTGTGAAAATAGGAAGTTAGGTATGGTGATGGCTTATGGGTATACTATCAAATGTTTAGAAAATTTTATTACCTACATAATAAGTTATAATTGTTTGATTTGGTCCTATTTTGATAGAAGAGAAGTTTCAAGTGAATCAAAACAATGCTTCACATTCTGCCACATTGATAGATATGATCATGTGGATTTACAAATATTGTATGGATAGTGAATAGGACCTATGAAAAGTATTTTAGGTATGTTAGTGAATTGAATAGTGATATCTTGCAAATTTTGTTGTTTAGGGATACAAACTTTCTAATAGATAAATGATTTTCTTCTAGTATATCATATTCAAGTGATTTGTTACATAAGGAGGTGAGTGGATAATGATTTTCTATGGGTCAAATTTCAAATGTGATAGGTCTTTGGAAGCTCAAGATAGAAACCAAATGCATTTTTTTCAGTTCAAGCTATATAGATGTTGTTTACAAGGGGCTTGAAGAAATTAAGTTTGTTTATTTGAATGACAAGCTTAATCCTTATCCTTCTTTTCTTAATAATAAAAAAATTGTTTAATCATGGAGTGATAAGTTTAATCCTTATTTGATGATGGATCATGGAATCTGATTTGGAATAATGATGCCAATAAATTATATGCAATTTAATCTAAAAGCACAAGACAACAAAAATAAAATAATTGTCAACACATAAATGTTGAAGGAATGTTAAGTTTTTATTAATCAGAAGGTGCGGTTGTGGAAGTTGCTTAAGTTAAATTCATGTTGTATGTTCAACATTAGCATATTTTCTATTCTGTAATTATAATATTTCCTAGAGTTATGAGTTTGAAACTAAGAGAATATTTACATGTGAGGTAGTCTGAGTTGTGTGAGACAAGTTTCCTTCCTCTCACTGCATGTAAGGAAAGTTCCAGTTTGCATCATGCAAAGAAATTTTCTCTTAGATTGTGTCGTGTGAGGAGAGTTTCACCTCTCTCACATAATTAATGTCTGAACATCATGAAGGCTATTTATGTAAAATCATAATAGCAACCAGGATTATATTTAGAAGGAAAGTTTACTCTTGAAGCTTCATAGAAGATTCATCATTAGTAGGTGTAGTGTCAAAAAATTGTGACCCTACCAATTTTTTACTGCATTAGGGTCCTCATGCATGCGATTTAAATCCTCTAGCTTGATCAGAGACCAAAGATTGCTCGGCTTCCAGAAGCAACTTCTTTCTTGGTCTATGCATCACCCTGTTTGTACTCTGCCCTGGAGAAAGGGGTAGGATAGGGGCATGGCACCCTTGTCCTCCCAGGAAAAGGGCATGGCTCCCCTATCCCTACTGTACTTTGGGGAAGGACCCTTCCTAGGGTTGCATTGGTTGTGCATCAAGTGGTAAACTCCCCCGATGTCAACCTCTAACTAAATTCAAATCCACTAACATGTATTTAAGGGGAATTAATCCTATCATTTGCATAGGTTGAGGTTAGATGAGTCATAAATTCATAAGAGATCAAGCATTCAAGAGAATTCAAGCATTCTGGCATTCTTTTCTAGCATTGAGAATTCTCAAGTCTCCCTTCAAGGCTAGGTGTTGCATTCAAGTGAAGGATTCAACCATTTAAGAGGAGATTGATTTCAACATTTCTACTACAACCTCTCTTGAGGTGATTTACAATTCAGTCTTTCATTTACATATTCTTGCAAGTACTTTCTTTCATTACTTGATTAATTCCAAAACTGGGGTTTGACCTAAAGGTGAACCCCCAATCCCAACCCATTTTCCTATCTTTTTTGTGTGTAGGTTATAGGTGCACAATTGTTCTTTTGGATTCAAGCTCCATTTGCAGAGGTGGAAAAGCCCTTTTCGTTTCATGATTTTTTTGAGGACCGTGTACATTCCTGCCACAGCCCTGACAACTATTTGTCAAATTTGTAGGGCGACTTCGTCTCAACATTTTATTGCCAGATCCAAGTGCACAACTTCATCTCATATTTCGATCTGAAGTTAAAATCAATTCTTTGTCACTTTTGCACTACATAATTCAATCAATTCCTTTCCATTTCAAACAAGAAAGAGGGGATCAACTTAAGATTCCCAATTCATTTAGAATTCAATCTACCATCTTTGTGTGGAGAGATTGAATCTATTGAACTATAATCTCCTCTTTCTAATGTAATGGTGAAAAGAGCTTGAATGGTAATCGATAGAGAAACTCTCATCTCTCTTTGAGGGAAAGGGTAGTTTCCTTCTTGATTTATCATTCACCATTTTCCCACCATTATATTTTTGTGAGCCCAACATCGTGCATGCTTTCATTTGAACAAAATTGCATATTATTCATTTACAAATTTCAAATTTGTACAAACTTAGTGGTTAATTCATTAAAACCCCTAGTTTTTAAAATTAAAATTGAACTTGTGATTTGTGAAAATTGCTTGTGGTTATCTTAGATCTGAATTTTTTTTTTATTGTCAAATTCAATTTCCTCATTATCTCGTTCAATTTACAATTAAATATTACAAAATTAAGAGGTTACTTGTTAGAACCCTAATTTTCAAAAATCATCTTGAACTTGTGCAAAAATTGGATTTCCATTTAATTTTTCAATTTTTTATTGTTCTCAGAATTGTCTTCATTCATACAATTCAAAATTTCAATTTCCCCCCATTTTCCCAAAATTCAAATTTCAAAATTAAGTGGTTAGGTCATCAAACCCTAATTTTTAAAATTAATTGGATTTTGTGTAAATTTCAAATAAGTTTCATCTACATTCATATTTCTAAACATTTTCTAATGTGTCTCTATCCATTAGGTTTGACCCTTTTCAAAATTGCAATTCAATTCCTCTTTTTCTTCAAAACCCTAATAGGGTCCTATTTTCACATTTGCACCTCACCATTTTTTTTGGGTTAGCTTTAAAATCATCATAATATCTATCCCTGAAAATTTTTGAAAAAAGTGGGTTGGACCATGTGCGTTCCCGCCACAGTCCTCGACTTTTTTCCCAAAATTTTGGGAGACTGTTATGACTATATTTAATAGCCTAAATCCAGAAGATTGGTTGATTTTATTGATTTTTGATCCCTCTAGAATCTGAAATACCTTCAAATTTTAACATTTCAACTTTCAAGAAGATTTTTAAAATTAAGAGGTTAATTATAGTCTTCCCTGATTTTTAAAAAAAATGATTTTAAAATTAACTGGTATTCCCTTGGCCATAATTTTAAAATTCCAATTTCCTTTCATTTTTGGAAATTGTGTCATCCTCTTCTCCCAACAAAGTTCAAATTGTGTAATCATTATTTTCTTGAATTTTGCATTAACCAATTTTGTAAGCTTTGTTCCACATTTCAAAATTCAAAATTTCCCCTCTAGTGCATGAGTTTTACCACTATTAGTCCTACCTATCCTATCCCTATTAGATGAAGCATTAGAATTAAGGCTTCCCAAGGTTTAATTACCGAGGAGATGGAGCCTAATTTGGGTGATTTCTTTAATGAGGATCATGCTTGTTCTTCCCACCCTAATGATGTGCCTATTCACCCCATTGATGGATCCCATGATGAAGAAGAAATGTTAACTAGGGTTTCTTTAGATCAACTTTCTACATTGGACAATCAATTTGATAGCTTTCAATAATGGATGTTCCAAGAATACCCTAATAGTGAAGCTCAACTTTCACTTCATAAAAAGATCTTAAAATATTCATTGTTTATAATGACAAGAATTTGGTTATTCCATACACCTTCCTTTACTATTTTTAAAACACCATCGACCAAAATATCGTGCAACTGTAGTATGGAGTGCATTTCATCTATTTTATGCCCAAATATTTCATCATACCACTTTCTTTTCAAAGGAACCCAAAATTTGATGTGTAGTTACTTCCAAAATTTCTAAAATAACCCTAATTCTTGGTGTTGGCATTAGTTTTAATATTTTATAACAACGATTTCTATATTTTTAAATGTTTGTTTTAAAATATCCATTACACCCCATGCCATTCAATTGTTGTGTTGGCATATAAGAATTATATGCATATCAAACCTTGTTCCTAAAATCTTTAATTTTTGAAATCATGGAAACATTACATAATTTAAATGAAGGGGACCAAAAGAATGTAGAGAGATAAAACAAACTCTATAGAGCAACTATTTTACATACCTCAAATACAAAATCATAGGAGCCCAGTCAAATCAAAATAGTGATAGGGTGGAACAATAAAAAATGGTAAATCAGGGAAATAATGAAAGATCCACAACACATTCTTATACAATGCAGTCCAGTTCAAAGATTTTCATTCAACACAAGATAGTGAAGGGGTCGTTATTATGATTTGTTTGAAGGTTCATAAGTTAAAGGCAGTCTACCATATAAAGAGTGAATAAATTGAAGAGCTCGATGAATTACCATCGTAGCATGAAGATGTATGATGTTAACAATAGAAAAATAATATTATGATGGTGGCGAAACTACAAAAAGTTTTGATCATATTTTTATTGAGCATGAAAGCAACCAGCTTGAGCCCATGAAATATAGGCATCATGTTGTAGAGTATCAACCCTTGGTGAACAAGGGTGTCACATTTTTTGAGGCTTCATCAGTGCAAGGAGCCATCCTCTTTGCTTCATAAGAAGGTGAAGAAATATGAATGCACAAAGTCGGTAATGGTGGCTACAATGATATATTTCAGTTGAAGGATTTTCATTCAACACAAGATAGTGAAGGGGTCATTACCAATAATAATATACATGCAAATTTTGGTTGCATCTTTGTATAAAATATCGCACAAGTTGAAAAGTTTGAAAATTAAATATGAAGTGGTTTCGATTCACCATTTTGTGTATAAGAAGAGAGGAGAGGTCAATGTCTTTGTTAATTTTCCTACAAAACAATGATGAAATGGGTCATGGTTATTATTACAACCATAAGTTGAATACATGAGATCTTGCTTGACTCAAATGAATTATAGTGTACTGATTTCTTCAAAACCTGCTACTTTCTTTCGTAGCTCTCTTTCCTCTCAGCTACATAAGACTATTTTTACTTGTAAAATTATTTATCTGGGTTGGTTGAGTTCTTGTTTCCTTTGTAAGAATGGACATTCCAAAAGGAGCTACCTATACTTATTAAGGCCCCAATAGTTTCAAGTCAGAAGATACTAGGGGTTCTAACCACTTTGCACTGAATATGGATAGAGTTTAACATGAAGTGTATGGTAGGCTAAGGATCCTTCCAAGATCAAGAGTTAGAGATGCTACAAGACAGTATGACGTTTGAATCAAACACAATGAAAAAAGTATCAAAATGATAGTGATATGTTACAAAAGGGTATTCTTGTAGTCAAGAGGTTTTGTCTCAATTTTCACAATCAAGTGACAAAGAGTTTTAAAAAAGTCTTTCAATGATAATAACAAAACATAGTCTTTCGTACAGTCACAACTTTTAGAAGAGAACGGGTCAAATTCTCACAATCAAGAGTCACTACCATAAGCCATTAATGCTTGCATGAAATATTGTAGCAGCATTCGAGACAAACCATTGCAACCCTAGCACAGATATAAATGAATGAATGAAGGTTTGTTAGATAATCCATTGAAAGGAAAGAGATATTCAATCATGAGTCCTATCAAAGCATGCATTGTAGTAGATACTATGATTGAATCAAAAGAACACAATGCATAAAATCCTAAAAAAGGTTATAAAGCCACAAAAGACAGTTGTGAATACAAAGATGCAATCACTTGAAGGGTCTAATAACCTTATAGAGTGGCAGTGGTTAGTCTAAGGGCATAATAATGAAGATAAAAACCCTCAAGGTTAGACAAAGATAATCCAATCATGAAAGTATAGTGAAGAAGGACAAGTAAATGACCTAGAACAATAATATAGAAGCACTATCAAAGCAAAAACCCAGTCAAAAAGTTAGGACAATCATGGGAAATGGGCGCACACTTAAAAAGATGAGAGCAATTTTGACGACAATAGTAGAGAAATTTTTGACACTTAAAGCATATTTGACCTAAAAAAAGATACTTTACAGATATGCCTATATATTAGCAGCAGTTTGCATACCAAAACTTTCATTTTGGGAACATTTGGGAGTGTCTCTTTGCATGCAATAATTTCTATCTGACATATAAGCTCTTGGAATCTAATCAATCATTTGATCATCATGCAAAATCAGTTGACTATATATGAATGCATATCTATATTTATCAATAGGAACACTACCCTTGTTGCGACTATTGCTTCAAAAGTAAACAAGGAAAAACCAGGAGAAAACAATACATTTAATGTTAGAGGCAAGATAAATACGTACTCACAGGCCTTGTAGCAGCCAGAGACAAAGGTAGACACGAGATGAAAGCATATATTCTGTGAATAAGCTATCTCTTGGAGATGCAAAAATGTTTTTTTAGAGAACCATGTAATCCTGATAAACTTTGCGCCATTCATTTTTCGCTTGATATGCTAAAATGTTTTTTAGTAGATAGCCTAAAATGTAGAACAAAATCCGCTTTGCGCCATTCATTTGCCCTTAGTAGCTCAATATGCTAAAATGCAAGTTTTTCTATCTTTATTTTTTATTTAAGGCAATCAAAATACTTTTAAATTTAAATTTAAGATAGTTTAAATAATAATTTAAATGTTTAAGAAAATATTTATTTTGTCTTTAAAAATTGTCTTAAAGCTCCTTTTTATGTAGTAGTGGTGAAATGCTATTACTTTTATTCTTATTATATTTTTAATAGAAATAAAAATATATAATATAATACATAGGCTAATATAATTATTTATTATTTATGAATAAAATTAATATTTAAAATAATTAATAATTTACAAACAAAAATATTACAATCGATCATTTAAAAAAAAATCTATTATAAATCAAAAGTTTTGTATAAATGCGCATTGAATTTAAAGTACTTAGTTTGAAAGCAATGTTGTTTCATTTTCAATTAAAAGCTAAATAGGGAAAATTACCTAGTAGTTGAATGCGTTCCAATTCTTGTGATAGAAATTGTTGATTTAATGTCCAACTTTTGTATAACATTGCACCAATAGTTGTGACTTTAAAGTTGTTATTGTTGATGATAAGTACCAATAATTGAATGAAATATATTTCTTACCTAATGACCAAATTAGTCATTTATAGTTGTGTTTTCTTACCTGATGACCAAATTGGTCATTTATTTAGTCATTTATAGTTGTTTTTCTTACTCGATGACCAGATTAGTCATTTATTTAGTCATTTATAGTTGTGTTGCACAAAATGACTAAAATTTGGTCACTTTTACTTATCGTGACTAAAATTTTTAGTCACCTGGTCATTTATTGGTCATATTTCTACTAGTGTTGGTATGGGAGATGGTTGTGAAACAAATGCAAGACTTACAGAAGGAGGTATCAAATCTCCTTTTATACTTGACTGCTTAAAAATTAATTGAATTATCGGAGTGGACTAACATGGGCTCAAATTTTGTGCTCACTTAAGGTGACCATTGTGAGGACCAAATTTGGGTCTTGATTAAGATCACTCATGTGTTGGGTGCCCTGGTCCTAAGAGTTAAGATTCAGATTGAAGGAGAAGGTAGGCAAGGAGGTGAAATTTCTATTAATTTAACCAGAACCAACCTCTCTTTGATAGAGAATTGAAATACAAAGAGACCAAAGATATTTAGTTTGATTAACTCTAATCAATAGAGTTATGAATGCTAAGTTCTATTCCTTTGTTCCATAGAGGGTGATTTGAAATTAAATTTAAATATTAGCTCATCAAGTTTATAAGTATGTATAAATGATAGCATAAACTACTAGAATAAAATTCTAGACACTTCAAAATGTACTATAAGTTACAATAATCAAACAAAGATATAGAGGGGCACCTATAACTGAAATCAAAGCATGTATATCCCAGCCATAGTTGGAGGGTACCGTAGTCTAGCGAGTGTCTGAATTGTAGTAATTGTTACAATATAAGATTAGCATGTACAAAACTCATGATACTCAAGAATTATACCAAAATGTATAGGACTGAGGCTCCAGGATTGTAAAGGATTTTTTTCCAAAAACTGCTATGAAAATATTTCTCTATAAACCCCCTATACCTACAGACTATCTCAAAATTTTAGATTTCAACCTACACAAGCACAAAAGGAGGATAAATGTTTGTGGCTATATGGGAGTTTGCCTCACTTAAGCCCCTATTTTTGTATTCCTACCTTTACAAATAGAAATAGTGGATCTAATAATAAAGTGTGTGTGCTCTAATTCTTAAGTGTTTCTATGGCTATCATGAGCAATGATGAGCATAAACATAAGAGAAAGTTGTACTCAAATGTGTTAGAGTGAGCTCTAGAAGAATCAATCAAAAGTTGATGTATAAACAAACTCAAAAGTGGATAAATGTGTAAATAATGGCAAATAAGTAATTAATAATACATTTAAGAAATGTAACTTAGAAATGTGAGAATAACATAGAATTATACCAAACCCTTGAAGAGAGGTACAGGTCAATCAACAATCAGTAATTCCCTATCATCATCCAACATTTCTTGAAGCTTCAATCATCTTTGTGATAATGGTGAATGGATAATGTTCAAAACTTCATATATCAGATTTGTAGACCTATGTGATCAATTTTGCAAAGCTTCACTATCATAAGGATTGTATATCCAAAAGAGAAAAGCTACTAGCTTTTATATGAGCCACAATGTTGTTGTTTTAAAATATCAATAAAGATCAAAGGTTAAAATTGATGCCAAATATTGTAATGTCAAGGTCAATACTCAAAATATTCGAAAATATGAAGGATTTTGGTGGAAGACAGTTATTGGGTGCCTTCCCCAAATTGAGTTGTTAGAAAGGGAGATGCAAGAATCTATACTTGTGAAATTAGATTTGATCTTAATTTGGTTTTTGATGATTGATATTTAACTTAAATTGTCCTTCAAACATAGAAATCTAATTAATACTTAAAAAAATTGTTTGCTGCATGAAAATATTGAAGAAAAACTGAATGAAAATGGATGAGAAAAGAACAATTGTTGTATGAGAACAATAGGCATTATGACAGTGAATGAAAACCCATTATAAAAACCTGTGAACAAGTATGTTGATAAAATTGAAAGAATCGTTGCCAAAATTTAAATACAATCTAACTCCTTTCTGAACAATTGAATGATACACATTTTCTTCATTAAAAGAGAATGCGGCAAATAAAATCATGCAATACCCAGCACTATGTTTTGTTACCTTTGATCATTACGATATTTTGGCAAGGGTGTACGCTATATGACATATAGCAAGATGTTGACTGGATAGGTGATACAATTCACTACCAGACAGCATGCTATTGTCTTCTTAATAATGCATTGTTCTTGTATAATTGAATTTGATCACTACCAGAAGGAATATGATTATTTTTATCATATTTTTACCTCTTTGACAATATTGACTGGTGATAACAATTGCTAGCAGACAGCACGTCAAGCCCTAATTTGGGTATTAATTTTGCTTTTTCAAAGAATCAGAAATCCCACAAAGGATCTTGTTCCACGGCAAGCCCTATATTCTCATTTCCGTTTATTTTAAGGAATAGCATCAAGAGGAATGGCACATAATTCAACTTATTCAGAAGAAATGATATCGGATATTACGAAGTGCTCCCTTCGGTTGCAGTGATATCTAAGGTGGACGAGACCTACGAAGTTGCTGCATTGAAAAAGTCACACAGATGCCAATGGTTTCCATTTTAATAACAATTAATTTCAACTTGGCATCTAGGGTCATTAGTGTATTGTCTTCCTTTCCGCTAGATATCAAGTCACTAATTGATAAAAGTGTTCTAGCATGTCGGAATCATCGATATTAAGGGCCTTTCTTATATTCCAAGATCGATTTAATCAAGAGAATATAGAGATGGCGTTAGTATCAACCTTTTTCATTGATCAGCTACGTTAGGTGGTTTAATTTTAACCTATATTAATATCATTCATCGATGAGCAACAAATATATGATGGGAATTGGATAGAAATATATTAATAGCATTTCTATCTTTAAAAAATAATATGGAATTGATATCAAGAAATATCATTTTTTTTTTTGATCGGTAGAGTCAAGATTTGTATTGATTTGAAATAATTACAGTAGCGTCATAGCTAAGAAACATAGCATTAACCTATTCTCAACAATCCCAACAAAAAATGGTTTCCAAAAACAGGCAGAAAACCATTATCATTATGATTCATGCTCTTTTTTCTAAAAACAACAAAATTATGCAGTCTTAAGATAATAGGACTAAAAGGTTTATATGGCAGATTTCCAGTTGCCTAGATAACAAGGAGTTTAAACATAATGAGAAACCAAAATATGTTAAATGCAACTATGTCTTATGTTTGAAGGCAAAAAAATTTCACAACATCGAGGAGAAGGCCTAGCTTGCACTGAGAGGATTAGGTTGGGGTAGATCAATTCTTGCTCTTCCTCATCGTCTGCCAGCTGGGCAACCTTGGCCTCGACTAGAGGCCCAACGGCCTCTGTTTAAACCACCCGTACAATTCTGGTCACGACCCTGGCCACGTCCAGAGATCCGATGACCTATATTTGAGCCACCTCTACAATTCTTATCAGCTTGGGACTCTACGTCTACAGGTTTCATGGGCAGAATTCCATTAAGTCTTGCTAACTTGAAGAGATCCTCTTATTTTCCTTGAACCTCCGGGTTCTCTCCTAGAAACCGCCATTTGAGGTAACTAAAACCAACTCCGACAAAGACTCTATGTCTCTCCAAATCTTTCCCTTTCAAATCCAATAGGAAAGGGTAATATTTGATGAGCTCTGCATGAGCGTTAAAGAGAATCCGACCACTTGGTTGAGGTGCCCAAGAGTCGTGGAGGGTCTTACTCAATATTTGTTGAAATTCCTAAAGAATTTCCTAAGGAAAAATCTCCTTGGTGAGGTTCCATATAGCTTGCTTGGGTAGTGTTTGGTCCAACATAGAAGTCACAAATCTAGAGGAGATGCAGGTGTTTTCTTGTGGGTATTCTTCCCTATTCAGATGGGCGCTACCTAGAATCATCTTAACTGCTAGAAGAACTGGAGGGTCCGCATGAATGAGGAGACGCTTCAGTCTCAAGTCCATGATCTTTCTGAAAGAGACCTGGCGAGTGGAGGCATTGAGGGAAATGGGAGTGTCTACACCAAAGCATGAGAAGGGCCTTGGGTAGACACTCATGATGAATCCAAATGGTGCCTCAGTTGACATGGTTGATCAAGGAAAACTGACAAGAGAGAAAAGAAAACCAAAGTGAATTATGAAGATTTTTGTAGGAAAGAAGTGAAGGCAGCATGCAAAAAATGCTTCAGCAAGATAATCGGGTGCACGTCTCAACACCTAATAATGGGGAGCAGATGAGCATTAGTGACTCCAATGAAGGTGGCGGAGAATAATTGTCCAAGGCAAGTCAAATCTCCAAGTCGCAAATAAAAAGAGAAACCTACGAACAACTCATGCATAGGGTACTAAATGATGGCGGAAGCCAACTGGAGCTTCGAGAAGCGCATATAGAAGAGCTTAGATAGGTTTAAGCGAAGGGTTGGTAGAAGCTAAACCGAACCCACCATAAACCCTAGATTTAAGTGGAGACTTGAATTCAAAAATAAAATAGCCGTTGACCCTAAACCAGCAAAGGAGCCGTTGACCCTAAACCGGCGAAGGAGCGCAGGAAAAAATAATACAAAACTAAAATCTACACTCAATCAAGATGATCAAGAGCATTCCCAAAACTCTAAATAGCCGAAACCTGCTAAATGATTTGATTTGCATTACCACTAAGATGATAACTCTAATCCCACTAGTGAATAAAAGTTCGTTGAGCTGCTATTTTTGATGAGGCATCTACCACTGCATTAGCTTCCCTATAGATATGTTTAGCTTCATAATGCTCAATTCTGGTCAATTTTTCTAATATTTTCTCTAAGATTGCTTGAAGTCTCCAATTTGGAGGTTTTTTATTTATTATTGCATTCACTGCTATCTTCGAGTATCCTTGCACTATTTTTTTTAAAGCCATGGTCAATGCAGTCCATCAAACCAAGTTGTAGAGCTATGAATTTTGCTATATTATTAGTGTCTGGTGGAATTGGCTTTTCCATTTTACCTATGATTTCTCCTGAGTGATCTCTGATTACGTAACCTATTCCACAGGGGCTTGGGTTGCCTTTGGAGGCCCCATCAAATTTTAATTATACCCAATCAGGCTTTGGGAGGACCAGGTTGCATCTTTTCTAGCATTGATTTTTTGACCAGAGGGTGAAGGCAATCCGATTCCTTGCCACTTTAGCCTGATATTTTCATCCCATGAGGAGAATACTTTGGACTATTCCAAAGAAAATGCTATTCTACAGTTGACTGAGTCCACTATTGCTGATTCAAGTGAATTTAGAATTGATTCCTACCTCCTAGCTTTGCCTTCAAATAGCCTATGATTCCTTTCTTTCCAGATTTCCTAGACTAAGCATGATGGGGACACTTCCAAAATTTGACTCAAGGAGCTCTCCTTAAGAGGAAGTGGCCAACTTTGCAATAGAGACTTGATGTCATTTGGCAGGGCTATAAACAAACCCAACTTAGCACAGAGCTATCTCCAACATTTAGAAGCAAAGGGGCAATTCAAGAGGAGGTGATCCACTGTCTCTGATTAGGCTTTACACAAAATACATCTCGATGGTCCTTCGTAACCAATTCTTGTAAACTTATCTGCAGTTAGATCTTTTTTTTTGAAAAGCTATCCAAGCAAAGATGTCTACTTTTGGGATGACTTTGGGGCTCCAAATCAACTTCAGAGGGATGTCTTGCTTATTCTAATCTGCAAGGCTGACTAGAATTCTATATCCATCTTTTGAATTATACTGCCATGTTTTGGATGATGCCCAGATCAAAGAGTCTACCCCTCTTCTGGGAGTGATATTTCTTGCTTCTATTTGTTCTAGGAGTTGTTCTAGATCTTCCCTTGGAATTGGCAGGCTCTCCATTGATTTCCATCTTTGATTTTGGGAATTCAACATGTCAACCATTTCCAGATAGTCTTTAACTCAAGAACCCCAATGTTGTTTAAATCAGTATTTTGTAGCAGGAATATTAATTGAGCTTGCTAGAGGTGGATAGCCATCCCAAGAGTCCTCCCAGAAAAGAATAGATGCACCATCATGAACATACCAAGAAATAGAATCTGAAACCAAACTTCTATGGGAGATGATAAAATTCTAGGTTCTGGACCCCTTGGGAAAATCGCCTGATCTGAGGATGTTTAGATGGTCCTAGTTTGGTAGATACTTTGTTGCCAACATTCTGACCCATGTTGCATTGGGATTTTTTATGAACTTCCAAACTAATTTAGCCCCTAGGGCTATGTTTTTCAATTTAAGGTCTTTGATGCCTAGGCCACCCATTGATCTTGGCTTGATAATTTTGTCCCAATCTATTTAGGCAATTTTATGCTTCTCCTTAGTATTTTGCCAGAAGAAATTTCTCATTTTCTTAATTATGAAACAATTAGCATTAGATGTTAAGGATAATATGGATAAGAGATAAATAGGAAGGGTCGAAATCACTGCTTGGATCATCAATATCCTTCCCGCCCAAGAGAGCCACTTGCCCTTCTAGGAATTTTCCTTTTGTTCGACTTTTAATTTTATAGGATCCTAGAATTTAGAATTTGTTAGACCTGGGTCTAGTGGAATGCCCAAGTGAATACATGGGAGACATTCTTCTCTGCAGTTTAGAATTCTAAGAATTTTGGTCTGTAATATAATTGGAGTAGTGAAAAAATAGACTTTAGTTTTATCCTTGTTTCTAATTTGGCTTGAAGCCCTTCCATACATTTCTATTATCTAATTAAGATGGGAGCCTTCCTTAACATTTGTTACCCCCAAGAGAAGATTATCATCTGCAAACTGCTAATGTGTGACTACAAATTCTTTTATTACTTTGATTCCCTCTAGCAGATTATTAGTATAGCTAGCTTTGATTCCCCTTCCCAAGGCCTCCCCCATTATGATGTAGAGGAAAGGAGATAAAGGATCTCCTTGTCTTATACCCCTTGAAGAGGAAAAGAAGCCCACTAGCTTTCCATTTATCAAAATTGAAAATTTAGGTGTTGATATGCATTCAAATACCCAATTAATCCATTGATTATCAAAGCCATATGCTTGCATGATTTTACAGATAAAGTGCCAATCTACACTATCATATGTTTTTGTTATGTCTAATTTTATTATCATACCTAGCCTATTTGTGCTTTAAAGAGTGTGGATTGCTTCTTGCACTATAATCACCCCATCAAGGATTGAATAACCAGGGACAAATCTAGTCTTCTCTTCTGAAATGATGCTATCCATGAGAGGCTTCATTATGTTAGTCATCACTTTTGAAAGAATTTTATAGACTCTACTGCATAAGGAAATGGGCATATAATCTCCAAGATTTTCTTCCTTCTCCTTTGGATTGAGCATTTTGAAGGTATTGTTTACTTATTTGAGAATTTTCCCTAATCTTCTTGAGCACTCTAGAGCTTCTAAAAGGTCCTAACCTAAGATGTGCCAACATTTCTTGAAGAAATCTACAGAAAATCCATCCGAGCCAAGAGCCTTACCAGAGGGGAGTTGGCTTAGAGCTTTTTAATATTTCTTCCATCTTTATTCTTTCATTTAGCATCTGATTTTGTTCTTCTAATATGATCTTGGGATCCCTAACAAAAGCTTTTTTTGTTCTAGCAGGTGAGATCCTTCATTGTTGTTTAAAAGATTAGAATAAAAGGAGATAATCTCTTTCTTAGTTTCCTCCGGATCCTATGAGAATTGGTAATGCTTAATTTGCAGTTTTGATATGCAATTCTTGCTTCTTCTAAGTTTTGTTACGTTATGGAAGAGCTTGGTATTTTTATCCCCCATTCTGAGCTAGTTCTCTCTAGACTTTTGCTTCTAGAAGATTTCTTCTTTAGAAAGAATGTCTTCATACTCCAAGAGGAGGGTCCTTTCCTATTGAAAATATTCTTGATCCATTCCCACTGAAATGATCTTGTCGTTAAGAGCTACTAATCTCTCTTCTTGTAATATTTTTGTTGAGAATATGTTTTTGAAGTGCTTAGAATTCCATTGGAACATTTTCTGCTTAACTAATTTTAGCTTTGCAATGAAGCAAAAAAGTTTGGATCCCTCAAGAGATCCTTCCTTCCACCGGTTTTCTATTAGTGTAAGAAAATTTTGGTCTTTCATCCATATATTTTCGAACCTAAATGGAGTCCTAGAAGATCCCTGGGTACCTTGCAAAGAGAGAAAAATGGGGTAATGATCTGATCTTGAACAAGGAAGGACATTACATGAGGGAGTGAAAGGAAAGAGCCTCAAGTCCCCTTGCTAGAAAAATCTGTCTATTTTTTCTGTAATATTACTAAATCCTTTTCTTCTGTTTGCCCATGTGAAGGTGTCTCCTGAATCTATTTCTAAAAGAACATTCCTTTCAATCCAGTCATTGAAGTCCTTCTGAGAGCCCCCTAAGCGAATGATTCCTCCCCTTTTATCTGATGTGCTCCTAATAGCATTGAAGTCTTCCCCAATGAAGACTTGTATCTCAGCTAAAGTGGACAAGATTGCATCTAAAGAAGACCATGTGAGTTGCTTTTTGTGTGGGGACACTGGGCCATAGGTATTAATAATAAAAAAAGAAGTGTTTGATTGAAGATGGGTGATTTTGGCAAGAAGCCAGTTACTGCTAGATGCAATACCTTCAGCTTTGATTTGAGAAGGCTTCTAGATAATCATTAATCCTCCAAAAGCTCCTTATGAGGATACCGTCAATTGAAGAGAATCTTGGAATAGAGAGATAAATCCACTTCCAAAGGCTACTACTTACTTGTCCTCCAGTTTAGTTTCTTGCAATAGGATTAAATTTGTAGTGACCAAAAGAATCCTTCTTTTGATCACCCTCTGTTTGTTAGGGGCATTGAGGCCGCTACCATTCCATCATAGGATTTTCATTGTTGTTCAAGAAGGGGATTCCCCTTCCCTACTTTCTGTAGATCCAATAATTTAGATTGATTGTCTGCTGCTGCATCCTGGGATCTAGCTTCTATGAATGATTTTCAGCCCTTCTTGGGAGGGGAAGAACCAAAATCTAGCTTCTCTAGACCCTCATGAATCTAGTGAAGCCCTAGTTTCCTTTCTTCTTTAATCTGAAAGTAAAGAACTACAAGTGGAGTGTCTAATATTGAGTCCTAGTCTTCCTCTCCTATCATGAGGTTTTGCAGAAGATTCTGACCATTCTGTTCACTAGTCAAATGCAGACTATTAGGGCCTAAAGGTGGGGAGAAAAGAATATGAAAAGGGATTTTTGTCAAGAGGTTAAACTGTTGGTTGGAAAGGGGAGGACCTGAAGAAGGAAAAATCTCTCCCTCTGATAAGTGTGACTCAATATTCTCCTCCAAATTAGCTTTAAGATATTCTTCAATAACTTCCTCTTCATGTAAGATTTTTGATAAATGAACACTTTTGCTTTTACTAGGTCTTGTTGACTAGAGGGATCCCTTATGATTCTTACACTTATGATGCTCTTTCTTTTGGAAGCCTTAGTTAAAGGTAGAGAAAATATATTGAAAGCCCCTCTAATCAAGGAAGGAGTTTTTTTTTGCCCAAACAAACTCCTGATGGCCTTTTGGGATCGAGGATTAGCAATCGGTGATAAAATGAGAGGGGGTTGATTCAAAGGAGAGGGCAGGGAACCCTGAGGAGTCTAAGTTAGAGTCGAATGGTTCAGGCCTACTAATTTATCTCTTAGACATAGACTTGATCTAGGAGAATGAAGGAGTTGAAAGTTTGGATCAACAATTGAGGTAGGAGGAGAAACTGAAGCTCTGACTTGGGACTACCAAAGAACCATCTTAACTGCCTGGGCTGAGACTAAAACAACTAGGTCCATTGGGTCTGAAACAGTTACTCGATCCAAGGCCCTCATTTGAATGTCTGGGTTGGCAATGATTGGCACTGAATGCTGATGAGGAAGGTTGAGGGCTCCCATGGAAGCTGCCAAAGAATTGTTATTAACTATTTGGTTCCTAAGCAAACATTTACCAAAAACTTTGTTACCCAATATTATCACTTTCTGTTTCCATCTACCCAATTTCGAGATTATTTCTAGTTCACTATAAAAACCTTTCATGAGATCAATCTTAACATAAATGTTTGCTATATCCCATTTAAGGCCTTCAAGGAAGTCAGCTTCAATCCCCACCAAGTATCCAAGAGCATCACCGATCTTCAAGAGTAACTCCAGACACCAAAACTCAGATGGAAGGCCTCCTAAAGACAACCAAATAGGATTTCTCTCAAATCTGTGATGCACCAGATCAAACCCTAGTTTCTATTCAAGGAAGTGAAAGGTGGAGCCTTGGAAGAATAGAGGGTTACCTTTCATGATTGCTTTCTTCAAAGACGCGTCCACACATTCTAAGAAAAAGAAGGCATTTTGCATGCATCTTACTGAAATGAGGTTTGGGAAGGAAGATTTCCACCAATCAATAATATCTTTGCTTGACCCTCCAAAGCCACATCATTTTGCAAAGAAATCATTTTCCTTGAGGTGGTCAATCATAAGATTCAAAGAGTCAGAAGGAAGCACAAACAATTTGCTTCCCATAGACTTCTTGTTCCATTTCTGGTCCTTACACTCAAAATTAGGTGTGGGCCAAGGGGGAAAACATTTTATGGAACTCGTGGCACGCAGAACCCTGCATGGCAACCCAGATGTAGATAGAGGGCAGACTTGCAAACTTTGGCGATAGGTTTGCTGCTTGAAAGAAAGAGTTTGCTTGAGAGGAGCAAAAATTTGAATCCTAGTTGCAATAAGGATGCAGTTTTAACCAGTCGCTACTTTCTTCTCCCAAGAGTCTAATTTTTGATGCTTCATTAGGGCATTTGGCCAAGATTTCTGATATTTTGCATGCTGAACATAGCTTTGAAATGGAGGGCTTCCTTGATAGCTAGGATTCTTCTAATAGCTTGGAAAACCCTTGAGAGCATGACATCCACCCTGATTTTGAGTTCGCAATGGATTTCGAATCCTCTAGTTGTTCTGCAAATTAGATCTCAGGTCTTGGTGTAAAGGGAGAAAACCGCAAGCAGTCCAATGCTAGTTTCTCATTCTATCTTTGCTCACTATGTCCACAAAGATTATTTTTCAATGTACAACAATGTACTCAAGATATTTTTGAAAAGAATGATTAATAGAACAATTAAGAAATATCATTTTTTATTTTTAGTTAGTTTGGAACAAAACAATCTATTAAAAATAAGTATTTAGATGATGGTATCTCTTGACCTTTTACATAAATTTGATTTCATTTGATTTTAAGTGTGCAACTTTGATAACATCGAGATTTTTCCACTGTCATGGCTTAAAATTTGGATAACAGAAACTAAATTAATTTATTTCCCAAGGCAGAACATTGAGAATTATAAAGTGATGAATGAATATCACTACAAAGAAAATTTATAAACTACATACCCAATTCTACTCTATAAATTGTGCATTCCTCTCCACAGATGTCAAATGCGAGCACTTAAATCCAAAATTTCTACGGTTAGTCCCAAAATATCTTTACTAATATTGAAAATATGGTTTGCAATTTTCAAATACATTTGCAAAAATAAATAATGATAATGGAAAATAAAATCATGCATGTGTAGTCAAACAAAAAATTAAATTTACTAGTGTTAATGCTTAAAAAAAATAAACTATAGTCATAGAAATTAGAAAGATGAAAATTATGATAATTTCTTATGAAAATTGGATAAGGTTATGCATTGTGTTTATTTACATGGGCCTATGGCCCGCATTATGTTATGGAAATGACTCCCAATGTAATTAGGCCCATTTTGTTAGCCTAATGTCAATTTATAATTTATAAATATAATTGGACCATTTGCCATTAAATAGTTGGTAATGAACCTATGATTGAATCACACCATTTACTATCATATCCTTAGTTATGAAGAGGTAATCATTGAATCTCAAGTTGAATGATTTAGATTCATGATATTTACATAAAACAAAAAAATGCTAAATGAGATGACCTTCCTCCCCACATAAGCCACCACATTTCCTTAGTACATTGGTCTTAGTCTAGTGGTTGAGTGCATTTCCTACACAAATATCTTGAACTCCATTGGTTTGACAAAAAATCGATGGTGACCATGGGCATTATCTTTTTTATTCATTTTGAACTACTCGACCATGATAAGAAATTTGAAAAAAAAGTATCAAAAAATATTCACAACATTGTTACAATAGATGATAGTATAAAGCCTTAGTTCTTACAAACCACATGAATAACTATTATGAGAAATTACATATTTTTTATTTTATATACATCAAATATTTAGATATGATAAGTTGTTTGCATACCAAATATAGAGTAACTTATAGTTGATTTTTTATGTTAATTAAATGATGTCTTTGTAATGAATCCTGCTAAATAGGAAAATATGTACTCACTATCTAGTTTGTCTAGTACTCAATGAATTATTGAATGTTCTGAAGGACTTACCTAGATGAATTTCATTATGTATAAGAAAGAAAAAATCAATGTGATTCTAACCATGAAATTATCTTGGGAGAATAATCCTAGATGTATAATCAAATGTTAGTGTCAATATTGTATATTTATTGCAAAATTTAACTATGTGCTCTCTAAAATAATTTTTGAGAAATCACGTAATTAATAGATGAATAATTTTACAAATTATATTGCATTAAAATAAGAAACTATTCATGGAACTCTATATGCAATTTAGGAGCTCAAAGACAAATATTGCATGCCAAACAATAACATAAGTTTCTAGAACTATAATGTATTAAAATAATCAAACTAACTAGAATATGTCTCCATGCATATTTAATATTTAAGTAATAGGAATTTTATAGGCAAGGAAAGCTTTATGTCTCTATTCTAAATTCGATCCTATTGTTGTGGAAGTTAATTATTTGTTATCCATCTCATTTCTAAAGAATGAATTAATGAGGGAAATATTTCTATTGGTTTTGATTCAATAGTTGGGTGAGTTAACTAAGATATAAATAAATTTTTTCCAAAATTATTGTCTCATTTAAACAAATTTATTCTTTTACATATTAGGTTTATTATTTAATATCATGAAGGGAAGAAATTGTGTCAAGGTTGTCACACTCTTGATGGTTATATTTAGATTTATTATGGAATCCAAGTTTCACATTTATGTGAAATAATAAGTAGCTAGTATGTGCAATGACATGTGGAAGTGTTACAAAGATTTTGGGTATTCTTATATATTTAACACTTACATTATAAAGTATATTTGTAATCATCCTATCCCTAAGAATTGTATTTCTTTGAGAATTGTAGTCATACACATTAGTGCCTCTACCAAACATAAACATGTTATTAGTACAATAATAAATTTTATTTATTTCCTTCTCGATACTAGACTTACCAATGTTTTTAGCTTTTTGATATATCTTTTTGTTGATTTCATGCATTTAAATGTCTTCATTAAATTTGAGGATATCTTGAGTACCATAACCTCTTCCTTCTCAATCTTTTTATTTTATAGTTTATAAGGTTTATTTAGGTACATATATGAATCTTCAAGCTTGAAAGAAGATATTATCTTTATAATAATTTTTAGAATACTTAACTAGTAATATAAGAAAAAATACAAATAATTTTTATTATGAAATTGTTAATATCATCTCTAATAATATAAAAAATTTGTTGGCTCCCAAAATTATGTACCATTCTAATCATATTTAAGCCCAATTACTTACCAACTAAGGATTGAGAGCTTCTTAATCATGATTAAATAGGGAAAACTACAAACCATATGATAAATAATGGAAAATTTATATTTTCTAAGACCCACATAACCAAATTAATTTTTATATGCTTTTTTATTTTAGATAATTAAAGAGAAATGGTGAAATTAGGGATCCGAGCATAGGCTACACTTAATGAATATGTATACTACAAGTTAATATTACTGGGTAACTACATGTATTAGTTTTCCACTACCTCAAACACATATTAATAAAATATAAAACCATGTAAAATGTTTACTATGTATCCTTCCCAACCGCAAAAAATATTAAATAATAAACTTCAACTCTATATGTGGTCTTAAAAAGAATAATATGCATATCCAATCTAGAAGAAAAAGGTAAAAAATACTTCAAATGATTTGATTTTTAAACTAGTAAGGATATACAATAAAAATAAATATATTACATGTTAGGATTATTGATAGTCCCAAAGACACTGAGAGGGAGGGGGGGTGAATCAGTGTCTAACCGATTAGCAGAATATTTAAACTTACTAAGAACTTTGCATCCCAAAACAATGTACCAGTAGATAAGAATTAATGCAGTAAATAAGAATAATAGAGAAAGCATAGAAAACACACCATAACACAATATAGTTAATGAGGAAACTCGGTGTGGAAAAACCTTGGAGAGATTTGTGACCCACAATATTCACTCATTGGCCAATGAATAAATATTACTTACAATGAGGGGCCTGCACATGCAGGAAGGCCAACTGCCTAGAGCTCACTGCTCAATAAGAGTCACATTGACTACAAAAGTGGATTATCAAATCCAATACAATGTACTGCTTCAAATTAGCATCAACTATGCTAGGTTCAGTAGTGGTTTAAACTCAGTCTATAACCAAATCCTTATACAAAATTTGCTCTCTCCTCTATACCTTACATTCATTCACTCATACATTTGACTTACAAGATCTCATAGATGTATGAGTCTTTTACAATGTAACATATCGGCTTTACAAAAGATAATTACATTAAAATACAATAAACAAAAGTTTGTTCCCTATTTGGTGGGGTGTCGGTATGCATTGTTGCCACTGCCGATGAAGTGCCTATCGATGTATGTAGAAGTCTATTGCTGGTGTTGGTAACTATAGGTGGTCTACCAGATGAATGCCAGATGGTTGCTAGATGGTTGCCAGATGGTTGCCATCAATGACAACATCAATTATTCTCATAACAGTGTAGAATACCAACAATCTCCCCATTTGGCATTGATGGCAACGCTCATAAGAAAAATCCAAAAACTGTTCCAAAAACTGAAGTCCAAAAAGTTTCCAAAAAGATGTGCTCCCCCTAAGCAAATGATCTTCTCTGAATAAGTATGTTTCTCTCAACTACTCCCCCTTTGACATAAATGACAAAGGTTGTCAAAAATAGTCAAATGAGTGCAAAAATTTCACCTCAAAGTTTGTAACTGGTTGGTTAAAATCTGAAAGATGTCTGCCAAAACTAAATTTAGACTCTGCATGAATCTTTTGTTGTCGGTTAGGGTTCCCTCAGTTTGTTGGATCTTGTTGGTGAGATAGTGCATGTGTTCTTCCAGTGATCACTATCCTTGAAGTAATTCCTTAAATATTCCATTTCTTAGAGAGATAAGATTGTCCAACTTAGGACCAAGTTTGTATTTAAGTTCTCAGGCATTAGACATAATCCTTGCCTTCTCTTTCTCAAGTTTCTCCAATTTTTCCTCAAAACCTACTATTTCTTGCTCAATAACCGATATAGGTTCGGATGAACCAATTATGTTATCAACTATGTCATCTATTTCTTTCTGTACTCTACTGATCTCCTTTTCTAAGTCCTTTGTCAAAAGATGGGGTTTGCATGTTTCCTTGTAAAGCTCCTTGTATTCCAAAATTGTAGAGTTCAGTATCAGTAATAGTGTATTCATGTGTTCTTTGTACTTCTTTATTGTGTCTTCAAAGAATTTATCCTTTTAATTTTCAACTTTCTCCCTGAAGGTGTCCTCCTTCACCTTGTCAATAGTTATTACATTATTAGTAATAAATTTTGATAGTGTGTCCAATTTTCCTATAGAATCCTTGATGTGATTAGTGTTACAATTTGGTGCAATCAACTTCAGAACTAGTAAAGTTTTATCAATTTTCTTGTAGGCCAATGCATTGCAGTCTGTTATCTTCTTGATTTAATCTAAAAGTACTTCAGTAACATTTTTAGGTTTGAATTCACTTGTTGAAGTGCAATTACCTTTATTACCTTTGTGCTTCCATCATTAGTAACCATTTTGTTTGTGTTTACCTTCGGTGGATCAGTCTGATTTTGCATTTCAACTAGTAAAGGTTTGTCTGATTGTTTAGGTGTCTCTGTAATTGTCGGTTTCTCTACCTCACTATGTACCTCTACCTCTGTAGATTTTTTAGTGAGTTCAACTGTCGGTATCTCTATCTCTGATGGCCTTATGCTAGCATCTTTTTCTTCAATAGGTTTTCCTGTATATGATGGTTGCTCTATTTTGGTTGGGATCTCAACCTCAATAGTCTCTACTGGTTTCTTAGCTATGTTGCCATTGTCAACATTATCATTCTTAACCTCTACACTGTCCTTATCCACAACAATATTCACTTTCTGAGTATCCACATTCATGGTGAATAGTATCTTAGATTCAGGATTAGTGTCATCATGTGTGACACCTTCAGTGTCAATATCCGGTGTATCATTAGTATGTACCGGTGTAGTACCCAAAGCTGGTGGTGGTATATTATTAGTAATCTTGATGTTCAGAATTCCACCAATCTTTCCTTTGCCCTTATCCTTATCCTTCTGATACACTTTGAATGTCTTCTTTGGTTGGTTCTTTTCCTCTTATTTTTCTTTTTCCACAAAAAATATATCCCATTTATCAGCAGTCTTCTCTGCAATCCCATTTACTCTTCCTACCATTAAACTTACCTGTCAGTGCCACTAGCAAAAATAGATCTATTAGCCTCACAATCAATTCATCAATTTCCTCTTTTGAATTCATGGGATGAATAGCTAGAAGTTTTTCAACTTTTAGTTTCTTATCTAATTCCATCACTGCTATCCTTTTGCATCCAATCTTCTATACAATTCATTTGATAAGTCATCCACAACTTTGATTAAGACTTTCCTATATATTTCCAAGTATAAAATAATACTGTTCTCATTGCTTTCCTTGTCAGAATCATTAGATGAATTATACAATTTGCTCACATTAGCCAAATTTCCATCCAATGAAGGTGTGACCGGTTTCTATTTCTTCTTAGGAGTTAGTTTCTTTGATGGTTCCCTTACTAGTTGTTGTTTCTTCCTCAAGGTCCTTGTTCTTTTAGGTGAAGGAGAGGGTAGCGGTGAAGGTTTTTTCTTCCTCCTTTCTACTCTTTTGAACTCTGCTGCCTTGTCACTATCAGTTTCCAGAAGATGTGCCAACCGGTGAAATGTGTGGCTCTGGTTGTAGTCCTTCAAGCTCACTAGCCGATATCCTAGTAAAGTTCATTACATTTTCTTTGATTTCCTTTACTTTCTTCGAAGCATATCTAATGTATTTTTCTCTTCTCTTCCTTTTCTTCAATGTTTTTCCATCACCTTCAATAGTTTCTGCACTACCAAAAACTTGTTCTGATGGTTCTCTAGGTGCATCTAGTAATGCTTTATCATATATCTCAAGAATCTTTAAATATACTTCATATCCCATTTCAGTTACCCATATAGTCCTAGGGACTGCAGCTTCCATCCAGGTCTCATATTTCTTGATAACAAAATGGATTTCTTTGTCATACTTGTCTACTATACTCTATGGTAATCTTTCTTGATAACTTGATTACAACATTAAACATACCAAAAGGTTTCCAAAACAGAATGTGCCTTTCTTGTCACCTTTGATCTTTTTCAGCTTCTCAATAAGTTCATCTTTTAGCCATTCATATACAACAATCATTGCATTATTGTTAACCATCTCATAAGTACTGTGTATACAGAGACTAGAAACTAAATTTAGCCTATTGGCATGTGTAGTCTTGTATCCTAACACCATACTCATAAATCTCACATTGATGTCCTTAATATCATTCACTCTTAGTGATCTACTATCAGATGTTGCTCCGGTTAGGCTTATCACTGTGTTGTTGGAAATCTTCTTAGTTTTATCAGGTCTTTTGTCAATTGAGGGTAAACCAGTTACTGCTCTAATTGCTTGTCTGATTATTTTCTAGACAGAATCCAACCATAAGAATTCTCCATGTGCTCTACTTACAACAATCCTGACTACTTCCTCCAAAAATTCAAGGATATTCAATATCTCAACAAAACCTAAAGTTTCTACAATCTTGTGTTCGGGTTTAACAACACCATTTTCATCACAAATTATTGTTTAAACATTTCCATCAGTTCCTCATAACCTAATTATTCAATGTTTCAATGAATATAAATCCTAGGGTCTTCTGCAAATGCTACACCTTTAGGAATTTTAGAAAATTCCCCTATAGAGTCATCTTGCTTCACAATTTTGTGAATTATCTTAAACATGGGCATAGGGTGTTTCACATTTTCCACAATAGTGGGGTTCTGAACAAATTTGGGAGAAGAAGAAGAAGCCATTCAAAAATACCTTTAGCTGCTTGAAAATATTCTAAATGGTTGGAGAAATCACTTCGCACCTTTCCTTGAATGTCTTTGCTCATTTTTCACGCTCTCTGCTAATTCGAATATTCAGTGTGTCAAAAAAGAGGGAAATAAGTTGATTTATAATGAAATTTCTCTCAACTACCGCATTAAATGCTCATTGGTTAAGTGAAAACTTAACACATCTTTTGGTAAGGAAGAAATCTATCTTCTCACCATCAATCGAGGGTACTCTGTATGATTTTCAACTTTCTACAATGCCCCCAAAATAAGTTACTTCTCAGTTGGATGAAGAATCTCCTACCGATGGAGTATTACTCTATTCTACCGATATAGAGATAGTTTCATCAACATTCCGGTCTCTCTTCCTAATCCATTGTTTTGAAAATTCTTACTTTACCTCATATAGCTTTTCTTTGCCTTTTAAACTAGATCCTTTATCATTCGCCGGTGAATTCTTGCTTCTACAAAATTTGGCAATATGTCCAATTTTGTTACAAGTATAACAAGTTACATTATTCTTCTAAATAACCTTTCCATATCTTACGCCTGTTAGTGTTCTGCATTGATTACATAAGTGCCCAAATCTTCCACAAACATAGCATCTCACATTCATTCTGCATTTTTTTGAATTATGACCAACTTTGTTGCATTTGGAACATTGATCGGTGGGTGCATTAATGTTCTGATTGTTTCTAAATCTACACTTATTTGCTCTATGACCATACTTGTTATAGTTAAAGCATATCTGATTAAATTTATAAGCACTAGGTTGTCTTACTGGTTTACTGTGATCATGATTATTTGTAGTACGAGAATTTTCTCCAACTTCAAATCCAAGTCCATTAGTATCTCCATTAGGTTTCTGATTTTTTATCATATCATCAAGTTCCTCTGAACTTTTATTGAATTTCTCTTTGTGTTGATTTCCATTAGCAAACTCATTTTCCAGAATTCCCTTTTATCTCATAAGCTTAGTTATATCATGTTGCATGTGAATTAGATTTGTCTTCAACATATCATTTTCATGTTTGAGTCTTAGATTTTCATTTCCAGCATCATTGAGTCTCCTACTCAAGTCTTCTCCATTCTTCTTCCTGTCTTCAACATCTTTACATAGCCTCATAGTCATATCTTGCATTTCATTCTTCATATTACTGTTATTTATTCTCAACTTGTTCACAAGTTCATTAAGAGTTCCCTTTTCATCTTCATCTTTCAGCATCTTCTCATGAAGTTCTTTTATTTTATTTCGAGATATAGTAAGATTCTCCTAAAGTCTTTGGATGAATTCATGTGCAGTCCTCAGATCATCTTCAAGTTTCATATTCTTCAATTTCTCTGCATCATAGCCTACAAGAGCTCCTTCCATTTGTTTTCTTAAGTTCTCCATCTGTATTGGTGTCAGAATATTCCTCAAGTTGTTAGGCTTTTGAAAATAGAGGACCAAGATCTGATACTAATTGATAGGATTAATGACAATCCCAAAGACATTGAGAGGGGGGGGGGGATGAATCAGTGTCTAACTGGTTAGCAGAATATTTAAACTTATTAAAAACTTTGCATCCTAAAATAGTGTACTAGTAAATAAGAATTAATGTAGTAAATAAGAATAACAGAGATAACATAGAGAACATACCATAATACAAGATATTTAACAAGGAAACCTGGTGTGGGAAAAACCTCGATGGGATTTGTGACCCAGAATATTCACTCATTGGCCAATGAATAAATATTACTTACAATGAGGGGTCTGCACATATAGGAAGGCCAACTGCCTAGAGCTCACTGCTCAATAAGAGTCACACTGACTACAAAAGTGGATTATCAAATCCAATACAATGTACTACTTCAAATAAGCATCAACTATGCTAGGTTCAGTAGCGGTTTAAGCTCAGTCTATAGCCAAATCGTTATACAAAATTTTCTCTCCTCTATACCTTACATTCATTCACTCATACATTTGACTTAGAAGATCTCATACATATATAAGTCTTTTACGATGTACCATGTCGGATTTACAAAAGATAATTACATTAAAAGACAATAAACAAAAGTTTATTCCCTGTCGGTTGCGGTGCCAGTATGAATTGTTAACACTGTCGGTGAAGCACCTGTCGGTGTATGTAGAAGTCTATTGCCGGTGTTGATAACTGTTGGTGACCTGCTAGATGAATCCGAGATGGTTGCGAGATGGTTGCCAAATGGTTGCCATCAATGACAACATCAAATATTCTCATAAGAGTATAGAATGACAACATTACAATGGTTATGAAGTATGTATATATCTACTTTAGTATTTGTGATGGTTTGATAATAAATATGTATTTCATATAGTTGCATTGATCTTATATAAACAACGGTAGAATATCAAGACCAATAGAAATTTTCCATGCAATATTGTATGAAATTTTCGCAAAATAACTAAAAGGAATTTTAAATTACAACTAAACAAATAAGAAAGGATCTATATATGAAAGATAAAATAAAAAATGAACCACAACATAATTAATTGTATTTATTGACAAAATATAACTAAATACATAGGCCTCTTTTGTTTTAATGAAAAGATGTCTTCCAAATAATTTTAAAATATTCTAGTTGATTAACTAATCAAATATAATGCTCAAAAGATAAACTATCATAATGATAAAACAAAATATTTTCAAATGTTAATATCATACTCATATAAAAATTAAAATAACAAACAAACTATCAATAACTTTATTTTATCAAAAGATAAAATAAATAAAATTTATTAATATAAATGAAACATACTGCATTGTATTAAAAAACAAATCCATGTTCTAACAAAAACATAAAACAACAATCTAAAGTCTTTTATCTCCCCCTTTATTCTATAATTTAATTACCAATTCTTGTTACAAGTTATAGTATTCAATTCCTTGGGAAGAAATAGAATAGTAATGTCACCAAATATCATTTATTGATACAAATATTATTGGACAAAAGCTACTAGGTATTAATTTGTAGACCTACAAATAAGGCATACTATGTTAACATGCAATTTTACTATGTCTATTTTATAAACGACGCATGCCTTGATTCTTGAATTTTTATCCCTAATAGGTCAAAGAGTAGAAGGGAATAACTTTGGATTTTCTGGACCTTAGTCACATATGAGAGTAGGTGAGAATACCTATTCAAACATTAGACGTATTTCTAAAATATAGAATAAGGATTTTAGATATTGTGTAAAAATAAAAAAAGTGGATGGCGTATAATCTATATTTTTCATGCTTGAGTGTTCAAATTTGTTAGACAAAATTAATTATTTTTCATGCTTTAATGTTCAAATTTGTTAGACAAAATTAATTATGGAGCTATATGGGTGATGACAGGTGTTTAATTTTTAATTTTGTGAAGTTATTTCAAACATTAATAATATATATAAAAAATAAAGTTGAGAAATAAGGTTAAAAATGATTTATGTATGTAATGTAAAGGTCAACTTAGCTAGAGTAAACATGATGGTACAATAAAATTCAGATGTGGCACATAAAAATTATCAAATTCGAAATGTTTTATATGGCATTTGAAAATTTGTACGTAATATGTAAAGATAAAATTGGAATTCAAGAGGTAACTTGTAGTTGCATGGATAACATGTAGCTCGATAAGTTGAAGTGGTTGGAGATAAATGGTGTGAAAGCAATTTGTAAGAAGTGGTTTGTGACTTTATCAATATTTTTTAGCTAATAAAAAAAGTTCTAGAATTATATATTTTGATAGTTAACTACAAGTTGTTTACTAATATACAACATGTAGTACAAACAACCCTAAGGGGTTTAGCAAATAAAATGTTTTGATTATTATTTAGTGGCATCTGTAAAGTTAGTATAGAGCTATTTGGAATCAATTATGTTTATTTTGGAATCAATATTTTTTATCATAACTATTATAAAAAGAGAACTATGAAAGACAAAATAATTAAACATATAAGAATCAAAAAATATGTAGGTTCCATGTAATAATGGAGAAGATACTTTACTTCCCTACCTAATCCTTCGGATTTGGAAAATTATATAAATGATATATAGTTGATTTTTAATAATCTACATCATACTCAATCTTCCTCTTGCATTCCATTACACAATTAATATTTAATATTTAAATCATGATCCAAGAGGGTAAAGCATAATAAAATAATGTCACTCAACATTTTTGGTACATATCGTGAAATATTTCTAATAATTAATTTTTAAAAAATATCACCTCATTAAACCACTTAGGAACTATTTAATGAGATGCCATTATTAGTTAGCACATTATTTTAGATCCCACTAGTGGTTTCTAATTGAGCTCGATTATTATATAAATGAGTCTTAGGTGAGTGGCTTAGACATTCCAAAAAAATTACAAAAAATATCTTTGGAAGTATTGTAGGGGAAGAGGATTTTCATTGTAGGGTTGTGCTGCACTAGAATTCAGATTTCCTCTACAAAAGTGGAATCTTGAATTCCATTAAGAAGTTGTGAGCCCACAATTGTATTGTAATAGGTTAAGTCATCTCGAATTACATTTTGGTTCTATATTATAGAGGAGTAGAATCTTTTATCCAAAAAGAGTTTAGAGTTTTTTCAATGTATATTGGTGTCTTCCATTATCCTCTAGTTCTTGTTTCCAAAATATCAATTTATATGCCTTTATACTGCTGAAATTTTTACAAGTTTGAAATTTCCAATTCTTTGTTCTAGAGATCCTCTCCATTGTTGTGCACCTCCTCTGTTGAAGGCTATCCCTCTGATGGGTTATTAGTGTCTACAAAGTGGAATCCTGGAGGACAAGTGCAATTGGGTGAGCGAGTGAAATCATGGCAGATTCCATTGAGCCCACACACACCAATAGTTCTATTACGGTTTGAACAAGAAAAATCTAACTGCTGAGTCGAGAGGCCAATGGCCAAAAGAAGATAAGCGACATAAATGAGTTGGAGGAGTGTTCTTGTATATATTACAGGTACATTATCGGTATTTTTCCTTAAACAGCCTTTGCCTTCGTTATATGGCCATAGCTATGTATGTGCAAAGAGGATTTCAAGGAAAACTCTTCCAACTCATTTATGTCACTTATCATCTTTTGGTCATTGGCCTCTAGACTCATCAGTTAGATTTTCCTTGTTCAAACCGTAATCATATTAATGGTGTGTGTGGGCTCAATGGAATCTGCCAAGGCTTCACCCGTTCACTCAATTGCACTTCTCCTCTCCAGGATTCCACTTTGTAGACACTGATAACCCATCAAAGGGATGCCTTCCAAACTCATCCCAGCTATGGACCTGCGACAATGGACAGGATTGAAGTGATGGAATTTCACGAATAAATCTGCCAGCCAGCAGGCATGCTTTGAAGACTGCTCTTGCACAATAGCCGTCTAGACCATGGCTTCCTAAGCCTGCATGATGAAGGCAATGGCTCTGAGATACAGCAATCCAGACACGGCAACAGTAGCTTTCCTAAAAGTCTTTAGCAGAGTATACGATGCCGTTTCGCCCACGCCTTGAATGAAAATAGAAGAGAAGGGGACGGGGTTTGTAGTTATTGGATTGATTTTTACTCACTCAAGTAATTTTGTTAATCGTTTTGTGGGTTACATGCGGGTGTAAGACCAAACTTTTGTCAGAGCATCATAAGTTACAGCCCACCCAAGTGGGAGGAAACTGGTAGTTTCTGTGAAGATAGCCTCTCTTTGCAGTTTGGAGGGACCGTAATCTATTTTGATGGAATTTTTAAATAAAACGAAATTAAAAGTTGAGTTTTATTTTGATTTTTATTCATTAGTAAATACAGTCCAAGGTGCATTTTGTTTCTGTATAGACAAATTTCAGTGCTATTTATGTAAGTTATTTATAAACAAATTGTATACAAAATAATATTATCTAAATAAATGTCTACATTGAGAAAGTCCAATTTTTAAATATTGACTATTAATTAAAAAAAAAAAATAGTATGTCATACATAAAATTCTATAGATAAAATTCTATTCAAAATTGTGACATTGATTTTTTTTCATAAATGAAATATAGAAAATAATGTTATCATGCTATATTCTCTTCTGGTAGTTAAAGTGGGACGAATTGACCATGACTTGACAATTAGACTTTTATTTCAACCATTCATGTTGTGGCAATATTTCATGCTATCGACGGCCAATGTTTAATCTGATGAAATGAGTAACCTTATGAATTTTTTTTTATGTCACTTACAAATAGAGAGATATAGAATGTGAGTAACTGTCGATAGAAGGGGATTCCATGTGCAGAATACAAAAATTAGGTCATGTCTTTGAAATGTGCATATATTGAACCTAGAGAGTAGTGGACATAAAGGTCATTCATGAACGCAAAATCTGTATTGAATTTATAATCAGAGTAAGATGTGTATGTATTGGTGAGTGTTCAATCAGTATTGTGAATAAAGAAGTGCATAAGGTAATACGAAAGTGTTGTTGAATTTCAGAATATTGTTGTGAGCGACATTGAACAAATTCTGGGATAGAGGAGATTGCACAATAAAAGGTAACAGATGATGATATAAAAAAAAAGATTAGAGTTGTAGACAGATAAAGGTCGTCAGCCAGTGTAAGTTGCAGAATATTATCTGTGATATTATGGTTTAATTTTTCAGGTGATTGGAGTAGTTGTTCTATTGAAATCACAATTGGATGGGTGTCCATGGTTGCTCTGGGTTGATGCTGGGTTGGTGATCAGTAGGGGTTGTTGTTCTTTAGAGTTGGTGTTCTTAAATGTGGGATGAGTGAGGTCCTTGTAATTTGTGATATTCATTTTGTGAGGCTGGATTGGGATAGCATTTCTCACTATGGTTTTTCCATTCTAGAGTTTTTCATGTATACTCTTGTGTTATTTTCTTATATTCCTTTTGATCTTATGGTTTGTGTTGTTCTTTCTCTTACTTTTTAATCTTTTTCAAGAATCGTAATATACAAGTTTAAAACGGGTACAACTAATTCATCCATCTCTCTTAGTGGTTATGCGTGTTTCAACAATTGGTATCAGAGCACTAGGTTTCCTAAGGATGCTTAATCAGCTTGGGTAGGTCTTCATTTAGAAACACAATGGTTAGTCAAGAACATGGAGCTTCTTCAAACAAAACACCTTTATTTGATGGCTCGAACTATTCTTTTTGGAGTATAATAATTCAAGCGTGTCTAGCATTTTTAGGCTTTGATGTTTGGATTTCTATTATAAATCGATACACTATTCCTCCACAACCCCTTACTGATCAAGAAGGAAAGAGATATTATGAAAACAATGTAAAGGCAAAGAATTCTATTCTTCGTGGGTTGTCAAACACAAAAGTTGTTAAAGTTATGCATTGTGAAACAACTAAAGATGTGTGGAATAAACTATATGCTATCTATGAGGGAGATGATAAACTGAAACAACCAAAGGTGTATATCTATAGAGAAATTTTTGAGAAACTCGAAATGAAAGAAGAAGAAAATATTATGGATTATCTTCTCAAAGTTGGTGAAATTGTCAACGTTATCAATGGTTTTGGTGAGGAAATCAAAGATAAGGAAGTTGTGAAGAAGATTCTAAGGTCCTTACTAGCAAGATTTGATTCTAAGATATCTACTATTAAAGAAGCCAATATTATTGATAGACTTAAATTAGATGACTTGTATGGAAAATTAATAGCATATGATATGATAACTTTTAGTGAAGAAACCACAAGCAAAGAAGAGGCATTGAATTCAGTCAAGAGAGGAAATGAAGAGAAATTTTATTCAGATCAGTTTAGACAAGAAGAAGAAAACTTTATCAAGAAGCTGAAAAGGGGTAAAGGAAAATATAAAGGTAAACTTAATTTCAAGTTCTTGAACTATAGTAAAGTAGGACATTTTTCTACTAAATGTACCTGTGGTGGAAGATATAATGAACATGATGAGAAAATTATAGAAACCTTATGTTTCCAAAAGGATGAAATTTAATAGAAAGAAGAAGATTCTATAATCAAGTAATGATGACACCACTAGTGAGAGTATCTTTGATTACAACATTGATAGTGTAGAAGACTAAGACTATGAGAAAGTTTTGTTTATGGATGTAGCAGAATCAATCACTTGTCCAAATGATAATGAAAATTCAAATTTTGATGAAGTAGAAGAAGGCAAAGTTGACCTTGAAGGAGAATTGATTTGTTCTCTTGAAGAGATACAAAAGCTAAAGAAGATAAATACAAAACAAAGAAATCAATTCTTAAAAGAAAATTATAAATTTGCAAAGAGAATAGACGAATCACTAACGTACAAGGAATAACTAGTAAAAGGGCTTGAGGACTCTAACAAACATATTAGCGACCTAGATACTCTAATTAAAGAGGCCAAGAGAATGGATGAATCAATGAAATCAAAACTTGATTCCAAGATAGAAGAATGTCACAAGCCTAATGTAGAGATAATATCTCTGAGAAAAGAAGTCAAAAAGTATAAACTACATTCTAAGAAGTTTCAAAAGTTTGAAATCTATGTTCTCTTTTGTTAGTCAAAGTGGGACAAACTGACCATGACCTGGCACTTAGACTTTGATTTTGACTATTCATTTTATGGTTCTATTGCATGTTGTGGATGGTCCATGTTTAATCATGTGAAACGGATAACCTTATGAATTTCATTTTGGGTCAGTTATAGACAAAGATATGCAAAATGTAAGAGACCATCAACAGAAGGCATTTCCATGTGCAAAAGACCAAAATTAGGTTCTATCTTTGAAATGTGTAGACATTGAACATATAGAGTAGTGGAAATCGAGGTCAGTTATGAACACAAAATTTGCATTGAATTTGTAATCAAATTAAGATGTGTGTGTATTGGTGAGTGTTGAACAATATTGTGAATAAAAGAATGCATAAGGTAATTCGAAATATGTGTTGATGACTACAAAATATTGGTGTGAGGGACATTGAAAAAATTCAAAGATAGAGGATATTTCAGAATAAAAGGTAGAAGATTATGATAGAAACAAAAAAAAAACAAGTCATAGATAGATAAACAAGGTCATTAGCCAATTTGAGTTACAAAATATTATATGTGACATTGTAGTTTAACTCTTTAGGTGATTGGAGTTGTCTCTCTATTGAAAGCACAATTGGATGGGTGCACAAAGTTGCTTTGGGTTGGTGCACTCTCTCACTTGAGTGCCTTTTCATTTTTTTTTTTGAGACTTTTTGTTTGTTTTTTGGTGTTTGATCTTTGTGGGGTTTTTCCCCTATTTTTGTAATGGTTAATTTCTTTTTGTCTACTAGCCTTGGTCTATACAACTTTAGGTTTCAGGTCCCAGTAAAACATGTTTATCTTTATCAAAAAACCTTATCTTTAGTGTTTGATAGGAATTATTTTTTGTTTTGATATTGATTGGGTGGAGGAAATGATTGGTTGGTGTTTTTATTTTTTTCTTCTTACTGAAGTGTATACTACCAATCTATTACCATTAGGGAGCCTACTTTGGAAAGTGTACCTCTAAGGTAGCCATTGAAGATGATGATTCAAATTGAATCACTTGAAGTTGATAATTATGAAGCACTACATAGAATTGTGTAAAAGAACTAAACTCAAAAAATAGAAGCTTATCTCTAATGTTCATATGTAAATTAGTTATTAAAAATAATTGAATATCATGATTAGACATAGGATAATAAATTTGTGAATGCAAATATTTATAACTACCAATAAAATAAATCACATTTTCTTTAACTTCTTACTTTCAATGAATCAAATTAGTCAACTTAATCTTAGGACAAATGTTATTTTGAAATTATGGAATGAAAGCATTAGCCAATTTTTGAAATTAATCAATAGAATAAAAATACAAAGAATAATACCGTTGCAAGGATTTATCTCTAAAGGTTCTAGTAAATAGTTTAGTCATGTCTTTGGTCATGAGAAAAATCACTACACAAAGTCTAAAATATCTTTAGATGAGTCAAGGGGTCACCTTTTTCATTTTTACAACTCTACTTGGGAAATTTTCATATGCTTAGGAGGAATTGCATGAACAATGTTATTGGATAGTGGCCTCACCACATGAAATGTGGGAATATTGAACTTGGATTAATTTATTGAAGACAACTAATGAAGGATGTAACAGTTTGAACTAGGTTATTGATAATTTCTTCTATGGATGGATTGAAATGGGCATATTTGATTGTGATAGAGGAGTAACATTATTTTAAGTAGGTGAACATTGAGAATAAGGAGGGGGAACATTGTGGTATGTTGGTATGGGAGATGGTTATGAAACAAATGAAAGACTCACAAAAGGAGGTATCTAAGAATATTGATTAATAGGATTTCTCCCATGAGTAACTTGTGTAGGATTAACATTTTGGGTGGAAATAGTCTCATTATAAGATATAAATGTAGGAACACAAGGCAAGGATGTAGGCATAAGAATAGAATGGTTGAATTGGATAATGGGTTGAAAATAACTAAGGAATTTGGCACAACATTTGATTGAAATAATATTAGTATAAACAATATGAGCAAGGTGACACAACAACTCCACACACATGTTATCATTTTTTACCATTCTTTTGAATTCATCAATCAAGTGGAGTGCCTTACTATCTAGGTATTGTTGACCCATCCATTATTGAAGATTCTCAGATTCATTATCAATCTTCTCCAATTGGTCAATAATAACCCTAGTTAGCGCTTAATCCACATCATGAGAAGTATGAGGAAAATGGGGATAATTAATGTCATTTATTGGATTAGAGGAAGAACCATCATTCACATAAAATAAGATATCCAATTGAGGCTCTATATACTTTGTATTTAAATATTGGGAATCCTTAAGTCTACAACTTCAAGTCTCATTGGAATATATTATGTGGGACAAAGGGTAACAAAAATCATCCAAAATGGAGGGAAAAATGGATAAAAAGTTAGAAACTATGATTAAGCAATACAATTATTTATAAAAGTGATTGATTAACTATTAAATTAAACAATGTGAATTATGATATTTGATATTGGATGTATATAAATCATATAAACATAACATGTCATAATAATTAGATCTAAAAGAACAACTGATTTTTTTTGCAAGCAACAAGTCAATTTTTGAATAATAAATTAGGGCTTTTGTGAAATTAACCATAAAATTTATATAATTTAATAGCCAATATGATTTATGAGTGCAAAAAACTATGTTAAAGTGCATAGAAATTATATTTGAGACAGTAAATTGAAAAAAACGCATGAAAGAAGTTGGGTTCACCAAAATGTAATGTGGTGAATAAAATTAGGGTTTCGTAAGTTATGATTTTTGCACTAGGAAATAACCTAACTTTCACATTAATTATATTAAAAGGAGGATAACTACAATAGATCCAACCTCAATTATATTATGAACATGGTTGAATTCTCATTGTAGTCCTTATTCTCCTTTTGTTTGAGTTGAAAATGCAAATGGAATCTTATTGTTTGAATTTAGGGGAAACAATAGATAATTGAGAGGAAACAATAAAAATAGACTAGTACAAGTATCCAACAAAACCACATATAGGGATTTGGACAAAAGAAGACATTTAAAATCTATATCTGAAAGTTTAGCCTAATTTTTCAAGACTAAGAAGCACGAATTTTATTTGGTCCTCTTACTTTCACTCCCTCAAAAGGTGAACATGTTTGTCATCATCAAATCTATAAAAATCTCTAAGTACATTTCCTGAGTCAATTCCTAATACATAGAAAGAGAGAGAATAGTGTGTGGATAGGGGTTTTCCTTAGGTCAAACTCTAGTTTAGGAATTAACCTTTGAATTTAAATGGTCATTGAAATGGAAATGCAACAAGATGCTTTCCTTTTGAGGGGAAGGTTGGATCTGAAATAAATTGCTTGTAATTGAAATATATACCTAGATGAAATTGGTTTGGATCCTCACCCAAGTGTTTTAGGATGTCTTGTAGAATGTCTTCATAGAAATTTGATCATGGATGTCAGCTTGATTGCTTGCTCACTTGAATTTGATATATCGAATGAGGCTATTAGGAGTTCATAAAATAGGTTTTTAAACAAGAGGTGTAAATCTCCTTTTATACTTGACCGCCTGAAAATTAATTGAATTTTTGGAATAGGTTGACATGGGGTCAAATTTCCTACTCACTTGAGGTGACCATTGTGAGGACCAAATTTGGGTCTTGATTAAGTGGACTAGTGTGTTGGGTGCCCTGGTCCTAAGAATCAAGACTCGGATTCAAGGAGAAGGTAGGGAAGGAGGTGAAATTGCTATTAATTTAACCAAAACCAACCTCTCTTTGATAGAGCATTGAAATACAAAGACACCAAAGATATTTAGTTTGATTAACTCTAATCAATAGAGTTAGGAAAACTAATTTCTATTCCTTTTCTCCATAGAGGATGACTTTAAATTAACATAAATATTAGCTCATCAAGTCTATAAGTATGTATAAATGACAACATAAACTACTAGAATAGAATTCTAGACACTTCAAAAGGTATTGTAAGTTACAATAATCGAACAAAGATATAGAGGGGCACCTATAAAATGAAAGAAAAGCATGTATATCCCAAACATAGTTGGAGGATACCTTAGTCTAGAGAGTGTCTGAATTGTAGGAATTATTACAATATAAGATTAGCATGTATAAAACTTATGTTACTCAAGAATTATACAAAAATGTATAGGACCAGGGCTCTAGGATCATTAAGGATTTTTCTCTCAAAATTTCTAGTAAAATATTTATCTCTATAAACCTCCTATACCTACAAACTATCTCAAAATTTTATATTTCAACCTACACAAGCACAAAAAGAGGATAAGTGTTTGTGGCTATATGGGAGTTTGCCTCACTTAATTCCCTATTTTTGAATTCCTACTTTTACAAATAGCAATAGTGGATCTCATAATAAAGTGTGTGTGTGCTCTAATTCTTAAGTGTTTCTATGGTTATCATAAGCAATGATGTGCATAAACATAGGAGAAAGTTGAACTCAAATGTGTTAGAGTAAGATCTAGAAGAATCAATCAAAAGTTGATGTATAAAGAAACTCAAAAGTGGATAAATGTGTAAATAATGGCAAATAAGTAATTAATAAAACATTTAAGAAATATAACTTAGAAATGTGAGAATAACATAGAATTATACCAAATGCTTGAAGAGAGGTACAAGTCAATCAACAATAAATAACTCCCTATCACCGTCCAACATGTCTTGAAGCTTCAATCATCTTTGTGATAATAGTGAATGGATAATGTTCGAAACTTCATATTGCAGATTTATAGACCTATGTGATCAATTTTGCAAAGCTTCACTTTCATAAGGATTGTATATCCAAAAGAGCAAAGCTACTAGCTTTTATATGAGCCACAAGGTTGTTTTTTTTAAACACCGATAAAGATCAAAGATAAAAATTGATACCAAATATTGTAATGTCAAGGTTGACACTCAAAATATTTGAAAATATGAAGGATTTTGGTGGAAAACGGTTATTGGGTGCCTTGGTTCCCCAAAATGACTTGTTAGAAAGGGAAATGCAAAAATCTAGACTTGTGAAATTAGATTTGATTCTAATTTTGGTTTTTGATGGTGACTAAATGTGAGATATGACAATTGACATTTAAATTAAAATTGTCCTTGGAACATAGAAATCTAATTAATACTTTAAAAATTTGTTTTTTTTATATTCACTATCTTGGAATCTAGAGGTGTCCTCGCCGAAGCGAGACTAATCCCCCAGTGTGTACGACCCGTTCACAAGGTAGCAACACACACAGAGTTAACACAGCCGGGACCGGACGAGCTAGGACTGAAGCCCTGAAATGAACAATTGTTATATGAGAACAATAGGCATTATGATAGTGAATGAAAATCCACTATAAAAACCTGTGAACAAGTATGTTGATAAAATTGAAGGAATAGTTGCCAAAATTTATATACAATCTAACTCCTTTCTGAACAATTGAATGATACACATTTTCTTCATTAAAACAGAATGCGGCAAATAAAATCATGCAATACCCAGCACTATGTTTTGTTACCTATGATCACTACGATATTTTGGCAAGGGTGTACGCTATATGCCATATTGCAAGATGTTGACTGGAAGACATTATTGGATAGGTGATACCAATCACTACCAGACGGCATGCTATTGTCTTCTTAATAATGCATTGTTCTTGTATAGTTCGATTTGATCACTACCAGAAGGAATATTATTATTTTTATCATATTATTACCTCTTTGACAATATTGATTGGTGATAACAATTGCTAGCAGACAGCACGTCAAGCCCTAATTTGGATATTAATTTGGTTTATCAAAGAAACGGAAATCCCACAAAGGATCTTGTTCCACGGCAAGCCCTATATTCTCATTTCCGTTTATTTTAAGGAATATCATCAAGAGGAATAGCACATAATTCAACTTATTCAGAAGAAATGATATCGGATATTACGAAGTGCTCCCTTCGGTTGCAGTGATATCTAAGGTGGACGAGACCTACGAAGTTGCTGCATTGAAAAAGTCACACAGATGCCCATGGTTTCCATTTTAATAAAAATTAATTTCAACTTGGCATCTAGGGTCATTAGTCTATTGTCTTCCTTTCCGCTAGATATCAAGTCACTAATTGATAAAAGTGTTCTAGCATGTCGGAATCATCGATATTAAGGGCCTTTCTTATATTCCAAGATCGATTTAATCAAGAGAATAGAGAGATGGCGTTAGTGTCAACCTTTTTCATCGATCAGCTACGTTAGGTGGTTTAATTTTAACCTATATTAATATCATTCATCGATGAGCAACAAATACATGATGGGAATTGGATAGAAACATATTAATTCTATTAGCATTTATATCTTTAAAAAATAATATTGAATCGATGTTAAGAAATATCATTTTTGATGTTTCAGTTAGTTTGAAACAAAACAATCTATTAAAAATATGTATTTAGGTGATGGTATCTTTTGATCTTTTACATAAATTTGATTTCTTTTGATTTTAATTGTGCAACTTTGATAACTTCGAGATTTTTCCACTCTCATGGCTTAAAATTTGGATAACAGAAACTAATTTAATTTATTTCCCAAGACACAACATTGAGAATGATAAAGTGATGAATGAATATCACTACAAAAAAAAATTATAAACTACATACCTCATTCTACTATATTAATTGTGCATTCCTCTCTTGAAATGTCGAATGCGAGCACTCAAATTAAAAATTCCTATGGTTAGTCCGAAAATGTCTTTACTAATTTTGAAAAAATGGTTTGCAATTTTCAACTACATTTGCATTCTCAAACAATTCTTTAGAGATGCAAAAATAAATAATGATAATGAAAAATAAAAGCACGCATGTGTAGTTAAACAAAAAATCAAATTTACTAGTGTTAACGTTAAAAAATTAAAAGAATAGTCATATAAATTAGAAAGATGACACTTATGATAATTGCTTATGGGAATTGGATAAGGTTATGTGTTGTGTTTATTTACATGGGCGTATGGCCTTCTTTATTTGATTGAAATGACTCTGAATGTAATTAAGCCCATTTTGGTATTGATAAAGATAAACTGGTTTTACAAGGACTCATAACCTAAAGTTTTACAACAGCTGGTCAATAGCAAAACAGGGGAGCAACCCCGAGTAGATACGAAAATAAAGAAAACATAGACAAAAAAGCCAAAACAAAAGAAAAAACTCTTAGTTAAGAGAGAGCACCGGATCCTTGTTCTTTTGGATGGAAATCCTGTTGATTTCCTCTAGCTCCTCCATGATGAATCTGGAGGTACCCTTGTTACTGCTTCTTCTCCTAGTTCTGGAACTAGGTCGAGTGGTTTTGTTGTCTCTAGCAGCCATATCATCTCCTCCAAGATCTTTCACTAGTTCATTATGATAGGATCTAGAATCAGCAACCATGACATTAATCTTTTCAAGCCCCTCAATGTTGTTGTTCATGGCTTCTTTACTGATGTCGACCAGGTTCTTGGGATTTTTCTTAATCTCATCCATGGATTGCTCCACCTTATCAATCCTTTGTTCATGATTGCATTTCATCACCTCAACATTTTGGGAGAATTTTTCTGTCATAATCTTGAGTTTCTTCAGTTTGCTGGGCTCAGGGGAAGTAGTGAAAATATCAATTATTTCTTTAACCCCCATTTTGAGGGTGTCAATTTCACGCTCAACCCAATTCCAAAAGCTCTCCTGGCTTCTGGTAGCTTCCTTGACCAGATTAATCAGGTTACCAGTCTTCTGATTCCCAAAGTTCTCTTCTTTGGCTATGGTCCCCTATTTTTCTTTCTAGACATTGATAGGGATGTCCAGTTTAATCCCTTGGTCCGTAATCTTTAGGCTGTGGTCCTTAGCCACTGGATTTTTCTTTTTGGTGAGGGGTTCGGCCTTTTAGATCAGTTTCTTGTTGGTTTTGTATTTTCTAGCCGCCTATCTAGGGGGATTCTTGCTGCCGACCATCCCAGGAGTGACCATCATCTCCCCTTCATCTGCAGGTTCATATTAAGGGTCATCAACAGGAACCCCACTTTCTTTCAGGTCCATTTTCAAGTCAAAGAAATCTTGGACATCTGTTTGCGAGCCAATCTCAGTAAGAGGGGGCACAATTTCAAGGGATTTAGCATGCTCCATGATAAGGACAATAAGTCCCTCATGGAGAATAGGGTTGTTAGGGTTCTCCAAATGTTTTTCCAGGGTATTTTCAAGGGAGGAGGCCAGATAGAAGGGAACAAAGATGATTTTACCATGCGTAAAATGATTTAAGATAGTGAAATGGTAGGAAAAGATGCTTGCAT
Organism: Cryptomeria japonica; assembly: GCF_030272615.1. Taxonomy (NCBI): domain Eukaryota; kingdom Viridiplantae; phylum Streptophyta; class Pinopsida; order Cupressales; family Cupressaceae; genus Cryptomeria; species Cryptomeria japonica. Next base: position 292,750,213 of record NC_081411.1, on the reverse strand, counting down.
ACCTGCCATCGAGGATAATATACCTCATTATAAACTCAGCCATGTCAGCCCAGGGGGCCATGAGGTCTTTTCTATTATAGCCACCATCAACCATCTTGGTGACTCTTGAGCGCTCTTTGTCTTTGTCAAAGAAACTTAACAAGTACTCCTCCCCATTTTTTCTATCTTTGTAAAATCTTCTTCTAGTCATAGCCATTCCAGTGACCTTCACCACAAAAGACTCATCAATATGATAATCTACACCATGAGCCCTAAGACTCCCCTTTTTCCATCCGTTAACAAAGGCCTCCGTAAGAAGAGGAGAGAGGTCGTGAAGTCAGTCCAAGTAGGGGATGACACCATCGAGAACTTCCTACCAGACATCTTTATTCTTTTTCCACTTCTTGCAAGTAGAGGGCTCTTGTCTGTTCTTATCCCCTCCCATTATGCTCCTGGTTGCCAAATAGTAGGAGATGGGGCTCACTAACACCAACGAGCCGTCAAGGAGGTTTCTAGATCTTTGATTAGGGAAAACCAAAAGGATTCATTTCCCTATCAACTTAGTCATGTCATGGTGAGGGACATTGATTAACACAGTAATCATTACATCCTAGCTCGCACAAATTTTTGGGGAAAGTATACCTGCTACTCCACTGGTTGGTTGCCACATATCCCACCGCCAGATTGGCCAGTAGATCTGCCGCCTTATTTCCTTCCTGGTATATGTGCGAGATTTTGAAATCTGTCAGCTCATTAATTATATTTCAATAGTCCTTGATTAGGTTGGCAATCGTCCAGCTAGGATGCGTGCATCCACTCAAGAAGTTGACAGTGTTTAGCAAGTCGGATGCTAGCCACACTTTAGTAAAGCCTTCTCTTTTAGCCATGTGTAACCCAATCAAGCCCATTTTGTTAGCCTAATGTAAATTTATAATTTTTGTATATAATTGGACCATTTTCCAATAAATAGTTGGTAATGAAGCTATGGTTGGATCATACCATTTACTATCATATCCTTAGTTATGAAGAGGTAATCATTGAATCTCAAGTTGAATGATTTAGATCCATGATATTTACATAAAATCAAAAATACTAAATGAGATGACCTTCCTCCCCACATAAGCCACCACATTTCCTCACTATATTGGCCTTAGTCTAGGGTTGAGTGCATTTCCTACACAAATACCTTTTACTCCATTGGTTTCACACAAAATGGCTAGTGACCATAAGTATATACGAACCTTTATAGGTTAAGATATTATGAGATTTTACATACATTAAATATTTAGATATGATGAGTTGTCTATGTACCAAATATAGAATAGCTTATAATTAATTTTTTATGTTAACTAAATGATGTCTTTGTAATTAATCCTATCAAATAAGAAAATATGTACTCACTATCTAGGTTGTCTACTATCTAGGTTGTCTAATACTAAATGAATTATACCTAGGATGAATTTCATTAGGTTTAAGAAATAAAAAGTCAATGTGATTCTAGCCATGAAACTATCTTGGGCAATAATCCTAGATATGTAATCAAATGTTAGTGTCAATATTGTATTATTGCTGCATAATTTAACTATGCCCTCTCTAAAATACTTTTTGAGAAGTCACATAATTTACAGATGAATAATTTGAGAAATCATATTGCATTAAAATAAGAAATTATTCATGGATCTCTATGTATAATTTTTGAGATAATTTTTGAGCTCCAAGACAAATATTGCATGCCACATAGTGAGATAAGTTTCTAGAACTGTAATGTATTAAAATAAACAAAGTAACTAGAATATGTCTCCATGCATATTTAATATTTTTAGTAATAGGAATTTTGTAGTTAAGTAAACTATCATGTCTATATTCTAAATTTGATCCTGATATTGTGGAAGTTACTTCTTTTTTAGCCATTTTTAGAAAATATTTCTATCGGTTTTGATTCAATAGTTGTGTGAGTTAAGTAAGATATATATATATTTTTTTGAGAAACTACTATCTCATTTGAATACATTTATTCTTTTAGGTATTAGGTTTATAATTTAATATCATTAATCGAAGCAATTGTGTCAAGATTGTAATACTCTTGATGTTTATATTTAGATTTATTATGGAATTCAAGTATCACATTCATGTGAAATAATAAGTAGTTAATATGTGCGATGACATGTGAAGGTCTTACAAACATTTTGGGCATGTTTATATATATAACATTTGCATTATAAGGTATATTTGTAATCCTCCTAATTCTAAGCATTGTATTTCTTTGAGAATTGTGATCATACACATTAGTGCTTCTACCAAACCTAAACATGTTATTAGTACATAATATATTTTATTTATTTATTTTTCAATACTAGACTTAACCATGTTTTTAGTTTTTTGATATAATTTTATTTGGTTCATTTTATCCATTGAAATGTATTCATTAAATTTGAGGATCTCTTAATACCATAACCTCTTCCTTCTCAATCTTTTTCTTTTATAGTTTCTTAGGTTTATTTAGATTCATATATTAATCTTCAATCTTGAAAGAACATATTATCTTTATAATAGTTTTTAGAAGAATTAATTAATAATATAAGAAAAAATACAAATAATTTTAATTATGAAATTGTTAATATCATCTCTAATAATATAAATATTTTGTTGGCTCCCAAAATTATGCACCATCAAAAAAGTAAATAAAAATCATATTTAAGCCCAATTCAATACCAACTAAAGATATAAAACTCGTTAGCCATGATTAAATACAAAAAACTCTATACCATATGATAAATAAGAGAAAATTTATATATTTTAGGATCCAAAAAGTTAAATTAATTTTTATATACTATTTTGATTTAGAATAATTAAAGAGAAATGGTGAAATGAGGGACTCGAACATAACCTATACCTAATGAATATGTATACTACAACTCAATATCACTAGGTAACTATGTGTTAGTTTTTGACTATCAAGACCTCAAACACATATCAATAAAATATAAAACCATGTAAAAGGTTTACTATGTATCCTTCCCAACCCAAAAAAATATTAAATAATAAACTTCAACTCTATATGTGGTCTTAGAAAGAATAATATGCATATCCAATCTAGAACAAAATGGTAAAAAATACTTCAAATGACTTTATTGTTAAACTAGTAAGGATATTCAATAAAAACATATACATTACAATGGTTATGAAATAAGTATAAATATGTATTGCATATGGCTGCCTTGACCTTATATAAACAATGGTAGAATATCAAGACAAATAGAAATTTTGTATGCAATATAGTATAAAATTTCTAAAAAAAAAACTAAAAGGAATTTCAAATTACAACTAAAAAAAAAAGAAAGGATCTATATATGAAACATATAATAAAAAATAACCACAACACAATTAATTGTTGATAAAACTTAACGAAATATATAGGCCTCTTATGTTTCATTGAGAAGATGTCTTCCAAATGATTTTAAAATATTCTAATTGATTAACTAATCAAATATAATGTTCAAAAGATAAACTATCATAATGATAAAATAAATTATTCTCAGACGTTAGTATCATACTTGTATAAAAATTAATATAACTAACAAACTATCAGTAACATTTTTTTTATTGAAAGATAAAGTAAATAGAAATTATTAATATAAATAAAACATAGTGTAGTGTATTGAAAACATAAAACATCAATCTAAAGTCTTTTATCTCCCCCTTTATTCTACAATTTAATTACCAATTCTTGATACAAATTATAGTATTTAATTCCTTTGAAAGAAATAGAATATTAAAGTCACCAAATATCATTTATTGATACAAATACTATTGAACAAAAGTTACTTGCCACTAATTTGTAGACCTACAAGTAAGCACATACTATGTTAACATGCAATTTTACTATGTCTATTTTATAAAAGATGCATGCCTTGATTCTTGAATTTTTATCCTAATAGGTCTAATAGTAGAAGGGAATAATTTTGGATTTTCTTGAACTTAGTCACATTCTTTTGAGAGAAATTATGGTGAGCCTAGAGTCATATGAGAGTAGGTGAGAATTCTTATTCAAACATTAGAATTATTTTTAAAATATAGAATAAGGATTTTACATATTATGTAAAAATAATAAAATTTGATGGCTTATAATCCATAATTTTCATGTTGAGTGTTAAAATTTGTTAGACTAAATTAACTAAGAAGTTATATGGGTCATGACCAAGTGTTTAATTTTTAATTTTGCGAAACTATTTCAATAATTTAAAAATATTATGAAAAAAAAGAAGAAGAAATTGAGAAATGAAGTTAAAAATGATTTATGCATGTAATGTAAAGGCCAACTTTGTTAGAGTAAACATGATGGTACAATAAAATTTAGATGTGGCACATAAAAATTATCAGGTTTGAAATGTTGCATATGGCATTTGAAAATTTGTAGGTAATTTGTAAAGAGGAAATTGGAGTTCAAGAGGCCACTTGTAGTTGCATGGTTAACATGTAGCTCGATAAATTGAAGTGGTTGGAGATAAATGGTGTGAAATCAATGTGTAAGAAGTGGTTTGTGACTTCATCAATATTTTTTAGTTGATAAAAAAAGCTCTAGAATTATATATTTTGATAGTTAACTATACAATAAATACTATAAGTTGTCTACAAATATACATGTAGCACAAACAACCCTAAGGGGTCTAGCAAATAAAACGTTTTGATTATCATTTATTGACAGACATCTGTCAAATCAGAATAGAATTATTTAGAATGAATTATGTTTATTTTGGAATCAATATTTTTTATCATATCTATTATAAAAAGAAAACTATGAAAGAAAAAATAATTGAACATACAAGAATCACAAAATATGTAGGGTCTATGTAATAATGGACAAGATACTTTACTTCCCTACCTAATGCCTAGGATTGAGAAAATTATATAAATGATATATAGTTGATTTTTAATAATCTACATCATACTGAATCTTCCTCTGTGGATATCTTGAAATATTTCTTGTAATTAATTTAAAAAATATGTCACCTCATTAAACTACTTAGGAACTATCTAATGAGATGCCATTATTGGTTAGCACATTATTTTGGATACCACTAGTGGTTTCCAATTGAGCTCGATTATTATATAACTGAGTCTTAGGTGAGTGGCTTAGACATTCAAAAAAATATCTATGGAAGTAATGTAGGGGAAGAGGATTTTCATTGTAGGGCTGTGCTGCTAGAATTCAGATTTCTCCTACCAGAGTTTAATTCTATTCAGAACTTTTGAGCCCACAATTGTATTGTAATAGGTTAAGTTATCTCGAATAACATTTTGGTTTGATATTATAGAGGAGTAGAATCTTTTATCCAGAAGAGTTTAGAGTTTTTTTTAATGTATATTGGTGTCTTCCATTTTCCTCTAGTTTTTTTCTCCAAAATATCAATTTATATGCCTTTATACTACTCAAACTTTTACAAGTTTGAAATTTGCATTTCTTTGTTAGATCCTCTCCATTGTTGCGCACCTCCTCCATTGAAGGCTATCCCTCTGATGGGTTATTAGTGTCTACAAAGTGGAATCCTGTAGGACAAGTGCAATTGAGTGAACGGGTAAAATCATGGCAGATTCCATTGAGCCCACACACACCAATAGTACTATTACGGTTTGAACAAGAAAAATCTAACTGCTGAGTCGAGAGGCCAATGGCCAAACGAAGATAAGCGACATAAATGAGTTGGAGAAGTGTTATTGCATATATTACAGGTACATGATCTGCATTTTTCCTTAAACAGCCTTTGTCTTCGTTATATGGCCATGGCTATGTATGTGCAGAGGGGATTTCAAAGAAAACTCTTCCAACTCATTTATGTCACTTATCATCTTTTGGTCATTGGCCTCTAGACTCATCAGTTAGATTTTCCTTGTTCAAACCGTAATCCTACTAATGGTGTGTGTGGGCTCAATGGAATCTGCCAAGACTTCACCCGTTCACTCAATTGCACTTGTCGCCTCCAGGTTTCCACTTTGTAGGCACTGATAACCCATCAAAGGGATGCCTTCCAAACTCATCCCAGCTATGGACCTGCGACAATGGAGAGGATTGAAGTGATGGGTTTTCTTGGAAATGCTTACAAGACCTTGAATTTCACGAATAAAACTGCCTGCCAGCAGGCATGCTTTGAAGACTGCTTTTTCACAATAGCCGTCTGGACAATGGCTTCCTAAGCCTGCATGATGAAGGCAATGGCTCTGAGATACAGCAATCCAGACACGGCAACAGTAGCTTTCCTAAAAGTCTATAGCGGGGTCTACGATGCCGTTTCGCCCACGCCTTCAATGAAAATAGAAAAGAAGGGGACGGGGTTTGTAGTTATTGGACTAAGCCTAATGGATTGCTTTTTGCTCACTCAAGTAGTTTTGTTAATCGTTTTGTGGGTTACATGCGGGTGTAAGACCAAACTTTTGTCAGAGCATCATAAGAACAGGCCGCCCCACCCAAGTGGAGGAAACTTGTAGTCTCTGTGAAGATAGCCTGTCTTTGGAGGGATCAGAATCTATTTTGATGGAATTTTTTAATTAAACGAAATTAAAAGTTGAGTTTTATTTTGATTTTTACTGATTAGTAAATACAGTGCAAGGTGCAATTTGTTTATGTATAGACAAATTTTAATATTTCAGTGTTATTTATGTAAGTTATTGTAAACAAATTGTTTACAAAATAATATTATCTAAATAAATGTCTACATTGAGAAAGTCTAATTTTTAAATATTGATTATTAATTTAAAATAAATTTAGTATGTCATACATAAAAATCTATTCAAAATTGTGTCATTGATTTTTTTCATAAATGAAATATAAAAAATATAGTATAAATGAAATATAGAAAATAATGTTATCATGCTATATTCTCTTCTGATAGTTAAAGTGGGACAAACTGACCATGACTTGGCAATTAGACCTTTATTTCAACCATTCATGTTGTGGCAATATTTCGTGCTATTGACGGTCAATGTTTAATCTGATGAAATGACTAACCTTATGAATTTTTTTATAGGTCACTTACAAATAGAGAGATATAGAATGTGAGTAACTGTCGATGAAGGGGATTCCATGTGCAGAAGACAAAAATTAGGTCCCATCTTTGAAATGTGCAGATATTTAACATATAGAGTAGTGGACATAAAGGTCATTCACGAACACAAAATCTGTATTGAATTTATAATCAGAGTAAGATGTGTATGTATTGGTCAGTGTTAAAATAGTATTGTGAATAAAAAAGTGCATAAGGTAATACAAAAGTGTTGTTGTTGAATTTCAAAATACTGGTGTGAGCGACATTGAACAAATTCTGGGATAGAGGAAATTGCACAATAAAAGGTGGCAGATTATGATACAAAAGATAAGAATAAAGTTGTAGACAAATAAAGGTCGTCAGCAAGTGTAAGTTGCAGAATATTATCTGTGATATTATGGTTTAATTTTTCAGGTGATTGGAGTTGTTGTTCTATTGAAATCACAATTGAGTGGGTGTCCATGGTTGCTCTGGGTTGGTGCTCAGTAGGGATTGTAAAGTGAGATGAGTTAGGTCCTTGTAATTAGTGATATTCATTCTGTGAGGCTGGATTAGGATATCATTTCTCACTATGGTTTTTCCACTCTAGAGTTTTTCATGTATACTCTTGTGTTATTTTCTTATATTCTTTTTGATCTTATGGTTTGTGTTGTTCTTTCTCTTACTTTTTAATCTTGTTCAAGAATCATAATCTAGAAGTTTAAAATTGGTACCACTAATTCACCCATCTCTCTTAGTGGTTGTGTATGTTTCAACAATTGGTATCAGAGCACTAGGTTTCCTAAGGATACTTAATCAGCTTGGGTAGGTCTTCATTTAGAAACACAATGGTTAGTCAAGAACTTGGAGCTTCTTCAAATAAAACACCTCTATTTGATGGCTCAAAATATTCTTTTTGGAGTATAAGAATTCAAGCATATCTAGCATCTTTAGGCTTTGATGTTTGGATTTCTATTGTAAATGGATACACTATTCCTCCACAACCCCTTACTGATCAAGAAGAAAAGAAATATTATGAAAACAATGCAAAGTCAAAGACTTCTATTCTTGTTGGGTTGTCAAACACAAAAGTTGTTAAAGTTATGCATTGTGAAACAACTAAAGATGTGTGGAATAAACTATGTGCTATCTATGAGGAGGTGATAAACTAAAACAACCAAAGGTGTGTATCTATAGAGAAATTTTTGAGAAACTCAAAATGAAAGAAGAAGAAAAGATTGTGGATTATCTTCTCAAAGTTGATGAAATTATCAACGTTATCAAGGGTTTTGGTTAGGAAGTCAAAGATAAGGAAGTTTTGAAGAAGATTCTAAGGTCCTTACTAGCAAGATTTAATTCCAAGATATATACTACTAAAGAAGCCAAAAATTTTGATAGACTTAAATTAGATGACTTTTATAGAAAACTCATAGCATATGATATGATAACTTGTATTGAAGAAACCACAAGCAAAGAAGGGGCATTGAATTCAATCAAGAGAGGAAATAAAGAAAAATTTGATTTAGAGCAGTTTAGACAAGAAGAAGAAGAAAACTTTATCAAGAAGCTGAAAAGGGGCAAAGGAAAATATAAAGGTAAATTTCATTTCAAGTTCTTGAACTGTAGTAAAGTATGACATTTTTCTACTAAATGTCCCTATGGTGGAAGATATAATGAACATGATGACAATGATAGGAGAAAATGCAAGAAACCTTACATTTCCAAAAGGAAGGATTTTAACAAAAAGAAGAAGATTCTATAATCAAGGAATGATGACACCACTAGTGTGAGTATCTTTGATTACAACATTGATAGTGTAGAAGACTAAGACTATGAGCAAGTTTTGTTTATGGATGTAGCAGACTCAATCACTGATCTAAGTGGTAATGAAAATTCAAATTTTGATGAAGTAGAAGAAGGCAAAGTTGACCTTGAAGGAGAATTGATTTGTGCCCTTGAAGAGATACAAAAGCTAAAGAAGACAAATACAAAATAGAGAAATCAATTCTTAAAAGAAAAGGAGAAATTTGCAAAGAGGATAGACGAATCACTAAGAGACAAGGAATAACTAGTAAAAGGGCTTGAGGACTCTAACAAACATATTAGCGTCCTAGATATTCTAATTAAAGAGGCCAAGAGAATGGATGAATCAATGAAATCAAAACTTGATGCCAAGATAGAAAAATATCACAAGCTTGATGTAGAGATAATATCTCGGAGAAAAGAAGTCGAAAAGTGTAAACTTCATTCTTAAAAGTTTCAAAATTTTGAAATCTATGTTCTCTTTTGTGAGTCAAAGTGGGACACACTGACCATGACTTGGCACTTAGACTTTGATTTTGACTATTCATTTTATGGTTCTATTTCATGCTATTGATGGTCACTGTTTAATCCTGTGAAATGGATAACCTTCTGAATTTCATTTTGGGTCAGTTATAGACAAAAAGATACAAAATGTGAGAGACAATCAACAAAAGGCGATTCCATGTGTAAAAGACCAAAATTAGGTTCTATCTTTGAAATGTGTAGATATTGAACATATAGAGTAGTGGAAATTGAGGTCATTTATGAACACAAAATTTGTATTGAATTTGTAATCAAATTAAGATGTGTATGTATTGTTGAGTGTTGAACAATATTGTGAATAAAAGAATGCACAAGGTAATTCGGAATATTGATTGGAGTTGTCTCTCTATTGAAAGCACAATTGGGTGGGTGCACAAAGTTGCTTTGGGTTAGTGCTCAGTAGGGATTGGTTTTCCTTAGGGTTGGTACCCTTAAATGTGAGACCAGTGAGGTCCTTGTAATTAGTGATATTCCTTTTGTGAGGCTAGAATAGGACACTAGATCCTAGTATCATTTCTCACTATGGTTTTTCCATTGTTGGGACCCTAGTTATGTTCTATTAGGGTTTTACTATAAAGAAAATTTTCTAATTCTAACCATTATTGGATAGAGAAGAGAACAACAAATGAAGAGAAAGTGACATTTTTTTTTCTTTATGATGTCTACCATCTATAAGGGGGCCAGGAACCAATGAGATGAGGAATACAATTGGGGAAAAGTCCTGAAAAACATGAAATAATGTGATTATTGAAGAAACCAAATAAATAACCACCATCATATGCAATATAGGAGTAATAGGCATAATGGAATAATGGCCAACCCTAATAGAAGAGAAGTACTCAGATAGACAATGGAAAGAGAAGAAAGGCATAAGCAAAAAGATGAGCATGGAAATAAGGGTGTTCATGAGCATGTCGATATGGGTCCTACCAGAAAAAAAGAGAAGTACAACTGAAGAAGAAAGCCAAAAAGATGTAAACTAAAGATTTTATAAAATACAAGGAATGGTATGAAGGTTTCAATCATCCTTCAAAGGATATGATAGAAGGAGATTGATGGTACAATCAAGTAGTAGCAACTTGGCTCCTTCTCTACCACACACCTCAAAAGATTTAAAAAATGTCATAGTCAGATTGGATAATAAGTTCAAGGTTCTCTTACAGACTCGAAAATAAACCCCATTATATACTGATGAATATTTGAAAGATTTACGTAATATAAGTGTCATAGCAAGAGAAATTTGTTGGAATGGAAAAGAGGATAATCAAGGGATCAATGAGAAGGTGAAGCCATATAAGATGAATTTTACAAAACAAGGAATAAGAAAAGGTCTTGAAATGACACAACCCCAAAACTAATCACCATCCTTAACCACATACAAAAGAGGATGAGTGAGATAGACAAGACACAAAAAAAAGAGAAGAGAAATGAATAGCATACATAAGTTATAACAAGAAGGAAATAGGAGATACTATAGAATAGAACACTTAAGAAAGAGCAATTTAACAACAACATAGAGTGAGACAAGAGAAGAGAAGATAAGCCTCAAAATAATAATAAGAAAGAAAGGAAACCACCAAGCCAAAAACTGGTAACAAGACCAACAATTAACCTATAATTAACAAACAATGTTAGAGTAAACGTTATCAATATGGACACAACCATCTAGATCCTAGTCTTTGGAAGTGATACCATTGGTGCTAGACAAATTTTTTTTATCTTAGAATCCATATGGGAAAATATTGGTAAATTAGTTCATAAGGAGAGGAAGAATTAGAATAGTACATCATAATTTATCATCAACAATCAGCCACTTGGAATGAAGTGATGACAATTTTTTTAAAAAATTTTGGCACTCTAAAACTCCCCATAGAAATCATCACAAAAACCAAAAGCTTGAATTAGCACACAAAATCTATTTAAGAATATGATAAAAAAGTTAAGGAGCTATGTTGAAAATTTGAGGTTGTTGGCATTTGAACATTTGATCAACTGTAATGTGTGTTTGCTTGATACAACCAGTACATGTTTGTTTTATAAAGAAGTTAGAATGTTGTATGATGACTATGTTTCTTAAGTCATCCAAGTCCTACAATGCAATTGATAAGACTTAACTAGTAAGCAAAGACAGTTTATATTAGAACCGACAAATAGGACTCCAACCGGTCAAAGGCAGACATAGTTACATTTCGACAACCGGTGCGTGAAATTCATGACGAATGGGATGATGCAGTTTTGCAACAACAATGAAGACTGGTAGATAAATATATGTTCATGATTTCACAAGCATTTTTTATTAGGTGAAAGAATTTTGATTGGCAGAATACATAAGTTGTTAGAAAGTCAATCAGTAGTGATGATAATCACTAACATCAGTTAACCAACGCAAAATTTGATGTGTTATGTCGGTGCATGACTTATGTAAGGAGTGTATTGCAATATTGTCTAGATTCATGAAACCTAGGGAATTGTTCCAAGGTTCTAGCCGACTTAATGATGTTTTTAAGATGTGTAATGAGGTATGAAAATGGATATGAGTATGAGCTTGAATGTGTGAGAGATCATTGGCAAATTTTGTATCTCTGATAGTGCGGCGATCAGAGGAGTTCTATGATGAAGTATATGTGATATTGTAATGTTCTGAAGCAGATATTATCTGACACTAATGTTGTTATTTTAAGATCATTCTCACTGTTGTTATCCTAACAGTTACAACAACCAAATCCCTTTACTGGGTAGGTCCTAGTAGGCCTTAATAATTTAAGTCCCCTAACATGGTATCTCTCAAAAAGGGTGGTAAATCCTCACATGAAGTTGATCCTAATAGGTCATTAAGCTCCTCACAGGGCTGATAGGTAAATCCCCTAAGTGGGTGACTCTTAACCAGGTCTACTCCTAACAAGGGAATTTCATTGTAAGACCTTAAAAAAATTAAGATTTCGATTTCGCAGATAGTTATCTTGTGGGTACTAACTCCCACCATGGTTTTTCCCATTTGGATTTTCCACATATAAATTTATTATATTATGTGGCCATTATTCTATTGGCTGATTGCACATGTGATTGTGTTTCTCATTTGATTATCAAGTTTCAAGTTATGAAGGTGCATAATCAGATATATGTTATTTTTACTCGCACTGATTCATACGCCCCCTCTCAGTGCCTTATAAGTTCATCAATTGGTATCAGAGGCTAACTTCCTTAAGGATTAAATACTTGTAAAGTATCCCTAATTTTAAGAAATATATTGGGGAAGGAATGAGGTATAGAGAGATGGCTAGAGAGCTTGCTAAAACCAAAGAAGAGCTAGAAACATTAAGAGAGAAATTTAGGTACTCAGTTGCTAAAAGGAAACAACTTGCTGAAAAATTATTAGAAGTCTCTGAAATATCTTCATCAGACGAAGAAAATATTGGTGCACCGGTTGAAGAAGTGGAGAAGCTAAATGGTGAAAACGCTGACCTGAGAAGAGAACTTGAAGCATTAGCAATCTGGATGAGTCAAGAGATAGAGGCTAGAAGAAAAGATGAAGATCAGATTAGAGATAAAGAGCATGAAATCTTCAAGATTAAAAAAGAAAATACTACCTTGTATGAGCATTGGCATGAGGAAAAGGAAGAAAAAGAAGGTATACAAGCAAATCTAGACATGACTATGTCTCTTAGAGAGATTCTCATGAAAATGAATGAATATCTTACCAAGGAACTTGATGAGGCTAAAGAAAAGCTTGCAAAATTCAATAAGAGTTCCTCAATGCTTGATGAACAGATCCAATCTCAAAAGATGAATGGAGACACAATCGGACTAGGCTACTCTACATTTTAGGAAGGTGAACCTTTAGGTACAAAGAGCAACCTGCATGAAGGTAAAACAATTCCTAAGATTCATAAACTTGCTGGTAAGAAAGCTTATAAACCTATTTGTTTTAACTGCCATAAACCAAGACATACTGCAAATATTTGTAGAAGTAGATCTGATGTTAATATTGGTCATAGGGGTATGTGCACAAAGATGGTGTTTAGAAAAGTGGACACCACCCAGAAAAAAATGGAAAAACAAGCAGCGCGTACGCGGTTCTAAAATTTTAATTGACCACGTACACATTTCTTTTAGGGAAAGTAGCACGTACACACTACCTCTAGGAAAATGAGAATGTACATGCTACTTATAGGAAAGTGAGCGTGTATGCGCTAATAATCCCAAAAGAACTGCCTATGTGGTGCCTATCAAAAAAAGTTTAAAAAAAAAACTTGGCCTTATTTTCCCGTGAATAGCGCGTTTTTAGTTTTATTTTTCTTCATTTTCTCTCCTAAACCCCTAATGGGGTGCTAGATTTCTCCTCCAGACTATGGATCAAGGTTAGTTTTTGTTTATTTTTGTCTTTCTTTCCCGTTTGTTCAATTTGTTTTAAGCTTTGAATTTAATTTCATTAATTTTGATTAGTTTTTTTCATTTTTTGTTTCAAAAAACTAGATTCTTCTAATTCACAACAAGAACAACCAAATGCACCTCCTGAAAAACCCATAAGATACACCCCAAATTCCTCCTTTTGACCGCACACCTGAAACATAAGAGCAATTAATTAATCAGTTAGGAAAAAATACATCTAAAATCAACAGACTAATTGTTAAATTGAAAACATCCTAACTTGAACATCATCAATCCCTCGCCACTAGCCTAGAAACATTAGCTAGTTGTGTCGTAGCTATTTCCACACAAATTACCAAATGAGGAATCTTTAGGGATAGGTGTCGTCAATTCTATGCCGATGGGCTATCATACGAGGGAGTAAAAAACAAAAATATTAGTAAACAACAAATATGTATACTTTTGGTTGATCCCAAAACTGGTCAGTCATTACCTCTTAATGCAAAGAGGTTTCCCATACATTGGTGTACCAATGTGCAGATGAAGAATTTTTTTTGGCAAAGGTGGTGGATGGTCTTTGATGATCCACCTTGTAATAATTATGAGGTGCCATTATATTTTTTGAGAAAAGTATAGTGTGAGTTTGTGCTCAATGTGCGCCCAAACTATTTTCACATGAGAGAGTTCCATGGTAGAGGTGGTGGCTCTACCCAAGATAGACCTGGAGCCCATAGGACCCGCAGAGAGTCATCGCCCCCTAGCACCCAAAACCAAGGTGCATCAGGTTATCCGAGTAGAGTTGAAAGATTTGATGGAGCTAGAGACTCTTCAGGTAGCCACATCATTAACTGGTTCCATCATCCAACATGGGACATCATTAGCAGACCCTATTGTATTGGATGATGAGCCATTAGTTTCTCCAGGTGGCGATAGACATGCCATCCAACATATGTGTGTAAATTGCTCTGGGATATGCTCGGGGATAGATGATGCAACCATTGCAGATGGATCCTCATCTCATCTATGCATGATTTGTAGGAGTAGATGTCAGGCTCACACGACTGAGGATTTTGCGCTAGCAGATGAGTTGATGGACATGGTGTTTGCCCTTGAGAGATAGACATAGGTGTGTGGATTTGAAATCATAACATTTTATTTATCAGACACTTTAAATTTATAAATACATAAATGAATTTTCATTTATACATCGATTTAAATTGAGACAAATAATATGCATTTTAGGATGCAGTAGCGGTATCCCATACTCCTCCCCTAGTTACTACAGCTGCAACTTCGATGCTTGAGGTATAAATTTTGTAACATGTTAAAATAGAATCGTACACTTTGAACTAAAAAAAATACAAGATATACTAACTATCTTTAATGCTTGGTCCAATTTTTGGTTTGTAGGTGTTGACAAGGGACCAAACATCTGAGATTGATAACATCATGCTCTTAGCGATTGATTTTGGCCTACAAGGCTATACGGTATCATATTTTGTACAACCCCTTTTACGTATTGTTTTGATGGAATATGCACGTCATTTCATTTTAGTTTTTTAAAATTATGTTTAATTTATTATCTATACTAATATCTCATGTTAATTTTGTTTTTTTAGGGTACCCCCTCCATGTCTAGGGCTCGTCCTAAGAAAAAGAATTCCTCGAAGATGCCAAAATGTGGGAAGAAGGTAATTGAACACATTTTTAGTTGTACAATTTTTTGAAAATGTTGAAATCCAGTATTAGTTGGGTTTTGTAGATTGATTAGTGTTTTTTGTTTATTTTACATGTACAACAACCATTGAGCTATGTGGATTTGATGAATGCACTTGATTATCCCGTGGATCAAGAGAGGGCAGAGGTATGTATCTCTACTTTATTTTCTTTATTTCATGATTATATGCACACGTACATGTGAACTTTTGATATATTATAATCTTATAAGTTTTTCATACAGAAAATATCCATACCTATTTCATCAATGGTGAACTCTCCTCCGTGCACTGGAGAAGCATCTCAAGATCTAGTACACTTTTGTCTGATATGTAAAATTAATTATTTTTAACCTACAATACTTATCATTATATTAATTGTATTTAATCTTTAAACATTTTTTGTATAGGTAATAGCGACAGTTTCTACGTCGATGGTGAGCCATCCTCAGTCTATTGAAGAAGCATCTCAGGCACATGTACATCATTTTTCTCTATATTATAGCTTTTAAGTGCTTTTGATATATTTATGTTAGTACATTTTATTAATTATATATTTAATCTACAATAGACCCCTTTGCGGTATAGCCATAACATGGATCCATTTAAGTTTGTCTTCAAGTAAACTCCTAAGAGTGACAAGGAGAGGAGAGCGAAGACATTCGCTCCTAGATCAACCGATGAGGTAATATACATTTCAATTACAAAGGAATTATAGTTAAATGCATAGTTATGTTGTTAATTGTGAACTATTTTCTACAAAAGAATTCTAACTTGGCTTTTGAATTGTGGTTTTGCAGCCATCTACACAGTCGCGTACTGCATTGAAGAGGCTTGATTTTGATGATCCACCACAAGTTTAGTATCATATAGTGTTAGTTTTGGTCATAGAATGACAAATACGTGTAGATATACTCTACATTTTTATTGTATATCGATTTGGACATGGCATATGCCACATTTTTCTTAAACTTGTATTGACTTGGCAGATATGCCTTTTTCTATATGTATATAAATGTCGATATTCGATCCAATAAATGTGTACTGAGCTCATTATTTTGTATTTGTTGTATTTTGTGGTTGTCCTTTTATAAATTTAGTTGATCATTTTCCTAAGTAATCAACAATATGAATATAAATAACAAAAATGTATGATATAAAACATTGCAATCGTAGAATATGATTTGATAAAATTTCTAAAATGTTGAATTAACCCTACAAAACTCCTTGTATTTAATTCATTATTGTATATTTCCTACATTTGGTGGCTTCCCTTTTTATAAATTTAAATGAATATTTGCATGTGTACTCAACAATATGAATATAAACAACAAAAACTGACAATATGAATATAAACAAAAAAAATCGACAATATGAATATAAACAACAATATGTGTTTGGTGCGAGAGCACCCTCACGCTTGCAATGTCCAAATTTTGTTCATTGTATGCAAAAACCTACATCATGAGTGGGTCTCAGTGGGCATGTTTACCTAGGCATGCCCATGTCATGCATCCCAAAGCATCGGAACGTCGAGAGTCATACCATACCGGTGCGATCTCTCAAGTGCCCTAAGTCCAAAAAATTGTCAAAATTTGACAAACTATTTCTTCAAATCTAAGACATATATGGTTGATCTATTTGAACCCATGGGGTTGCGTGAGGCTCCTCTACAATGGCCTATCTTAGTTTTTGATGACTTGGAGCCATTTTCAATTCGTAGCATTTTTTCGCCTGCTACAAATACTGTCACTTGCATGCATTGAAAAGATGCAAGATTGGTGAGAATTGATTCAGTTTATCATGTGCACAAACCAACATCATGAGCACATCTAGGTGGGCAGGTTTACACTGGGCATTCCCCTTTCATGCATCCCAAAGTGCTGGAACGTAGAGAGTCATACCATACTGGGGTGATCTCTCAAGTCCCAGAGACCAAAAAATTGTCAAAATTTGACAGACTATTTCTTCCAATCCATGAAACATATGTTCGATCCATTTGAACTCATGGGGTCAAGTGAGGATCCTCTACAATGGCCTATCTCGGTTTTTGATGACTAGGAACCATTTTCAATTGGTAGCACTTTTTTGCCTGCTGCAAAAACTGTCAGTTACGTGCAATACAAAGTTGCAAGGTTGGCTAGAATTGATTCGGTTCATCATGTGCACAAACCAACATCATGAGTGTGTCCGAGTGGGTAGGTTTATGCTAGGAATTCCCCTCTTGTGCATCTCAAAGCATTGGAACATCGAGAGTCATATCGTACCGTGGCGATCTCTCAAGTGCCATGAGTCCAAAAAATTATCAAAATTTGATGGACTGTTTCTTCAAATATAGGACACATATGGTCAATCTGTTTGAACCTGTGGGGTCGTGTGAAGCTCCTTTACAATGTCCTATCTCATTTTTTGATGACTTGGAGCCATTTTCAATTGGTAGCATTTTTTTGCCTCCTGCAAAAACTGTCAGTTGCATGCAATGCAAAGTTTCAGGATTGGGTAGAATTGATTTGGTTCATTGTGTGCATAATCTGATGTCATGAGCACATCCGGGTGGGAACGTTTATGCTATACATGCTCCTCTCATGCATCCCAAAGTGTTGTAACGTTGAGAGTCATACCGTATCAGGGCGATCTCTCAAGTGGTCTGAGTCCAAAAAATTGTCAAAATTTGACGGATTGTTTTTTCAAATCCAAGACACATATGGTCGATCCATTTGAACCTATAGGGTCATGTGAGGATCCTTTACAATTTCTTATCTTTTTTTTTTTATGACTCAGAGCCATTTTCAATTTGTAGCATTTTTTCGCCTATTGCAAAAGTTGTCAGTTGCATGCAATGCAAAGTTGCAGGATTGGTTAGAATTGATTTGGTTCGTCATGTGCACAAACTGACATCACGAGTGCATCTGGGTGGGAATTTTTACACTAGGAATGCCCCTGTTGTGCATCCCAAAGCGTCGGAACGTCGAGAGTCATACCCTACCGATGCAATATAGAAGTTGCTTGACAACTTTTTTGACAATTTTTTTGACAATAGTGACAATTTTTTCTCAAATTGTATCTAGTCTCAATCTACAACCCCTATGACCTGATAATGACTCAAATAATTCTCCATTATCATACAATAATCAATAATGCTCATGATTGACCAGGGACACATCACATATACTCAAAACATAGTCACAAAACATTGACACACAAAATAGTCACAAAACATTGTCACATATTATTCAAAAAATTGCCTCTAAATATGGTCAAATCAGCTCTTGGCTATTTGATTATACAAAAAAATGTTTTCCAAATCATCTCATTGGCTTTTATACAAAATTTGGCATTACAATATGTGTGATTCAGCTCATCGTCATTTTAATATACAAATTATCTCATGGGATTTTATACAAAATTTGGCATTACAATATGTGCGATTCAGTTCATCGCCATTTTAATATACAAAATTTGTCATGTAGATATGTACAAATGAGCTCATTGCCATTTAAATATACAAAATTATGCCCCTAAACATGTTAAAATCAGCTCATGGGCATTTATATATACAAAAAAAGAATATAGAACAATTCGTCGATGATTTATACAAAATTCTCAAAATCATTCTACTCTGATCCATAGAATGAATCAAGTGAGCCTTCCGGATTGGCTCTAAGCTGTATTGTGTCAAGTATTGCCTCGTGGTCAGATTCACGAACTTTCCATAAAATATTGTTATGAGGTCTACCACGTCACTTCATCAAATGAATATTTGTTGCAACAACAAGGTTAGAGAAATGAAGAATATCTCTCGTGTTTCAAAGACCTCAAACAACCAAACATCAAAATTCTTCATAGGGTATCTCCAAAACCATGTTCCTGTCACAACAAAAGACCCTATTGGGTACTCAATAGCCTCTTCGTCAATGATCATGGTTGTCAATTTTCTTTTTGGCTCAACACAACGACACAAATAGTAATCTGTTCCTTCTTCATTGTTCTCTTCTGCAACATGTGCATACACATGACTTGCATTTTATAAAGTGTTAATTAATACCTAAAAAAAGTATGATGTACAACAAAATGAACCAAAAAGAATACTTGCAAAAAAATTAACTCAAAAAATCACCTGAATCCACTAGGTCGGATACATGGTCAAAATCCACTGATGTCTCCATCTGGCTCAATTGTATTTCTTTGGAAATTTGATATGAATCAATGGGAACCAACAGTTTATAAGACCATTTGTCAACCCACTCTTGTGATTCACATTCTTTCCACAAACAATACATGCATGAAGAGCAAAAACATACTATCTATCTCATATAAATTACCAATGAACTTGAATTTGAACTCATTAATGAGTGCATGTCACTCGATCCTGCAACTGTACGACAATCTAGATAGTTTTCAATGTTAGATTTAGTGATCAACCAAAAATATCTATGAACCATTGACGTACCTGGATTACATGGACCCATCATAGACTTACACCATTGCACAATTGTTTCTGCATCTATCAACTCAGCACCACCTTCATACTTAATTTCTTCTCTAGCTAGGGCTCTTTTCACACATGCTCCTGTACCATCGTTCTCTCCCTTACCATGTCCAGCCTCAGTGAAATTCCAAAAATGTTGTACACTGCTTGTCATATGCATCCTTTTCAACCAATAAAACATCCTTGCATTCTTGAATTGTGCGGTGCAATTATCTGACCATATTAAGTGTCGGTTGTATCGTATGTTCGTTTCCCTTAAAATATCATAGAAAACTTTAAAGCATCCTTGTACAAACTATGATAAATGAGTACGATCATCACTTATGTAGAAGTGATACTCTCTTACAACCTTTCTATCCTCCTCTGTGCAATCATCTGCAAGCATGAATGACGGTGTAGAAAAATAAAAACTTGTGTAGAGTGATAATACATAGATTTCACTTCATTTTGAGGTTGTAGTGTATAATTTTCAGTGAAATCAATGATAGAGACAATGGTGCCAAGAGGAAATGTGTCCTTACATAAGTTTGAATTTCTCATCTAACCATCGAGGTCTATGTGTATGCATTATGTACTCATAAACTAGTTTCTCTTGAAATATTTTCATAAATTCAGCTACACATATATCATTTTTCACTAGCTCACATCTCTTCAAATCTTTTCCATATTTAACTCCATATGTGATTGTCTTGTATTTTCCGAAAGAAAATAGTTCGTACCAATTTCATGTGTGCTCTCCAAATGTACGCATCTTGGTAAACATTGCAAATCACCACATATAGCACAAGAACCTTCCAAACAAGGCATCTTATAACAAATGTAACCATCATGTCTATTACTTAGCACACTTGAAATGAAATATATTACCGACTTAGGAGGTGCTTGTATATTGCATTCTTGCAAAACATCGTTAGTGTGCAAAGTAAAACAAATATGATGAAAAATATCATAGTGCATGGAAAATTCAATATGCATCCTACAACAACACATGGTGCGTACATGATTAGTCTTAATATATAAAGTTTTTGTCATTTCAAAAACTCTTTTAGAAATTCTTATTTGAGGAAACTTTTGAAGGAATCTTTCATAAAATTTAGTTTGAGTCATATCTAAATAGTGTTTGGCATGTGGCTCACAATTTTTAGACCCAATCCACCTTCTAACAACATCTCTTTGGTCGGGCGAAACTCTTGTGTTGTCATGCCAAAAATTTTCAATTAATGTTCGTAGTGCATCAACAACAACCTTGTCTTTGCATGGTAGTCTACCTAAGAATTCCCAAAGAGAATTATTGTTGGGTTCATTTATTTTTTCCCGCCTCTTTAATGCTTTACTTAATGTTGTTTTACAAACATTTAATGACTTACTTGTTTTTTTTATCAAATGATTTTTTTTCTTTTTTCTTTCTCATTATGGTTGATGTAATGACACGTCGAGTAGCATTACAATCTTTAGTACGTGATTTTGAACCAACAACTTGATATGCATCAAATAGATTTCTCACAATAGTTCTTTCATTGTTACTTTCAGATGATCTTAGGCGTAGAATTTTCATTGTCACTCTAAAATTCAAATTTTTAGTCATTTGAACAATTAATTGACATCTTGCGGTTTGATTTAAGTTTTCAAAATAGTTTTGCCATATTATTTTAACCATTCTCCTACAAGTTTGTTCATTCATTTTATTGGGCATTGGCTTCAATATATTTTCATCAATGTCAATTAGATACTTTGGTTTCCTATAAATGATTCTAGGAGGTGTTAGCATCGGTGCATTATGTACATTCAATTCATCAAATAGAGAAGGTGGATGTTCATCATTTAATTGATTATTAAATGTGGTATCTTCTTCAATTGCATTAGGTTCGTACGGTAAATCAAATGTCTCATCTTCAATTGCATTAGGTGCATTGTGATCATTTGGTAAATCAAATTGAGATGTTTAGGATGACATACCTTCTTCTCCCATTGTTCTTATGTCATGTAATTTCTTCATACGCTACCTTTGTGTTTCCTTTTCAACCTCTCATTGTTCCATCATTCCTCGCTTGTTCTTTCCCATGCTTGATATTGGTTGTCCTAAATATAATCACATTACATATATATGTAAACAAAAGTTCATAAACAAACAAATAACCATAAATATGCATCTCATCACTATTTTTTGGAATCAAACTATTAAACAATCACAATACTATTGACAAAACTAATAAGAACAACAATTCAATTATTTGAAATCATGAAAAAACAAAAAAATTATACTTCTATGTATAAAACAGTAACAGAAGTAATAGAGGAAGAGATAGAGAGAGGGAAGGAGGGAGAGGGAGAAAGAGGGAGAGGAAGAGAGAGGGGGGAGGGAAGGTAGAAATAGGGAGAGAGGTAGAGGGAGGGAGAGATGGAGAGAAGAGGGGGAAGGGTGGGAGAGAAGAAAGGGTATGGAGGAAGGGAGAGGGAGACAGAGAGAGAGAAGGGGGGAGGGAGGGGGAGAGAGAGAGGGGGGAGGGAGGGAGAGAGAGAGAGAGAGAGAGAGAGAGAGAGAGAGAGAGAGAGTAGGGGGAGTGAGAGAGAAGGATAGAAAAGGGAGAGGGAGACAGGGAGAGAGAGAGGGGGGAGGGAGGGAGAGGGAGAGAGAGAGAGGGAAGGAGGGAGAGGGAGAGAGAAAGGAGGGGAGGAGGGAGAGGAAGAGAGAGAGAGGGAAGGAGGGAGAGAGAGAGAGAGGGGAGGGAGGGAAGGTAGAGAGAGGGGGAGAGGTAGAGCAAGGGAGAGAGGGAGAGAAGAGTGGGGATGGAGGGAGAGGAAGAGAGATCAAATCCAGGATACAATGTGACCCTTAGAACACAATATGACCCCTAACAACATCTAAGGGGCCATAGGGTGTCCTAAGGGATCATATGATACTATATTACCCCTTAGCACACTATAGGATATATAACAACACCAAATAGTGTCCTCTGGGGTCATAGTACACCATATGACCCTTTAGAACACTATATGGTGTTGTTATGGGTCATTGGTGTCCCGAGGGGTCATATGGCATCCTATGACCCCTTAGGACACCATATGGTATTATTATGGGTCGTATGGTGTCTTAAGGGGTCATATGGTGTCCTAAGGGGTCACAGGGCACCATATGATCTCTTAGGAAACAATACGGCCTCCAATGAAACCTAAGGGGTCATATGGTGGGCTAATAAAATGATATATTAAATTTAAAGTTCTGAGTCGAACATCATACAATAGAACATTAGTAGTTTAGTTTTGATATAGCTAAGTTAGACCATTGTTAACATAAGAGAGACTCCAAGTGAACAAACAACGAGGCTTCACTAAAAAGGAAGTGTAAGAGCTTCACCTAACCCTAAGAGTACTGCCTAAGTTCTAAAACATATGATGCTATTAAATTTGTAAGGTTATAGGATTGATCTTGATTGTGACTATACGAATTACAGAAGAAGAGAAAGAGGGAGGGAGAGAAGAAGAGAAAGAGGGATGGGGTATGGAGGAAGGGAGAAGGGGAGAGTGCGAGAGAGAGAGGGATGGGGTATGGAGGAAGGGAGAAGGGGAGAGAGAGGGAGACATAGAGGGAGACGGAGAGAGGGAGAGAAGAAGGAGGGGGAGGGAGAGGAAGAGAGATCGAATCCAGGACACAATATGACCCTTAGAACACAATATGACCCCTAACAACATCTAAAGGATCATAAGGTGTCCTAAAGGGTAACATGACACTATATTATCCCTTAGCACACCATAGGACCTATAACGACACCGAATAGTGTCCTAGGGGTCATAGAACACCATATGATCCTTTAGAACACCATATGGTGTTGTTATGGGTCATTGGTGTCCCAAGGGGTCATATGGCATCCTATGACCCCTTAGGACACCATATGGTGTTTTTATGGGTCATATGGGGTCTTAAAGGGTCATATGGTGTCCTAAGGGGTCATAGGACACCATATGACCTCTTAGGAAACAATACAACCTCTAATGACACCTAAGGGGTCATATAGTGGGCTAATAAAATGATATATTAAATTTAAAGTTATGAATAGAACATCATACAATAAAACATCAGTAGTTTAGTTTTGATATAGCTAAGTTAGACCATTGCTAGCATAAGAGAGACTCCAAGAGAACAACAATGAGGCTTCACTAAAAAGAAAGTGTAAGAGCTTGACCTAACCCTAAGAGTAGTGCCTAAGTTCTAAGACATATGATGCTATTAAATTTGCAAGGTTATAGGACTGATCTCGATGGTGACTATAGGAATTACACACTTGATTTCTTTCATGGGTATGTACCATTCCAATCCCTTTGACAAGTGATGATCATCATATACTAACACTTCCATGCATATAGAAAACTTTAATTTCTTTAGGTGACACGCGTTGTGTAACAACATGGGAACTCTCTCATACCCACCACTATCATTCTCCAAGACATCATATGTGTTACTCTCCCTCTTTCTCTTCCTACTGGTTTTTCCTTCTGAAAAGCATATTGCAGGTACCCTGACTAATCATGTTGCTTTGTTGACACTATTTTCCACATCTACCCTGCTCATTAAAAACACATTCAAGAAGAATATTGTTGCAGGTTTCCTTCTTTGTCACGATAATGCACCCGTCATTCAATTTCAAACCCTATTCCTCCTATTCAATATACACACAGAAGTCCATCAGTCAATTTTCTTAGGAGAGCATACATGATAAAAATCAAAGAGGAAGTTGCAGACAAGAAATAAATTCACTTACTTCTATAGAAGTGAAGACACGGTTGCAATGGGGTATGGAGGGAGGGAGGGAGAGAAGAAGATAAAGAGGTATAGGGTATGCAACAAGGGAGAAGGGGAGAGAGCGAGAGGGAGAGAGGGATGGGGTATGGAGGAAGGGAGAAGGGGAGAGAGGGAGGGAGAGAGAGAGAGGGATGGAGTATGGAGGAAGGGAGAAGGGGAGAGGGGGGGAGAGAGAGAGAGAGAGAGAGAGAGAGAGAGAGAGAGAGAGAGAGAGAGAGAGAGGCACCTTGTATGCATTTGAGAGGGGGAGACAATACACTTATATGTGTATATATATACTTAATATATTATATATTATTATATACATATATAAATATAAATATTATATATTCTATATGTATATAAACATATTATATATACAATATCATATTATACAATAGTGTGTACATGCTATTTATAGTAAAAAAAGTGCGTACGTGCTTCTTAAACCGTAAGTACCCCATACGTGCTTTTTATACCATAAGTACCCCGTACACACTTTTGATTGTTTAGGCTTGGAAATACACCTGGATGACAAAGCTACAGTTTGGAAGTTTGATTTCCCTCCATTTCTCTCATTTTTGACATGTTTAATTTTATCAACTAGGTTTATCGACTTTGTCATCATTAGGTTTACACTTCATCAAGTGGGTATTTCTAAAATTGCCACCATATTTTCACCCATCTTATGAGCATTCTAACCATATAATTTTTTTTCAATTTGAACAACAATAACACATTATTATTGAATTTATTTTACTAGTGTCTCCATAGTTCTCACAAACATAGGTGCACTATTCTTTTAATAACTTTTGATATACTTATCCAAATTTAAAAAACTTTATATATTATTGTAGTGCACTTGATTATTTACAATTTAAAAAAAAAATGTATTTTTGATTTGTTTAGTCCAACTTATGCTTCGTGCACGAATAGGTACCTAATTTGCAGGATGTGCTCGATCGGAAAAATCATTAAAAAAAATACTCAATAAAAAATGACAAAATAATACACACCTTCTAGTGCTCACTCTTAACTATCTTTCTGCCAAAGGATTTGTCAAAATACTTTGTCTAACTATGACTTTTTCTATGCGCACGTCAGACACTATGTTATGTTTTTTAGAAAAAATCAGGGTTTGTTTTTCGTGCACGAAGGATTTGACCCCCTTAATCTTATCCAAGTTTGAAAAAGTTTAGTATTTTGAAAACTAGATTCAGAGTACTACATTATTTATTCTTTGCTAATCTCCATATCTTGAGTGGATGACTTTTAATTTTTTCCTCCAAGTTCAGGTTCACTTGATTTCAAAAAAAAAGTGTCCACTTATACCCCCCTTTTTGACCACCATCTTTGTGTACTTACCCATAGACATCATACTAGATATGTGCCTATAAAATTTGAATGATATTGTTATACATGTAACATGTATGGGCATAGATCAGTTGAATGTAGATATGAAGCTAATAATACAACACCTCACATGAATCAAAGACCTGTGGGTGATTGGAGAAGGAATTTCAATAACCAGAGAGATACTAATTGGCAAAGACCTTATCCTAACTAGTTTAGTCCATATGAGATGGAGAAAAGAATAATGTAATCTTCACAAGCTATCACAATTATGGGCATGTTGCTATGAACTGTAGAAGAAGGACATGAAGAGGCAATCCAGGACCTTGGAGAACAGTTGGAATGACTTTCTATCACTATCACAAACTAGGACACATCGCTAAGTTATGTAGAACACTGAAGAACCTACTAGTACATCAATTTGCAGACCGAAAAGGAAAGATGGAAGTCAACATTGTTGAAGAGACTAGATCTGAAATGAATAAGGTTTGGAAGAAGAAGAGTGAGGATAAATCATCAGAGGAATCCAATTCTTCACTAGGTGTGGAGAATCCTTCACCAGTAAACTGAGTTGTTTTCACAACTTGGGGTGTGCACATTGTCAAATCTTGAGGAGAACCCTTGGATGATGTACTGTAAGTTGAATATGCATATTCTTGTGCTTTTTTGATGTTTTGATATGTTTTGGATCATAACCGGTAGATATTATATAGTTTTCATTACCAATAGATATGTTTTAGATTATTTTAAAGGATTTATAGGGTTTTGTCAGTTAAAAAGCATTTATTACAGTAGTTAGAAGGCAAATAAATAGAACATTTTGAATTTCATTTGTCACTTTGCGATCTTGAGTGCATTTGATAAGTGAGCAGAGGAGAGAAAAGTTTGTGCTAGCAGCATTCAAACCATTTGCCAGCAATCTGAAGCGATCGAAGTGAAGTTTCAATTGGTGATCGAGTATTGAAGGTTTTGACGGTTGGAAACCCTAGTACCAAAGTAGAAAAGGTATTTATTTGAGAAATCCTATTCTTTGCTTGGTGATTTACATATTTGATATGGATACATCTCACCTTGTCGATGTGACCAAGGGGGAAAGACCAAAATTTAAAAGACACCCATATAAGTCTAAGGAAATAGACCCTGTCGGTGCCCTATCTAGTGTACTGAATGGAGTTTTGCATGTAGAAGATGTAAGATCGTGTAATGTCCCCATTCAGGGTTTGCCTTTATTTAGTCTTGAGACAACAATTTAAATTTAATGTGAGATTTGAAATACATTTATGAATGTAATTTTATCAGTTATGAGGATATTTCATTATAATATTTGATTTAAAATTCTAAGAATTAGTGCAAGAGATAAGACTTATCTTGCTATCTCAAATATGGAAAACTGATGAATATGCACATGAGATCTTTATCGTCTGTCTAAATGCACTTGATGTAAAGCTCTGTCTATTTATCTACAAAGGTGTATGTTTATATCACTCACAGTGATATGTAGCTGTCTCTGACATGAGAGTATTTGCTTGCAACAATGATTATTATGGTGCAATAGTGATGGGACCAACTCAGATACGATTCTGCTTGGTGAATTCTGATAGGACCAACTCAGATACGATTATTAACCCACGGCCTTGATCAACCTGAGCTCTCCTAAACTGGAATGACAACTTCCCCAAAATGAGTGCTTAGTATGTTCAATATCATTCTCATTCATATCATCAAGAACAACGATATTATTGCTTGGAACTTAAGAACAGTTCTGATGTGTGCTTTCCATGGATCTTCCCCGCTTTAGGGAGTGTGATCAATTCTCTTTTATATCGTTGATCGGTAACATTATTTAGAGACACATTCCTTCACAACAAAATGGTACATTTGATGTAATCGTATCTCCTCATAACCATCGGTCTTATTCATATTTAGTGATTATTAGTTGTGCTTTGACTAATCGCAAATGTTTATGTGTATCGTATATTATTATGATAATAATATTATTCCTTGTTTATCACGTTGGTATTATGTTCTTAGCAGATCATTTTACTTGTCGAGAATAGAACAAGCACAAACTTCTATCTTTCCTCCTCTGCACGGTAGACATGAACAGGTATCGTGAAGATATACGGATCGATAATTATCCTTCTAAGACTGTGATCGCCAGTGTAATGTTTATAATAATTTAGAAGTATATAGTTGATATCACTAATGCCCATTAGATTTCAATAATACTTTGTCAATTTTTCATTTATCGAAGAGGCCATATAATCCCTTCGTATGTCAATTGCTTTCTTCAATTACCCAACGTATCGCGATTCATAGTACATCGGCTTCAATCATTATTTTGGTCGGTTATTACCACTTAGTTCCTATGTGGAACACATCGCTGATTGTTATTGTTGATCTGGTGGGATTTGATTGCTGTTTTGTATCATCGCTAACTCACTAGCATCTTTATCATTGTCGGTCTTCCATTCCTTGAATATTTAATCAATCATCTACCCATATCTCTTGAGCGGCTATAGTTAATATTTGTTTAGGCAAATAACTATCGAGTGCCATATATTGTTCTCGCAGTAATCCTGTATTAATATTATAACTCATTGATGTTATCCAAAGGTGCTGAAGACGCATACTTGTGTAATTGATATGTTGCTTACTATCTATTGGATGTATCCCTATTCCTCCTACAACCAGCTTGTTAATATCTCCATTGTTAACTTCAACCATAGACTCAAATGCTTTCCTGAGTCGGCTATAAGCATATATTGTTGCCATATTTATATGTCTCTTCCTATCTATATTCTTTATTAGTCATAGAGTAATTTTTTAATGAGACAGTCTTAATTGTTTTCTTTGTAAGAGTTCATTTGTGCCTTCTATTATCTATAAAGATAATACAAGGAGCTTTGCTTTAGTTGTTTGGTTCTAGAGTTCTAGCATCTAGACGGGGACATCACAGATCCTTTTATCATTGCAAACTTGAGGACATGGGTGTGATTGATATTTTTAATTAGTACAAATCTTTATGTGATAAGAAAGGGATACTGAAAGAACAGTTTAGAAGGGTCGCCAACAAAGGGTTTCACCATGCGATCAATTTCATTGATGATTTTGATGACGAGTTAGTCAAACTTGTTTTCAGCCGAATCATGATCAATTTATGTGGTTGGACCAACCACATAAAATCACTAAGGAAGTAATTCATGCTATAACCGGATTTTGCTCAACTAGTGAGATACCATTACTAACGTCTGTACTGAAGAATGATGTTAAAAAATTAACAGGATCAAGGTGGGATGGTAGAGCAATGACTGTGGATAATATTAATGATCTTGTGTTAAATTTGTATCAATGGTAATTGGTTATAGAATCTACTATTCAAGAAGAATGAATAGTATATTGGTAGCAACAATACACACTGCATATCGGATGAGTAAAGAGAACTTTGACTATGGTCTTGCAGAAGCATTCAGAAGTCAACTTATGGAAAATTTGGAAGTAGTCAAGAATGACAAAAAGATGAGATTCAAGTTTGGACAACTTATTATGGGCTTATTCTTTTACTTCCAAACCTTTTTTCTTGGTATTGGTGACGAACAATGGATAACCAGTACACTTGCCCTACCACAAATGAAGAACAACATTAGGATGTTGAAAGACAAGTTTGATGATGTATCATGGGGTTATTTCAAGAATTTCAAAACAAAATGAATGCAAGAGATCATATACTGGCAGAAGTAGTCAATTGGTATGAGGATTCCATATGTTTTATGGTAGACACTGATACATGCATGATGGAGGCTATGATTCTCATGATCAAATGGGTAATGCCCATGGGATATAAAGTATACAAAGATCTACTCATTTGTTATGCGAATAAATTGCTAGAACAACCAGTTGATACCATTGTTGAGAGGTTTGGAACCTATAAAGAGAAGTTACTTCAAGTACACTCTGAATTGGAGTGATCGGTAAAAGAAAAGAAAGTTAGAAAAGAGGTGGAAGCATTTGTAGAACAATCTAGTTTTACCAAAGAACCAATAGCAGCTGCAAGAGCCAAACATGCAACAGAGAAAGGTGAAGGACCTAGTGCACCTACCAGTACCTCCACCGGTAAGACAAGAGCAACCAAAGAAGCAGAGAAGAAGGAGGTAGAAGAAACAAAGGTGAAGCCTGCTGAATCCCAAAGAGGTAAACCCTCAAAAATACAATTTTGGAGGAAAGGTAAACTTGTTGAACCTCCTAATGTGCCTGCCCAAACTGGTAAAATAAAGAAGGAAAAGGCTCATAAGCAGGTGACAAATGTAGAGGAGACAAAATCAGAAGTAGGTAAGAGAGAACTAAGGGAAAGTGATAAGAAGAAGAAGACTACTAGTAAAGGTAAAGCATTTAAGAAACTATTGATGTTTGAAGAATCTTTCATTAGGATGGCTAAAATAATAAAGAATTATGGAGTATATAGGGGATTAAACATATTGTTTACTCATTTGTCTGAAAGCCAACAAAGGGAAATTGAAGATTCTATAATCTTCAGCATGAATAAGTTTAGTAGATCCCTCATTGAATTACAAGGGCAAATTTCAGGTTCTTTATATAATTTGATTGATGCAAGGTGGCAAGCGACAATTAGCCTAGATAGAGAATTTATTGATTATACACTTAAACACTTGCAACCGAAAGCAACTAAAGTAGAAAATGAACAAATAAAGGTTAATACAAAAGCATTTTTTAGATCAAAGAAAAGATTAACAAGAATGATTATTGGAAAAACTAAATCAGTCCAAAAGGAGACTGAGATTTTGATGAAAAAAGATTTAGGTCTCATCCCTGATGAAGAAGATGAAAAAGATGAACAAAATAAAGAAGAAAGGTCAGAAGGAGTAAAGTTCACAGATTTTGAACCAAACAACAAGTATATGTAAGATGATCCTATTGATACTAAAGCAGTAGTTATACCAGATGATGATACTGGTGATGTTGATAATGTTGCTAACACTGCTGACAATATAAATGTTCTTGAAGTTGATGTATAGATGTTTAAACCTCAGCAGGAACAAGAAGAAAACAAAGATGAAAAGAAAGCAGAAGACAAGTGCTCAATTGAGCAATCAATGAATGCACAGTCAGTAGAGACTCAGATTGCACAGGTCAATGTAAGTGTAGATGCAAATGTAAATATTGCTACTGATGACAGTCAGAAAGATAAGATTGATGAAAACAAGGAAGAGGAAGCACTAGTGAAAGAACAAACTGTTGAAAATCTACCATTGGTGAAGGACACTACTGATGAAGAGAAGACAAAAAAATATAAGGAGGACAAGAAATAAGATGAAGGAGATGAAAAGGAGGAAGAGAGAAAAAAAAAGAAGGTTGAAGAGGAGAGAAGAACAGAAGAAAGAAAGATAGCTCCTAAGGTTCCTCCTAAATCCAAAAAGAAGAAAACAATAATGATGATGACGATGATGACTCTGTGAGCATTAAAGGTCCTATTGATATGGAAAATTTGAGTTCTTCAAAGTTAATGGAGATTGCTACTGCAATGCAATCCTGTGCACAAAAGAAAATATTGTAGGAACAAAAAGAGAAGCAAAGGCTATAAGGACCATTGTTGATATTTTGTCAAATCTCCTACCGGAGACTGATACAGAACATTTGGCTACCCCTATTGCCAAACTTGGCCAGTTAGTTGTTGATGTTGGTGAACAACTTAAAACCTTTGAAGAAGCTGCATACATTTTTGTTGAAAAGGATTACAAAAAGAAAAGGGAGGAATAGTTAATGGTTGAAATAGATAATGACAAGGTAGCCCTAACGACGAATAAAGACTTGTTGAAGAATGGATTGGAAACCGGTTGTAATATTTTGGGTACTATCTCCCAATTTTGACTATTTTGTGCTAACTTGAGAAAGAAGAGAGCTGATACTGAGAAAGGATTACAAAAAATAAGTGAAACATTCACACCGGTACAGGACTTAGTAATCACTTTTGGTAGAAAGGTTATTGATTTACAAGACCAGATAGAACTATATGAACATGAGCAAGTAAAATAGATAAGATTACTGAAAGAGCTCCAGACTTAACTAATTCCAAAGGTAGAAATTATTCAAAGAGCATTCAAAGAGTCTGAGGAAATTTTGGCTACTCTAGAGATGAGTATAGTTGATGTTATGGAGAAGTTACTAGCACAGATAATGACACATGTTGAGAATACCGAGACACTATTAGAAACTTGGGACAATGATCTAAAAAAGTTGAAGTTTCATTTCAGAGATAGTTTCTTAAGAGTTTCATTGTAAAGACCTTTAAACTTTTATCTCTATATATATACATGAAGTTTTGATGACAAATTTTGATGTAATATATATATTTTACTTCTTTATTTGGCATTGTTGTCAAAGGGGGAGTTGAATTAGTTCAAGTCTAAGAGTCTAAATTTTGTATGTACTGTAAAGAGGGAATAATGATTTCATTTTTGTAAATAGAAGCAATTGCTAAGGGGATGTATGAGTTTATGTATTTCATAAGTTGTCACTTTTTGTTTTGCACACTTAGATGACAAAAAATTTCGTAAGTATTGCCATCAAAGCCAAAGGGGGAGAATGTTGGCATTTGATCATTTGATCAACCGGTAATGTGTGTTTTCTTAATGCAACCAGTACATGTTTTTTTTATAAAGAAGTTAGAATGTTGTATGATGACTATGTTGTATATTGTCATTGATGGCAACTATGTTTCTTAAGTCATCCAAGTCCTACAATGCAACCAGTAAGACTTAACTGGTAAGCAAAGACAGTTTATATCATAACCGGCAAATAGAACTTCAATCGGTAAAAGGCAGATAGAGTTACAGCCTGACAACCAGTACATGAAATTCATGAAGAATGGGATGATGCAGTTTTGCAGCAGCAGTGAAGATTGGTAGATAAAGATATGTTCATGACCGCACGAGTAGTTTTGATCAAGTGAAAGAATTTTGGTTGGCAGAACAGATAAGTTATTAGAAACTCAACCGATAGTGATGATGACCACTAAGGTCGATTAACCAACAAATAATTTGATATGTTATGTCTATGCATGACTTATGTAAGGAGTATATTACAAGACTATCTAGATTCATTGAACCTAGGGAATTGTTCCAAGGTTCTAACTGACTTAATGATTTTTTTAAGATGTTTGATGAGGTATGAAAATGGAGATGAGTATGCGCTTGAATGTGTGAGAGATCATTAGTGAATTTTGTATCTCTGATAGTGCGGTGATCAGAGCAGTTTTGTGATGAAGTATATGTGACATTGCGATGGTGTTATTTTGAGATCATTCTCACTATTTTTATCCTAACAGTTACAACAATCAAATCCCTTAATTGGGTAGGTCCTAATAGGCCTTAATCAGTTAAGCACCCTAATAGAGCATCTCTCAAAAAGGGTGGTAAATCCTCACATGAGGTTGATCCTAACAGGTCGTTAAGCTCCTCACAGGGCTGATAGGTAAATCTCCTATTCGAGTGACTCTTAACTGAGTCGTCTCCTAATAGGACAATTTCATTGTAAGACCTTAACCAGTCAATATTTTTATTCTGCAGATAGTTATCTTGTGGGTACTAACTCCCACCATGGTTGTTCCCATTTGTGTTTTCCACTTATAAATATCTTGTGTTATGTGGCCATTATTCTCTTGGTTGATTGCATATGTGATTGTGTTTCTCATTTTCTTATCAAGTTTCAAGTTGTTAAGGTGCATAATTAGATTTGTGTTATTTTTACTTGCATTGATTCACCCCCCCTCTCAATGCCTTATAAGTTCATCAGAGGTGCCTCTGACAAAAAGGTAGAAAATAGAATAGTTTATTTATGAATGAAACTAGGACATTAGAATGAGATTAGATGTAAGATATTTTCATAAATATTGATATTTTATTTAAATGGCCTACCAAATGGAGGTCTAAACATGAAGAAATATAGAAAAGGATACTTATATGGAGTTGTTGGAAAGTCAACAAGAGTAGGTGAAGAGATTAGCAATACAATAGGAAATAAAGACCTCTATACCTTAGCTTATATGGTGTACCTATTCTAATAGAGGTCATATCTATAATGAATGTCCTAAAGATAAAGCTAAAATAAAACACTAGTTCCCACTAGAATAGTTAAACCTAATTCAATATATTGTGTATATTGTGAGGACTGGGACCTTCACATTACTGAACATTGCCCAATAAAGACACCCCAAATTTGGTATGGATGAAATGTGTTTTGTTTGAATCAAACTTGTACCTAGTAAGAAAGGGATGACACGTGATGTCCAACTTGGCAAGGTAACCAAAATATTTATGGTGTTCAAAACAATCAATAATTTTAGGAGAGAAATTAAAATTTTAAATATAGAGGAGGACAACATAGAGGCTGAGGAAATAGTAGGAAAAATGATATTACTTGCTTCAATTATGGTAAAATAGGCTACTATGATGTTGGATACTTGTTGAGAGAATGTTTGCAAGATATGTAATTATTTATGTCAACACTAATATTTGACAATACGTGTTGTCTCTTTGTTGGATAGATGGAGAATGTGTTATGGCTGGTATGTTAGATAGTAGTATGTTGGAGATGTTATTGATTGTTGATGTGGAATTCAATTTGTTGCTTTATAAATTGACAACATATTAGTCCATAGCTCATGATATTTATGGATGAATCTGATTATATAACTTATGTTCATGATGGAGACACTATAGTAGAAGTTTGCATTCTTGGAGATGTCTTGGTATTTGTCCTAGTTCAATTTTATGATTAAGAGTTTTAAGGAAAATGTCTGTGTTAGTGAGTTTCTTTATGTCTATGGGTTAGTATTTTTCTCTATATTATACCACATTTTATTCTATTATTGTAAAAATATGAAGTTAGGTGTGGTGATGGCTTATGGGTATACTATAAAAATTTTAGCCAATTTTATTACCTACATAATAAGTTATAATTGTTTGATTTGGTCCTATTTTGATAGAGGAGAAGTTTCAAGTCAATCAAAACATTGCTTCACATTCTGCAACATTCATAGATATGATCATGTAGATTTACAAATATTGTATGGATAGTCAATAGGACCTATAAAAAGTATTTTTGGTATGTTAGTGAATTGAAGAATGATATCTTCCATTTTGTTGTTTAGGGATACAAACTTTCTAATAGATAAATTCTTTACTTTTAGTATATCATATTCAAGTGATTTGTTACATAAGTTATAATTATTTATTTGAATGACAGGCTTAATCTTTATCCTTTTTTCTTTTAATAGTAAAACATTTGTTTAATCATGGAGTGACGAGTTTAAACATTATTTGATGATGGATCATGGAATCTGATCTAGAATAATGATACCAATAAATTCTATGCAATTGAATCCAAAAGAACAACACAACAGCAGTAAAATAATTGTCAACACATTAATGTTGAGGCATGTTAAGTTTCTATAGATTGGAAGGTGTGTTTGTGGAAGTTGCTTAAGTTAAACTCGTGTTGGATGTTAAACATTAACAAATTTTCTATTCTATAAGTAGAAAATTTCCTAGAGTTATGAGTTTGAACCTAAGAGAAATTTTACGTGTGAGATAGTCTGAGTTGTGTGAGACAAGTTTCCTTTCTCTCACTTCATCTAAAGAAATTTCTAGTTTGCATCATGCAAATAAATTTTCTCTTAGGTTGTGTTACGTGAGGAAAGTTTCACTTCTCTCACATAATTAATGTTTGAACATCATGAAGGCTATTTATATGTAAAATTGTAGTAGCAACTAGGATTGTATTCAGAAGGAAAGTTTACTCTTGAAGCTTAATAGAAGATTCATCATTTGTAGTTGTAGTGTTGTAGAATTGCGACTCTAGCAATTTTTGACTGCATTAGGATCCTCATGTATGAGAATTAGAATCCTGTAGCCTGATCGGAGACCAGAGATTGCTCTACTTGAAGAAACAACTTCTTACTTGGCCTCTACATTACCCCGTCCACACTCTGCCCTGGAGAAATGTATAGGACAAGGGTGTGGCACCACTATCCCCCCTGGATAGGGTCATGGCACCCTTGTCCTCCCAGGATAGGGGTGTGGCACCTCTGTCCCCACCCTATTTTGGGGCAGGACCCTTCCTAGGGTTGCATTGATGGTTGTTCCTTGGGCGAGAAACTCCCTTGATGTCAGCCCATGATGAAATTCAAATCCACTAGCATGTATTTAAGGGGCATTCGTCCTCTCATTTGCATAGGTTGAGGTTAGATGGATGGGAAATTCACAAGCGATCAAGCATTCAAGAGCATTCAAGCATTCTTTTCTAGCATTGAGCATTCTCAAATCTCCCTCCAAGGCTAGGTGTTGCATTTAAGTCAAGGATTCAACCATTGAAGAGGAGATTGATTTCAACATTCAATTCTACACAAGCATTTCTATCAACATTGCTACTACAACCTCCCTTGAGGTGATTTAAAATTTAGTCTTTCATTACTTGGTTAATTCCAAAACTAGGGGTTGACCTAAGGGCAAACCCCCAACCCCAACCCATTTTCCTCTCTTTTTTGTTTGTAGGTTACAGATGCACAACTATACTTTCTGATTTGGGCTCCATTTGGAGAGGCAGAAAAACACTTTTCATTTTGCAGATTTTTCAGAGGACCGTGTACATTCCCACCACAGTCCATACAACTTTTCCTCAAATTTGCAGGGCAACTTCATCTTAATGTTTTACTGCAAGATCTAGGTGCACAGCTTCATCTCATATTTTGATCTCAATTTATAATCAATTCTATGTCACTTTTGCACTACATAATTCAATCAATTCCTTTCCATTTCAAACAACAAAGAGGGGATCAACTTAACATTACCAATTCATTCAGAATTCAATCTACCATCTTTGTGTGGAGAGATTGAATCTATTGAATTATCCTCTCCTCTTTCTAATGTAATGGTGAATAGTGCCTGAATGGTAATCAATATAAAAACTCTCATCCCTCTTTGAGGGAAAGGGTAATTTCCTTCTTGATTTATCATTCACCAATTACCCACCATTACATTTTGGTGAACTCGACATCTTGCATGCTTTCCTTTGAATAAAATTATTTATTTTTCATTTACAAGTTTCAAATTTGTGCAAACTTAGTGGTTAATTCATTAAAAACCCTAGTTTTTTAAATTCAAATTGAACTTGTGATTCTTGAAAATTGCTTGTGGTTATCTTAGATCTGAAAATTGTTTTGATTGTCAAATTCAATTTCCTCATTGTCTTGTTCAATTAGCAATTAAAATTTACAAAATTAAGAGGTTACTTGTTAAAACCCTAAATTTCATAAATCATCTTGAACTTGTGCAAAAATTGGATTTCCACTTAATTTTTTGATTTCTGATTGTTCTCACATTTGTCTTCAATCGTACAATTCAAAATTTCAATTTCCCCCCTTTTTCCCAAAATTCAAATTTCAAAATTAAGTGGTTCGGTCATCAAACCCTAATTTTTAAAATTAAATGGATTTTGTGTGAATTTCAAATAAATTTCATTTACATTTAGATTTCTAAACATTTTCCAATTTGTCCATATCCTTTAGGTTTGATACTTTTCAAAATTGCAATTCAATTCCTCTTTTTCTTCAAAACCCTAAAAGGGTCCTATTTTCACATTTGCGCCTTCATTTTAGTCATCTAGAGATCATAAAATTTGCCAATTTTTTGGGGTTAGCTTTAAATTCATCGTAATATCCATCCTTGAAAATTTGAAAAAAGTTGGTCGGACCATGTGTGTTCCTGCCACTATCCTTGGTTTTTTTCTCAAAATTTTGAGAGACTGTTATGACTGTATTTAATAGCATAAATCCAGAAGATTGGCTGATTTTATCAATTTTGATCCCTCTAGAATTGGAAATACCTTCAAAATTTAACATTTCAACTTTCAAGAATATTTTTAAAATTAAGAGGTTAATTATAGTCTGCCCTGATTTTAAAAAATTTTGATTTTAAAATTAAGTGGTATTCCCTTGGCCCTAATTTTAAAATTCCAATTTCCTTTCATTTTTGAAAATTGTGTCATCCTCTTTTCCCAACAAAGTTCAAATTGTGTAATCTTTATTTTCTTGAATTTTGTATTAACCAATTTTGTAAGCTTTGTTCCACAAGTCAAAATTCAAAAATTTCCCTCTAGTGCAGGAGTTTTACCACTATTAGTCCTACCTATCCTATCCCCGTTCGAAGAATTAGAATTAAGGCTTCCCAAAGTTTAATTACCAAGGAGATGGAGCCTAATTTGGGTGAATTCTTTAATGAGGATCATGTTAATTCTTCCCATCATAATCATGTGCCTATTCACCCCATTGATGGATCCCATGATGAAGAAAAATATTTAACTAGGGTTTCTTTAGATCAAATTTCTACATTGGACAATCAATTTGATAGCTTTCAATAATGGATATCCCAAGAATACCCTAATAGTGAAGCTCTTCCATTAATTGAAGGTCTTAAATGCATGCTTCAAAGATATAAGAAAGGAATTGATATATTGCGTGGCATTACACATATTGTTGATTCTAATGTTATGCCTATCAAGAGTTGTAGCAAAACACTAGGTTACTCACAACCTTCAGCAAAAGTCAATTCCTCTATTCATTCGGATAATCCTATGACTAGTATTCCTTCATTTAATCCTCCATTGTGACCTATGTCTTCCATGAATATTCCTATTAGTCCTCCACTAATCAGTGTGACACAGGGGGGCAATTCCTTCAACAACTTTATTCCTCCTTTAAGTTTCCCTTTTCCTACCCAATCATCACCTATGCCTACTTATCATAATGTCCCACCACCTTATTCTTAGTCCATGCCTTCTTTCAACAACATCACACCACCTTCTCAATCACCTATGTCTAACATTAATTCTTCCATGAAAGTGATAATCAACAATCTTTCTCAAATTGTGTCTTCCTTACAACAACAAATTGCTTCCATGAGTCAATCCAAGTTTAGTGTGCCCACCTTTGATGTTGGAAGCCCACTTTCTCTTGATATTGTTAAAGTTGTGCAACCTAAACATGTGGAGATCCCTCAATTGGAATGTTATAATGAAAAAGGTGATCCTCTTACGCATGTCAAAACATTTCAAACCTTGTGTACTGATTTTGCTTATGATCAATAATTTCTTGTAAAATTATTTACAAGAACATTACGAGATAAGGCCTTACAATGGTATTGATCTCTGCCTTCTTATTCTATCACTTATTTTCAACAACTAGCAAATGCTTTCATCCAACAATTTCAAAACAACATTGGTCCTAAAATACTTTGACTGATTTAATGCATTGTAAACAAGGTGTTAAAGAAAAAGTGATTGATTTCATTGGTAGATATAAGCATTTATGTGCTGAAATTTGTTTTCATGTACTTGATAATGATATTCAAAGAATTTTCATTTCTAATTTACAAAAAGATATCAGGGAAAATATTCTTTTGTTTGAGTTTGCTTCC
This sequence comes from Cryptomeria japonica, assembly GCF_030272615.1. NCBI lineage: Eukaryota > Viridiplantae > Streptophyta > Pinopsida > Cupressales > Cupressaceae > Cryptomeria > Cryptomeria japonica. The sequence goes on along the minus strand of NC_081411.1, from coordinate 292,710,680 downwards.
TTTCTGCAGTTATGTGCAAGACTCCACAATTATCAAATGGCTATGAGTCAAATGGAGAAATCCACTCCTATGGCTCCGAGTGATAAGGGGGAAAGTGTTCAACAACTATTTTCTAAGTTCAAACTGACAAAAATCTTCATCAAGTTAAATGATCCAATCAACAAGAACCATGTGAATGCTACAATAGGTGTGCCTTCTATTTCTAATTTTTTTCAAAAGAGAAAGACAATTCACTCCTTTGAATGAATCTTTACATAGTATTATGTCTCAGTTGTGGCACAAAAATGTTATCAAACTTCCTCCTATAAAAAATTTTTATCCTTCCAAACTTTCATCCCCTTATTTTGATAACAATTTTTTTTGCCAATTTCATTGTCAACCCGGTCATGATACTAAAAAATGTTTTGCATTGAAAATAAAGGTTTAAGACTTGATTGATAATAATACTATATCTGTGGCGGTGTGAATGATAAAGAGAATAAATTAGTTTCTCCTCCTAATTAAAATCTTAATATATTCATTGATCCCTTGCCATCTCATACCTCTAACATTATTGAGGTTGTGCCTAACTCTCTCACTTTTGAAGAATTCACCTCTATGGCTCCAAACTTGGTTAATATAGTAGAAACACAAGATACACCTAAGGATCCATGTATTAAATTTGAACCTAGTGAGACCATTACAACACCTGATGGCCCTTTATACATAGTTGCGAAGGTTAAGGATATCCCTTGTCATGGTGCCCTGATCTATCGATCTTGCATGGTTAATGTCATAACTGAAGAGTATCTTTTCACTTTACGATTGCATAAACCAATATATGATGCTTCTAATATGGTTTTGAAGTTATTTGATGGCTTCTCTTGTCCTACCATTGGATATATCACCCTTCCTTTTAAAGTTCATTCTAAATCCATGGATGTTGCTTTTGTACTTATCATATCTTCTTCTGAGCAATTCCATGTGAAGTTGGGTTGTCCTTGGCTATCTTCCATGAAGGCTATTGCTTCTCCAATCCACAAGTGTCTTAAATTTCCTCACAATGGAGAAATCATAACTGTGAACCATAGCTTATTTCTTCCATCCAAAAGAAGCCTCGATGTTCCTATTGATCTCTTTTGGTCTAAACAATATCAATCTCTTCCATCAAAGAGAGATGATTTGTTTCAATCTTATAAAAAATAGAAGAGCGATATGATATTATCCTTAAGTCAGCCTAGATCGCCAACACTTGACATTCCTATTATCCTTCAAGATGAGGTTCTTCCCCTCTCAGATAGAACTAATCTCCCTTCTAAGGAAAATTGTCCACCTACTCCTGTGGATATGACTTTACCTTCTCTTAAGGAGAACAACAATAATCTTCCTAAGGTTAGACCTATACCTCCTCCTCATGATGGACTTGGTCACCTTCCTACACCTAATATTCCTCCTTTCTATCCCCCAGCTCCACCTCCTTCCTCTTATCAAAAGAAGATGCCTACTTCTCCTATTGTTCAACCACAAATACCTCAACCTAAACCTTCCACTATCAAGGAGAGAAACATTCCTTCTTTTTCAAGTGTTCCTCCTTCTTCTCATCCTTCCACTAAGACTCGATAGAATCATTGTGCGAGAGAACACCAACAAAGATGCCATATTTGAGATCGTGAAGCTATCCACCAAAATACTCAATCTCCTCTGACTCCAATAGTTGGCATGATTCCCTTTTCTCCTAAGCAAGATGTTCAACCTACATCTCCAAATTATAACTTATATAAAAAATGTGGTGGTTTTACTCCTATTCATGTTCTTGCTCCTCTTTCTCTAAACTTTGATGATGAAATGGGTGAAAATGTTATTCATAATGGTAATACAACTCCTAATGCTTTTGATAGTAAGTATGAGTATGTTTATGTAGACAAGCACTTATCGGATGAGTTTTCACAAACCCTAATCCTAGCTCATAGAATCAAACAAAGTGACTTACAACATGACCATAGTCCTTTCTTGGATCTTGTGATAGCTCCATCTGATATGCTCAATGTCTCTCCTCTGGCATGTTACGACTATGCAAAGCATTGAGATCTTCTCTTGGTCTCTTTCATGTTAACTCAAAAGACATCCTCTCTTTCCTTTCTTCTAATGTAGTGTCCTTATTTGGGGAATAAATATTATTATATGCATATACATACATGATATATATGAGTTATCGTACAACATACTGACCCCAAGGAAAGCGACATTACCTCATTTTTTTGTTCATTGTCCTTGGGTTTATAACTCGATTGGGGGCTAAATCCTTGCGATGACGTGCTCCCTCTCTTCTCTCTATCTTGGGTGTATCCCACCTAAAAGAAATGTCTCCCAATAAGGTGCGTGTGATTTCTTTAACGTGGGGGAATACACTCCGCTCATACTTTTCTTCTTGTGATACTTAGAATTTCTTAGTGAACTTTGTTTTGCTTTGTAATATTTTGTATCCTTGCTTTCATGAGTCATAGTGAAGGTAACTTTTCTACTTGCAGTCATGGTTCTCCCCTTCTCGATCTTCCCTTTTACTTGATCAATCTAAGTCGTAAGATCCTAAGTCCACTGGGGGCTTGGCGCATCTTGCCTCCTTGACATGGTAAAAGTCTTTCAATCTTGTTTCCTTGTACTTTATTGATAGTATTGGCGCACGCTTATACTGCCGCTAAAGTACAGGATAAATTTAGTGTCATAAAATTGCAACCCTAGCAATTTTCAACTGTATTAGGGTCCTCACACATGTGAATTCGAATCATATAGCCTGATTGGAGACCAGAGATTGCTCGACTTGTAGAAACAACTTCTTCCTTGGCCTTTGCATCACCCTGTTTACACTCTGCTCTAGAGTAAGGGGTAGGACAGGGGCATGGTGCTACTGTTCCCCCTTGGATAGGGGCATGGCACCCTTGTCCTCCTAGGACAAGGGCATGGTACCCCTGTCCCTCCCCTATTATTTGGAAGGACCCTTCCTAGGGTTGCATTGATGGTTGTGCCATGAGCATGAAACTCCCCCGATGTTGGCCTGTGATGAAATTCAAATCCACTAACATGTATTTAAGGGGAATTTTTCCTCTCATTTGCATAGGTTGAAGTTGGATTACTGGGAAATTCACAAGCAATCAAGCATTCAAGAGAATTCAAGCATTCAAGCATTCAAGCATTCAAGCATTCAAGCATTCTTTTCTAGCATTGAGTATTCTCAAGTCTCCCTTTAAGGCTAGGTGTTGCATTAAAGTCAAGGATTCAACCATTGAAGAGGAGATTGATTTCAACATTCAATTCAACATAATAATTTCTATCAGCATTGCTACTACAACCTCCCTTAAAGTGATTTACAATTCAGTCTTTCAATTCCATCTACTTGCAAGTACTTTCTTTCATTACTTGGTTAATTCCAAAACTAGGGTTTGACCTAAAGGCAAACCCCTAATCCCAACCCATTTCCCTCTCTTTTTTGTGTGTAGGTTGCAGGTGCGCAACTGTACTTTTAGATTTGGGCTCCATTTGTAGAGGCATAAAAATCCTTTTCATTTTGCAGATTTTTTGGAGGACCGTGTACATTCCCAGCACAGTCCAAAGAACTTTTCCTCAAATTTGCAGGGCGACTTCATCTCGACATTTTACTTCTTGATCCAAGTGCACAACTTCATCTCATATTCCAATCTCAAGTTATAATTAATTCTTTGTCACTTTTTCTCTACATAATTCAATCAATTCCTTTCCATTTCAAACAAGAAAGAGTGGATCAACTTAACTTTCCCAATTCATTCGAAATTCAATCTACCATATTTATGTGGAGAAATTGAATCTAGTGAATTATCCTCTCCTCTTTCTAATGTAATGGTGAAAACTTCTTTAATGGCAATTGATAGCGAAACTCTCATCTCTCTTTGAGGGAAAGGGTAGTTTCCTTTTTGATTTATCATTCACCATTTTCCCACCATTATAGTAGCATTTTTCCTACATTGGGGTTTCCTAGGTATAAAGGTGTTATTTGTGTTTGTGTGATTAGTTTTCATGTAAATTTGGTTTCATGGTTTATTATTGTTAATTAACCCAATGTATTAATTGTTACAAATCAGATAGGTAAACATAGTTCTTGTTTCTTTTTTCTCAGATATTTGTTGAGTAACTAATTTGTTGTTGGGTTATAGAAATTAACATGGTATCAGAGATCTAAACTCTAAATATGAAGCCAAGTTTTGTATTACATATTTCTTTAGATTTCAGTTTTCAATTCCTTCAAGGGTTTTATTTTGTAATGGAAACCAACGTTTGGTATGAGGATAGGCTTGAGGGTGAATCTAACTTCTTATAGTGGAAGTTTCATATTACATCCATTCTCAAGCAGAATAGGTTGTGGGCCTATGATAGTACAAAAGTGACTCCACCAAAAAATGATCCTAATACCCTAGATTCACATGAAATCAAGGAGTCCAAGGATCAAAGGATTATCCAGGATGGGGTAAAAGATCATTTGATTCCTCATCTATCTTGGAAAGACATTGCAAAGAAAATATGGAATATGTTCAATTTTTTTATCAAAGTGACTTTTAGAGTTGTAAGATGATGCTCAAGAACAAGTTTCATAACACCAAGATGTCCAAGGGTGAGAGTGTGATCTCTTACTTGTCTAGATTGACATAGGTTAGGGATGAGCTAGCTACTATTGGAGAGATAACTATCAATGATGAGCTCCTGTAGATAGCCCTAAAATGTTTCTATAAGCAGTGGGATGTGTTTGTCAAGTGTGTTTTTGGTAGAGATCGCCTACCCAATTGGGTGAGGGTTTGGGATGATTTTTTTGGGGAGGAGATCCATGAAAGTTCTCATCGAGGAGGCCAGAGAAAGAAAGTTGATGATGAAGAAAATTGTGTTCTTGCAAGAAAGGGAACAGAAAAATTCAATACAAGGAAAACTGAAGGGTCTTCTTCAAGGATGGGAAGAAGAAAGATTTGAGTAAGATAAAATGTTTTTTCTACCATCGGTTGGGTCACTACACAAGTCAATGCCCGAATAAGAAAAACAAGGGTAAATCAAAGAAGCAAGTTGCTACTACAAAAAAGGTGGACAAGTTTGAAATGCAATTTGAGAAGGGTGAGTTCACAATAATGGTTCCCACTTTCACCCACAAAGGAAAAATGTGATATTAGGAAAAAAAATCGGAGAGGGCCCGAGTGAAGTGGGGGTGTTCAAATGAACTACCCTTTGGGATTCGAGTGAAGCCCCCACTTCTCTTGAATCCCCTCTTTCAAACAAACTACCTTTAATGCTTCTTTATGTCAATTTTTAATTATATTGGGGGGGTTCGCTTGAAACCCCCTTCATTCGAACCCCCTTTTTTACATTTCTCTGAAACATTCTACAAATTTTTGCAGATTTTTGGCCTTCAAACCTTTGATTGAAGGCTCAAATGGAACGATATTGACAACCCAAAATGTACTATGGTATTCCTCGAGGAAAAATTTCCAATGACTATAATTTTATTACATATTGAGTTTATTATGAACTTTTTTTTTTAATTTTACCAATCATAGGTTTTTCACTGAAAATCAATTGCTCTATTCAACGTATTGGCAAAAATAACTTAAAGTAATTAAAAAAAATTGAAAAATATATTTTCCCTAGGCATTGATGTCTTCTTTCTAACAAAAAAAATTGAATTTCGATTATATAGAACAAGTTATGTGTTCAAACATACACCTATGTATAAAATATAACTAGTCGGACTTTAAAATTTAATAAAATGGAAAATATTCAACACATCACTATCAAACGAACCGCAAGCCCTGGATATTGATGTTACAAACCAAAATTTGAAAGAATTGAGTTCTTATCATTTATTAAAAAAAAGATGCATTTTGGAAGGTACATCACTCTTAAAAAATGTAGTTTTCTGTAAAAAACTACTTTTCGAGGGAGATGGAAATTTTTTTTTTTTAAATTGAAAAAAAAAAAATATAATCTAGAGATAAAATGATACAAATCAGTAATTTACATCATCTTCAAATTATTAATAGTTTAAAAGTTATAGTTATCGGAAGTTGAAGATTATTTTAAAAATGTTCACCTCAATGTCAAAAGTGGCAAAAAAGTGGGAACCATTATTGTGAGTTCGCCCAGAATGATTTTTCAGTCGTTTCCTGTCTCTCAAGTTCAATCGTGAAAATTTCATGGTATATTAATAGTGGGGCTTCTTTCCACATAATGGTAGTTAAAGAATATTTCACCAAAGTGGAGGAGAAAAAGTTGGACTTTTGTATTGAGCTTAGAGATAATGCCAAGTACCATGCAACTAGTGTAGGCACAATCATGTTTAAGGAGTCTGGTAAAACTCTATTGGTGGAGGATGTGTTGTATGTCCCTCAAATGACAAATAATTTAATCTCTATTTCTAGTTTGGAGAACAAGTGTTACATGGTGACCTCTGGAGAAGGCAAAGTCTCTATCTATCCTAAGAATTCCAAGGTAGAAAAAGTGATTGGATTAAGGCATGGCAACTTATTTTGGTTACAATTTGATCTGAAGCATGCATTAGTGAGTAGTTGTAGAGGGCTATGAGAATTATGGCATAGGAGGATGGCTCATCTTCACCATGGACCACTTAATGTGCTTAAGAAAATAGTGATGGGGATGCCTAAGATGAAGGTCGAAAAGAATATGGTGTGCAATTATTATGCTCTTGGGAAATATGCCAAGACCAATTTTCCAAGTAGTGACACTAGATCCAAAGGGATTTTTGATCTCTTACACTCAAATGTGTGTTGGCCCATGTCAAAAACATCCTTGAATGGGTATGAGTATTATGTTACCTTCACTGATGATTTCTCCAAGAAGACGTGGATATATTTTATAAAGAATAAAGTTTTGGACACAATGGATCATTGAGACAGGGTGGATCACTGAGAGGGGGTGAATCGGTGATTTAAACTCTTTTTCTTTAACAGTGAGATACCGGTAAAGTTGAGGACAAGTTGAATGCTAACTGGTAACTTACACAATGCAAGTAGAGTGTGTGAAAGGACTAGCAAAAACATTAACATCACACATGAATAAGAATACATCACACAACACCAGATATATACGAGGAAAACCCAATGTGGGAAAAACTTCAGTGAGAATAGCTATATGAGATCTTCTACTCCAATCCAGCCTCACAATGAAACTTTGATTACAATATTTAGGTCACCAACCCAAGGAGCACCAACCCCTGATTTATGAGCACCAACTCAAAGGAGCACCAACCCCTATACAATTTATAGGCTACAACCCAAAGGAGATACAACCCCTACACTAAGCTACAACTTAGTGATAATGATATGAATCTTAGATATACAAATCAAATCATTGTTGCAAATTAAGTTTTGCAACCTTACAATATTCTCCTTTGTCAGTTTCTCCCTTACCGGCCTGTATTCTCTCCACCCACTCTGCAAACTTGACTTTGCTGATAACTTTTCTAAATACCCTCTCACAAAATCTTTTCACCTTCAACTCACACTTGATCACTCTTAATCAGACTACAAATTTACACTTGTCTTCACTCGATAGCAGCAAAAATAATAGTATCAAGTCATCATATTTAAACTTGAGCTTTCCCACAAAGAAACAATTCAAACTCGGAGTGGTTAGGGTTTCCTTTACCCGACACAATCTGCATGAGATCTGATCTAGTCTTTCTTGGATCGATCACCTGTACTCTAGGAATGCATTTGTACATGTTTTCCATTATCCAATGCATACTTGCTAAAGATAGCAATCTCATACATGATTTTCTACCTTGAAATCTGTTGACTCATAAAATGCTCAGCTGTTTCCTTTTCGAGGTCTTCTTGCAATATGATTTTCTTTTCTTTGATCTAGGCACCAACTACTCCCTGATCTTCCTCTTTTATTCTTTCTTCCTCGAGCCACATCAGTCAGTTACAATCCCATGATTTTTGGTTGTTTCATTAATGTCGACTAGCTGTTTCAACAACCATGTCGATGGAGGCTTCACTGACCTCTGCATGTTTGCCACCTAAACTCCATATGGCATCACAATGGTCAATCACTTATCTCACTGACACACAGTCGGTTCATACTTGAACATTCAGCAAACTCATACTGGTACATGTCTTTACCCATGATACCTTCTCCTCCTGCTAACCGATAGTTCACACTACACCAGTAACACATCTTCACCTCTGGTGATTTGTGATTACTTTAACATTTTTCCTCTTCATCATAAATAGGCAGCCAAACTCCATACTGGTTATCACTCAACATGCTCACATACACATGCATCTCACCTCATACCGGTGAAGTCACTGATAGTCTCAACAACTTCTTTCACCAAACTAGTTAGTCTTCTCAATACCCTATTTGTCTTTCACCATATCGGTACACTCTTCTTCATACCGAATGACATACCTCTACCGGTACCCTAACTGCAATACCAGTTTACATCAATGAAAACTCAATGCCAACATAAAGATGAACTCTTTCGTAGGTTCAAAGAGTTTAAGACTCTCATGGAGAACTAAATAGGGAGGAAGATCAAGATATTGAGAACATATAAAGGAGACTAGTATACCTCGAATGCCTTCAAATATTTCTATGCTCAGGAAGGTATTAAGAAAGAGTTGACAATTACATACAACCCTCAACAAAATAGGGTTGTTGAACAAAAGAATAGAGCTATAGTTGGAGTATCCAAGGCCATGCTTCATGATCAGGATATGCCTTGATTTTTATGGGCAAAACCTTACAATACAGTCATGTATCTATAGAATAGGAGCCCACACAAAGTGTTGGGAAAATTAACTCTAGAAGAGGCATTCACTAGGAAGAAAATAGATTTGGAGAAAATTTGCCTCTTTACATGCCTTGTGTATTATCATATTCCCATGGAGAAGAGAACTAAGTTGGAACCAAATGTATAGAAGGGTATCCTTGTTGGTTACAATGAAACTTCTAAGGCCTATTGTTTTTAAATTCCTAGCCTTGGGAAAAGTGTTATTTGTAGAGATGTGATGTTTGAGGAGGAAAGGGCTTTTCAAAAGTTGGGTTCAGCTTTATGGAGGTCCAGCAGGATGATCAAGTATCCAAGGTTGAAGCTACACAAATTGCAGTCACCAGTCATGCAAGTTGGAGAGTAGAGTAGGTAGGCAAAGCAAGTTGATCAAGAGGAAGACCAGAGGACTCCTTAGTCTCAAACTCCTATCACAAGGAGGAGGAGAAACAAGGTAGTTCAGTAGACACTAAGAGAGGCTTAGGAGTATGTTGGTGGTCCTTAGAATCCAGTCAAACAAAGAAATTCTCCTAAACATTTTTCATATTATATGGCACTTATAAGTGAACTAATTGAGGCGAAGCCTTCATGCGTTCATGAAGTGTCCAAGAATCAGGTATGGAGGGATGCCATGGTGGAAGAGTATTCTTCTATCATGAAGAATAACATGTGGGAGGTAGTGCCATGACCCAAAAACAAGTCAATGGTGGTGTTCAGATGGTTGTATAAGATTAAGCATGTTGTAGATGGTAATACGAAAAAGTTCAAAGAAAGATTTGTAGCTAAGGGGTTTTCTCAGAAGGAAGGGATTGACTATGATGAGACCTTTTCTCTGATAGCCAAGTACTCATCCATAGGGGTTATCATATCTGTAGAAGTTCAGATAGGTTGGATGATTAATCAAAGAGATGTGAAGTGAACCTTCCTCAATGGAGTGATTGAGGAAGATATTTACATAGAACAACCAAAGGGTTTTTAGGTGCATGGGAGGGATTCCCATGTGTGCAGGTTGAAGAGAGCATTATACGGGCTCAAGCAAGATCCCAGGGTGTGGTATGTGAATATTGATGGTTACTTTTTGAGTGTGGGCTTCACCAAGAGTGACGCTGATCTAAACCTATACTATGTTAAGGTGAAGGATGATCTTCTCATATTGGTGTTATATCTTGATGACTTATTTCTTATAGGGTCAGAAGAGCTCATAGCACATTGCAAGGAGTATCTTGCAAGAGAGTTCAAGATGAAGGACTTGGGTTTGATGCAATACTTTTTAGGATTGGAGATGTGTAAAAAAGAGGGAGAAAACATCTTTGGATAGGGGAAGTATACAATAGATATCTTGAAGTGATTTAGGATGGAAAACTATAAGCCCATGTACACACCACTTGTGACTAACCGAAAGTAGGTTGATGCTTCTAACTCAGAGGCATTGCACCCAACTTTATACAGATAGTTTATAATATCTCTCATGTATTTGGTGAATACAAAGGAAAGTATTTGTTTTGTAGTGAAGTCATTTAGTTAGTTTATAGCCGAACCTAAACATGTGCACTCGATAAATGTGAAGCATGTTTTAAGGTATCTTTGAGGAACAATTGATTATGGGCTAATGTATATTCAGCAGGATGGAGTGAAGCTCAAGGGGTTCTTTGATGCAGATTGGGCAGCAGTACAACTGACAAGAATTGAACTTTAGGGTCTTGTTTCAACTTGGGATCGGGAGCTATCTTTTGGTTCAATAGGAAATAGAAGTTAGTTGCAGTAAGTTCTATGGAGGTTGAGTATATGGCAACAAATATGGCTACATGTGAGGCTATCGGGCTTCAAATTTTTTTAGTTGGGCTCTTTTATCAAGAGCTATATTAGACAATTATTTACTTTGATAATCCGAGTTGTATCAAACTCTCTGAGAATCTAGTGTTTAATTACAAGTCAAAGAATATCAAGATCAAGTATCAATTCATCAAAGATTGTGTGGTGAAGGGGACAATGAAATTTAAATACATTCCTATGAATGGGAAGATATGAAATATCCTGACTAAGGTCTTGATGAAGAGAAAGTTTCTATTCTTAAGGGATAAGTTGGTTGTTGTGTAGATTACCTTCCTCACTAAGAGGGAGTGTCAAGTTTTTGTAGTTCAGAAGGTGTGGTTGTGGAAGTTGCTTAAGTGCAGCTCGTGTTGGATGTTCAACATTAGAATATTTTCTATTCTCTAATTAGAATATTTCCCAGAGTTGTGAGGTTAACACCAAGATAAATTTTATGTGTGAGATAGTCTTAGTTGTGTGAGACAAGTGTCCTTTGTCTCACTTCATGTAAGGAAATTTCTAGTTTGCATCATGTAAGGAATATTTCTCTTAGGTTGTGTTGTGTGAGGAAAGTTTCACTTCTCTTGCATAATTGATGTTTTTGTCAAAAAGACTATATATGTAAAATTGTTGTAGCAACTAGGATTATATTCAAAAGGAAAGTTTTCTCTTAAAGCTGAAGAGAAGATTCAACTTTTGCAAGATTTTCCCCACGTTGGGGTTTCTTGGGTATGTTAGTGTTATATGTGTTTGTGTGATTGGTTTTCATGTGAATTTTATTATGTTTCTCATTTTTATTAATTAACCTAATGTATTAATTTTTTTTTATTAAGATAGAATGGGTTTTACAGGGACCCAAAATAGAAATCCAAAAAATAATTGAGTATTTAGCGAGAAAGCCCAGAAACAATAGAAAAATAGAAACAAAATAGGGGCAAAGCCCCACAAAGCCCTACAACAAAAAAAACACTAAAGCATCAAACCGTCTATCAAAACATTAAATAGAAGATCCTAAAATCTCTTGATTTTTCTCCATAAAGTTTTTATTTATATCTTCTAGCTCCTCCATGATGCTCCTCATGGTGCTTTTCTCTTGGATCCTACTCCTAGTTCTTGTGGAGTGACCTATAGAAGCCTACACCTTTGGAATACTACTAATTGGTTGAGTGTGATGTGTTTTCATTTTCTCATTTAGATTTTTGAGTTTTCTATACTATAATTTGTAGCTTTTTTATAATCTTAACCAAATTCCTTACACTTTCTTTACTATCTACCAATTCTTTTTCTAGGTTGGCAATTTTTGGATTCATACTCTATTTTAATAACCTTAACATTTTCAATCAATTTTTGGGTCATTTTCAGGAGCTTATCTATTTTTTTAGGCATCGGGGTCTTAGTGAAAGTATTAATAACTTCAGATATTCCATGTTTGATGATGCTGATTTCACTGATCACCCTCTGAAAAAACTTCTCCTGATTGGAAGTGGAGTTAGCCAATAGCAAGTCAATATCCACCGATTCACTTTTACTTTTATCCAAGTCCACTTGGTCTAGGTTGAGGAGATTATCCAACTTGATTTCCTTACCCCCTTTGTCATTTGGATCCATTGATTTCCCCACCTTTTGTCTTTTAAAGATATTGTTACACATCTCTAGAGGAGGAGGGGTAATGTTCTTTCTGGTTGCCTTTACAGGGGGTTTTACACTTCCTATTGTTGTTAGTACCATGATTGGCCTTAGCTGGGGTCCCTCATACTTGGATGGCCTATACTCTAGATCTTCTTCCAACCCTTGAAGATCCTACTAGTCCATAGCCATCCCTTCAACCTCAATTTCAATACCACACAAAACATACAAATCATGACCAATCTGGGATTTGGGGAGACTATCACATTTGAGGGCCAGAGAGGGCTTGACTTCATTTTATTTTGAAAATTCCTCAGTGTATTAATTATTTAAAATCATATAAGTAAACCTTATTGTTTTTTTGTTTTTTGTGATATTTTTTGAGAAATTAATCTGTTGTTTGGTTATAGAAATTAACAAGGCAATGAGAATATGATTCCTCTATCGAAAGCCCTTTTGAATAACTCATATTGTAGCAACAACACCGAAACAAAACATTAAGTCTCTTCCATACATTTTCAAGTTATTGGTTAGCTATCAAAATTTTAATAATATGTGTGATGATTATCAAGGATAATTCATTTATTAAATTCTCTAGCTAAGTGTAATTTCTCACATTTCTTAAAATAAGACTATATAGAAAATAGATAGTGAGGAAGAAGTCCATAGAACTAGCACGTAGACAGTTAACGTGGAGGATCCATAGCTATTATTTTTTGTTTTGGATGGGTCCATGAAACATTTTAAACATCAAAACTGCAATAAGATAGAATCTTGTTTATAAATTTGGAGGAATTGTTTCCTAGAAAAAACTTCAAATTTTCTTTTAGCCAAATGGAAGTTACTTTTAACATTATCTCTTTATTTAGCTTTCCTCAAGTTGTAGCTATATTTTTTCAGTGATTCTTGCAAGAGAACTGCTGAAGGAGAAGACATTTATTGTTGTAAATTTGATAATTGATACTCTGATCTAATAGTAAATGGTTCAAAACACAACCTATAGTTGATGAAGAGAATAAAAAACTATTGGCATTCTACACTCTTATGAGAATAGTTGATGTTTTCATTGATGGCAACCAACTAGAAACTCACCGGCAATTAGTTTCTACATGCTCGACATCACAAACTTCATACACCAGCAGACACTAGCACTGACAGGCACTTCACCAACATTTAGATTATATCAGCACAAAGCATACCGACACTCCAACTGACATGGGATGAACTTTTGTTTATTGTAATATAATTATCTTTTGTAAGCCAACATGGTATATTGTAAAAGACTCATATATGTATGAGATCTTATAGGTCATTTTGATAGGAGACATATGATATGTAAGGTAGAAAATAATTGTGTAGTTACAGCGAAGGTTTTTGGATAAGGGATCTATCTGAGCTTAAACCGCTACTGAACTTGGCATTAGAGATGCTATTTTGAGTAGTAAATTGTATTAGATTTAATTATCCATTTTGTAGTCAGTGTGACTCTTCATGGAGAAGTGAGCTCTAGGTTGTTGGCCTCCCTGCATGTGCATGCCCCTTATTGTAAGTACTATCTATTCATTAGCTAGTAAGTAAATATTGCGGGTCACAAATCTCACCAAGGTTTTTCCCACATTGGGTTTCCTTGTTAAATATCCTGTGTTATGGTGTGTTTCTATCTTATCTCTGCTATTTCTGTTTATTGCATTGTTTCTTGTTTACCGATACACTTTTGTTTTGCAAAGTTATAATTAAGTTTAAATATTTTGCTAACCAGTTAGATACTAATTCACCCCCCCTGATAGTGTCTTTGGGACTATCATTGAATCTAACAAAAACACCTACATACCAACTGGTGAATGCATTTCTTCTATTCTTTACTCTCTATTCTATTAATTTCCATTAATGATTGTTGGAAGTTAATCCCAACTACTCAATTAAAATCACTAACAATCTTTGTGAAAGATCATTTCTATAGTTCACATCTCATCTCTTCATCACTAAATGAAATAAATGTGAAGCGGATCTTTTAAACACGAGAGATGAGATCTTGTGACTCGGTACTTTAAAAAAAAAGTGGATCATTGGATGAATAACTTGATTATAAAATACTCTATGCAGCAAATTCAATAATGATATCTCCTATTACCTCTCTTGGAAATTGGATTTGAAAAATGAATTTAGCCCTAAACTCTCTCCCTTAAGGATATTTCTATCATATTATAGCACCATTGGTTATCTTTTGTACCTTTTGTAACTCATGTAATGCTTTCCCATTATTTCTTCTCCCTCCAGTAAATTTAAAACTATATTATAATATTTTCTTCATACTTGTTGACATTTTTATGCACATGTGGTCCATAAATCGATATAGATAATAAGTGCTTTGGTAATTTAAAAATGCAATTAAATATATCCCATAACAACCTTTTATTGACCATTTTTAAGAAATATTTAATCTTGATATTTACCTAAAAATTAATAGCAAGCAATAACTGTGAGTGAGAAGAGGCAAAAACAAAAACACGAAATAATTACAAATTTCTGCACAAAATTTTTAATTGTATTACTTTAAGAAAATTATTTTACATCTACCTCTTTTATGGAGGTGTATAGAAAATTCTAGAATAATACTGACTTACCAAAATTATAGAAAATACTATATGACAAATAGATTTACATGACTGAAAGAAGGAACTCACTAAAAACTAACTATAAATTGAGGTAGAAATTTCCTAAACATTATAACACTAAAATAAATTATAGAAATTTCCTAAACCAGTAGAAATATAGAAATTTTCTAACCGAGTAGAAAAATAAAAGTTTCCCAGTCTGGTAGAAATTACTAGAAAAACTAGAATATTCTAACACTCCCTCCTCATTTCTACAACTAATTACATCAACATTGACAATGCCCAAAATTCCTCTCAAATAATCAAATTGTTCTTGTGCTAATGCCTTGGTGAATATATTTGCATGTTTCTCCTTTGATTTTGAATGATGTAAGATGATCTCTTCGTTATTCACCAACTCACAAATAAACTGATATCGAGCATCAATGTGCTTTGTCCTTTTGTGATAAACATGATTCTTTGAGAGTGCAATGGTGGACTTGTTGTCACAATAGATTGTAGTAGACTCCTTTTGTTCATGCATTAGATCGCTCAAGGTTTTTCGCATCCATACTGCTTGACATGTTGTTGATGTTCCTACCACATATTTTTCTTTTGTTGATGAAATTGTCACTATAGGCTGCTTCTTTGATGCCCATGCTACAACACCTATTCCAAGATAAAATTCATATCTATTGTGCTCTTTTTTTCATCAATACTACCTACAAAATTGCTATCTGTATATCCAACCAACTAAGAATTATGAGAAGTAGAATACAATATGCCATGATTCATAGTTCCTGCAATGTACCTTAATAACATGTTTCCTGCTTGCCAATGTGAGTTCTTTGGTGAATCCATGAATGTAGAAATCAAACTAACTCCATAAATTATATCAGGCCCAGTTTCTATGGGATAAATCAAACTACAAACCAATTTTCTAAATATAGTTGAATCAAAATTTGTCTCGTTATCTTCTCTACTTAGTTTTGTGCCTATTGCCATAGGTGTAGAAGCTGGACTACAATTTATCATTCTAAACCTTTTCAATACATCTTTTTCATATTTACTTTGACAAATAAAAATTCCCTTATCATTTTAAGAGAACTCAATACCAAGAAAATATTTCATCAAATCAAAATCCGTCATCTCAAATTCTTTCTTCATTGTAGAGTTAAACATGTCTATAGAAATATTTCTAGTAAAGATCAAATAATAAATATATAAACAAACAATTAAAATATGACCTTTTTTATTGAGTTTGGTGTATAAATTAATCTCACTAGAGCTTTTTCTAAATCTAATCTTCACCATGTATGAAACAATCTTGTTGTACCATGCCCTTGGTGCTTTTGTCAATCTATAGAGTGCCTTCTTCAAATTGTAAACTTTTTCTTCAAATCTTTTTATCTGATAACCTGGTGGATGCTACACATAAACTTATTTTTCCAAATATTCATTCAAGAAAGATGATTTGACATCCATTTGAAAAAGCTTCCAATTGTCTTGAGCTACAATAGCAAGTACCATTCTAACAGTATCAAGTCTTGCTATAGGTGAAACTTCTTCATTGTAATCACCCCATATTCTTGTGCATATCCCTTAGCTACTAATCTTGCCTTCAATTTTTCAACTTCTCCATTTTCCTTATACTTAGTTTTATAAACTCATTTCACACTTATGCATTCTTTATCCTTAGGCAAATCAACTAATTCCCATATATCTTTTTTTCTCAATTGATTCCATTTCATCATTCATTGCATCAATCCAATATTTTTCCTTAATAGCATCTTCAAAATATATGGGATCTTGAGAAAATAAAGAAAATTTTGATTGCAAATCTATCCTATCACTTTGATCATAAATTTATTGCAAACTTCTAGTCTTCTTGCTTCTAATTCTTGATCTCAATGATTCAAGTGTAGGATTTGAGTCATTACTTAGTTCTCAAATAGGAGGGAAATGACTAGATAAGAATGACTAGATAACTCTCCTTGCTCAACTTTCCTTTGTGATTTTTCTCCTTGTGGACTTCTTGGTGGACTTCTTCCTTGTTCATTTGGTTGTTCTCCTTGTTCTCCTTGATCGTTTTCTTTGTGTTCATCATATGGTATTGGTGCTGCACCTAAAATTGCCTTGTCTATATTTCCATCCCAAGATTCTTTTTCTTCGAATACAAGATCTCTACTTACAATGACTTTCTTGGTTATAGGATTAAACAACTTATATGATTTTCATTGTTCATCATGGCCAATAAAAATATATTTTTCACTATTATCATCCAACTTACTTCTTTTTTCTTTAGGAACATGTGCATATGCAATACAAGCGAGTACTCTAAAATGAGAAACACTATGATGCTTACCACTCCATGTCTATTATGGAGTCATGTCCCTCATAATTTTTGTTGGACTTCTTTTTAAATATAAACTATACAAACCATTGCTTCAGCCCAATATTCATTTAGTATATTTACACCTTTCAACATACTTCTTGTCATCTCCATTATTGTTCAATTCTTCCTTTCCACAACACCATTCTGCTAAGGTGTATAACTTGTAGTGAGCTTCTTCTTTATTCCATGATACCTACAATAATCCAAAAACTCTTTTGACTTGTATTCTCCTCCATTATCTAATCTCAATACCTTGATGGACAAGTCGCTATATTTCTCAACCAATTCTTTGAATTCCATGAACTTGCTAAATGTCTCAAATTTATATTTGTGAAAGTAAACCCATTTTTTTCTACTATAATCATCAATAAATGTTAAAAAATAAGTGCTCCTTGCAAATCATGGTGTTTGCATTGGACCACATAAATTTGTATGCACAGTTTCTAAAGGTGCCAATCCTCTATATGACATTCCTTTTGGAAACATTTCCCTATGCTGCTTAGCCAAAATATAGCTTTCACATGAACTTATTAGTGCTTCAATTGGGGGTAAACCTCTTACCATATTCTTCTTTTACAAAAAACACAATCCTTTGAAATTTAGATGTCCCCACCTCAAATGTCATACTGATTATTGATCTTCATTTTATGCCTTTAAACTTTCTCCAATCTCCTCCATCCTTTCCCTTTCCATGCGAAGTAGGAAAATTATGTTATTTGTCATTTAAACATTTGCAATCACTATGTTACTAGGAGAAATATCAAAAATAGTGCAAATATTATCCTCAAAAGCAACTATATAACCCTTTTGAATAAGTTGTCCCACACTTATGAGATTATACTTCAAAGTAGGTACAAAATATACATCAGGAATAGTTTTCTTACCATGTTTTGTCATCACACTAATTGCACCTTTGTCCATGACTTCAACAATGTTATCTTACCCAATTTGATTTTTTATTTGATTGTAGTATCCAAATTGTCAAATAAATATTTATTTCTAGTCATGTGATTACTACACCCATTATCTAGAAACCAATTATTTCTTAAACTTTCTTGAGCTACATGGTATGTAATAAAGAATGACCCTGAACTACTCAGAAAAATTTTCATGTTGCTTTTCCATATTGCTTGTTTCTTTCGACATTGATTTACAAAGTATCCATAATTCTTGCAGTAATAACATTGAACATTATAATTTCCATACTTTTGTGATGGTTGATTATTATTGTGTCTTCTTGAGATAAAATTTTGATTTCTTATTCCTCCTAGATTTGGACTATTTCTTTCTTGTCTTAGGAAATTGTTTCTTCCTCTTCCTCTTTCTTTGAATTCTAGGTTTCCTCTTCCTCTACCTCTACCAAATTTTGTTTGTGCATTGAATGCATTCTCCAATGAAGTATTGTTCTCCTTGTTTACCCTATATTCATGAAGTAAAAAAGATTCAAACAAAACATCTATAGATAATTTTGATAAATCTTTAGTTTCCTGAAAGGTTACCACAACACTATCAAACTTGCTTGGCAAGCTTCTCAACATCTTTTCTACAACCCTTTGATCTGATAAATCGTCACCATTTAGACTAATTATATTAACACCATTCATGACATGAGCTAAAAATTGATCTACTAAATCTGAATCTTTCATTTGAAGATTTTCAAAGTTTCTTCTAAGTGCTTGCAATTTAGTTGTTTTAACCTTAGATGTACCCTGATATGTAGTTTCTAATATCTCCCAAGCATTTTTGGCTGAGAATGCAATTTTAATTCTTTCAAAAATCAACTCATCCATACTCGTTTGTATAAGTTTTACATCTCTTTCTCTATTTTTAAGAAGTTCTTTATTTTTTATTATCATTTAATTCAGACTCATCCTCTGGCTCTGAAAATCCTTTTACAACTATATCTAACAACCCTTGATACCAAAATAAAGTCATCATTTTTATTGCCCAATTATCATAATTCTTATGGTAAGTGTAAAATGGAATTTGGGGTTGTACATAATTGATCTTAGATGTCATACTTTTAATCTCTTTGATCCTTCCTTTCTCCCACGGTCTTCCTGCTCTGATACCATTTGTGAGTGGGTAGAGACAAAACTAAAAAAAAAAAAAATTCTAAATTTCTACACAAATTTTTTAATTGTATTAAAGATGCATAAAATTATTTTACATTTTCCTCTTTTATAAAGGTGTATAGAAAAATCCAGAATAATACTGACATACAAAAATTATAGAAAATACTATATAACCAAAAGATTTACATGACTCAAAGAAGGAACTCACTGAAAACTAACTATACACTAAGGTAGAAATTTCCCAAATGTTACAACACTAAAATAAATTATAGAAATTTCCTAAACCAGTAGAAATATAAAAAATTTCTATCCCAGTAGAAAAATAAAAGTTTCCCACAGGAAAACTAAAATATTCTAACAATAACTTACCAAAGGACCCAAGTATCGTGAAATAAGATTTCTCATTACAACTGATATGTTCAAAGAGGTGGTACCACAATGCTTTTGTCTACTATCTTGAAACTTTATGTTCGAAATTAATCCATAGAAAGACAAGATTGAACATTGTCATATGAAGGGAAGACGTAAAAATGGTTTAACTATATGAATATCTCTTTTGTTGATGGAACTTAATAAACTCATTGTTGGAAATTTTACAAATCATAGTTGATATTTTAGTTTAGTTGTTGGTAATAATAAAATATCTTGTAGGAAGTTAGATGGAGTAGGTTCCCTCAGGTGGTTTATATTCACCTTTTTCGTTGATTAGTAGAGCAATGAAGCGTTGTCATTTTTAACATACTAAGAAAGCAGGTAAGATAATCTCATGAATGAGAATATAATTCTTCTCTTGGGATGTTAGAGTAAGTTTCAGTCATTGAAGAATGTGCTTGAAGAATAGTGAATTATAGATTGGAGGGAGAAACCTGCAACGAGAATTCAAAAGTGAGATTGAAAAGAATCTGTCAGTTTGAGAGTAGATTTATATACCCTTTTGAGAAAAAGATTGTCCTACCAGATCCATCTTCATAGTTACAACTTGTGGAAGGGTTGCATGTGACCATTTGTGCATGCTAAATGAGTCAAAATATGGATTAATCATATATTTTGATGCTAGAGTTTATAATAAATTGCTCGGTACCTTTCAAGGTTGATAAATAATATTCTTTGCTACATGCAAGATGCCCAAATCTAGAAGCACATGTATGCAACATTGCTTCAATTCTCATGCAGTTGTAGATGGAGGGGAAAATATGATCCATAGGTTGAAACTCCAACATGTAGCACCAATAAATTTAATAGCTGGATACCATAAACTTCGATGATTTGGACATTGTTAAAATTGAAGGCCATTGAGTCACCAGTGGCAAGCAACAATACAATCATTTTTATTTTGTTGAATAACAATAGATGTTGTTCAAGATCATCTGATCTGGATTCTAAGGTATATGCAAATATGAAGTATTGATCAACTTGAATGTCCAGGAAGGACAACTTGTGCTTAGAAAAATTAGCGTCAATAGTTGTATATCCAAATATGAAGTTTTGATCAGCTTGAATGTCTAGCAAGGACAATTTGTGCCTAGAAACATAAGCATAAATAGTAGTTAAATTTTTTGGGATCAAGTTGCATCTAGGATTGTTTTCTTTTTTCCAAACCAATCTAAAATTTTATCTCACATTATGTAGATAGGGAGCCATTTTGTGGTTTACATAGTTAGGTTATTATTTATATATTTCAAGTTGAAGAACAATATATTTTGATGGAGCATTGTAAAGCTGCTGAAGTGTATTTATGTTAGCGCTGTAAAATAATCCCACATCTAAAACCACAGAGTATAGTTTGTCTTATATTCTTTGGAAGGTCCATCAGAAGAAACATCAATCTCCTATGCATGATTTCCCCTATTTATTATATCCAAATATTGTTGATTATCTAGAGTAGTATGGTTAACTAAAAGCCTTTTTGTACTGCCAATGTTTGTGGCATTAGGTTAGACAAATAGAATTATCTCGCTTTCTTATTATAATTATTATAATTATTTTTATTTGTAAGAAAAATATTTTCTGTAATGCACTTAATTTCAAGAACATCTAAAGTACCCCTTTTTGTGTTAAATTTATGCATTTCTACTTTTATTTTGTTTGGTATCACTATAACAATATACATTAGCTTAAGCCTAAACTTACTAAGTACCTGTGGATTTCTTTACTTAGGTATTACTTTACCAAATTGAAGCATTGACCTATTTTCTACATCATGCCAATGAATGCATTTTTTTGGCTAGTTAATAGGACTACTGAGTTTTTAAGGTTGGAGTGAAGCAATTTTGTAGTTCAAATAAAATAATTTATAGGTACAAAAGATTTATAATATTAATTTGATAACTGATGTGTTTTTGGCTAGTTAACCAAGACTACTCAGTTTTTGAGGTTGGACATAAGGAGCTAATAAATTTTGTAGCTTAAGTAAAAGAGATTATAGGCACAAAATATTATAATATTACTTTTGTAAATAATTAGTTAAGTAGATGTTGCATATGTTGATATATGCCTTTGTTCCCAATGATTATGATAGTTGCATGTTGAATTCATAAAATATTGATTAGATGTCTATTTTGTGTTTTGTTTTGTTAACTGGACATGAAAAAATTGGGCTCACTTGCTTTCTAGGAGTCACTAAAAGTTGAAAGTTCAAAACAGAGCAATATTATGATCAAAATTGACATTTATACGGTTCCTATGAAAAGTCTAAAGTTATTTGTTGGATTTAAAATTATTTAACATTTGATTTTGACTTAATCAAAATAAAAATCTATTTGTTTCTAATATTTCTTCACTCCTTCCAAGTCTATCAACAACAACACATCCATCTTTCCACTGCTCAACAAAAACTTGACTCTTTGTAGCTCTTGTTTTTCTGGCACTAGGGTTTGCCTTGATTATATTTGCATATAAATTTGATAGGGAGAAGATTATATGTGGAGGGATATAGTTCATTGGGAATGCTGGATTATATATAAGGGTTGGGACTCATAGTTTTGAACCACATCTTGAAGTGACTGGAGAAGTTCCAATATGGATTTAATTGGCAAAGCTTCTTGTTGAGCTGTGGAAAGAGGAAATATTTTATATTATCAATGATTTACAAGGGAAATTTCTCCATTGCTACCATTCCACTTAAGGTGGTAGATATGCCCCTTTATCATGCATGTGTGTTATGGTGGACCTTAGCAAGGCCCTTCTTCATTTTGTCAAGCTTATGAGGACTTTTTGATACAATGTTTCAAATGTGGGTGAGTGGGTAATGTTGCCCATCACTAAATGGCCATCGGTGCACCTCATAGGCATGTCATGGGTCCTCCCATGAAATATATTCTAGAGGAGAAGGTGAGTATGCCTATTAGGCACAATGTAATGGAGGACTATGTAAGTAGTCAAAATGTAGAGCTTCAGAAGGATCCTGATGAATTAGAGATTAAATCTTTGGCTAGAGAACCAAATTTAATAATTTTGGTGGAATTACTAAATGTTGTGGAGTAGGAAAATAAAATTGAGTGGTCTCATGTTCCCCCACTATCCACCCTTGGGTTTGGTGTAAAGAAGGAAGTGATGTTGAGTTAGAGGACAATGAGAGCCAAGAAACTTGGGGTAAAAAGAGTGGCTATCATCAATGTAGGATGTTCAATCTTTAAGGGAAATGGATTAAAATCCAAAAAAACAAGGAACTGCAGGAGTTAGGAAATTTAGATAATTGATCACAAAATTCAATAAAGAACTTAATTAAGGCAATAAATTATGAAGGACATGGGTTAAAATGATTCAGGGCTTTTGCACCTAGGAAATGTTGAGGATGTGAAGTCAAACAACCATAATTATTCCCTTCTTCTTCTCTCACTCTTTTCATATTTGAATAGTTAAGCATTTGTATATAGAATGAGTGTATCTGTTGTATGCAATGTACCTAATAACTACGAATAAAGATATTGCCTTGCTTGAGTGTGGATCTAGCCTTTATAGTGAACCACTATAAATCTTGTGTTTTTGTGTCTTCATATTGTTTATGTTTTCATATCTGATTCTTTTTTCATTTTAATTGCACTTATTTAATGAAAATTGGTATTATAACTTTTCTAGAGCCAAGGAGAGTAGAAAACGTTCAGATGATAGGGTATCAAGTCCTAAAGCTAGGTGTTTTATGTAGTGAAGAGTTTCACGTTGAAGCTGGAGTTGTTCATATTACTTTAGATTCACTTTTGTGTGAAATTTTGGATACTCAAAAGAGGCTTTTGGGTATATGCAGGATCATGGTGGGCCAAACAAGCTCTTAAGTGGCAATGAAAATCATAAAATAGAGTTAAGGAGCTTGATGTAAAATTTTGAATAAGTTATCAACATTATTTCAAAAATATGTAAGAATAGAATCTATAGGAAATTGAATGTAGTTTCTAATCTACTATTTTTTTTGAAAAAAAAAATCTATTTGACAAAAAAATTAAATTTAAATGTAGTAGTACTAAAATTTTAGGAAAAAGATAAGAAGCAGGTGTGTGTTTGACCACCCTCATCATAGTCAAATCATAATACTTTTTTATAATATTATAGCTATAAGTAGAAGACTCGTGTCCAGATGTGACACATTTTTTTTATATTTTTCTTTGAAATAAATAATTAATTGTGTTATTTTTACTGTAGTTTTTTAATAATATAAAAAACTCACATGTCTGACCACCATAACTTGGTCAAAACTTTATTAAATTCAATTTTTGTTTTTTTAATCATATAGTATATGAAACATAGAATGTGACACATGTTTCAGATTCAAAAAATGTGATACCATTTGAAAGTTATAGATATTTTCAATCACCCTATCATCAGAAATTTAGTCAAAATATCGCCACCTTTTGGCCCCTCGTGATCTTGCACATACCCTTTTCTATGATTTAAATGTTGTCACTTACTC
Source organism: Cryptomeria japonica (assembly GCF_030272615.1). Lineage (NCBI taxonomy): Eukaryota > Viridiplantae > Streptophyta > Pinopsida > Cupressales > Cupressaceae > Cryptomeria > Cryptomeria japonica. The sequence continues at coordinate 292,686,496 of NC_081411.1, read as the reverse complement.
AATAAGTAATTATTTCCTTAACATGTTGTAATTTGACAATGACATGAGACATATGCTAGAAATGAAACATGTTGTGGCTGCCAAGATTGAAGGAGATAGAAACTCAACAATATGTGTTAAAAATCATGGGAAAGTCATTTGACAATCCACCTCTGTGCATAGTTTATAGTGGTGGGATGAACAAAGAGGGATTAACAAAAGAGATAATGAAAAATCACAAGGAAGGCCAAAATCCAAACCTTGAGATGGTGGTTGTTGGTATTGTGGTAAGCAAGGAAACATCAAAAAGAATTGTTAAAATTAAAAGAAAAAATAAGATCAACTAAGTGAAAAAAACGGGTTTGGTTAAAGAAGAGGATGCTCAATTTGTTTTGCTTCTCAACTCTTGATGTATATATGACATGTATAAATGGTTTAAGTTGATGGTATGATGAAAGAATAAGTATCCGGTCAACTACTGAGAGGGGAGGGGGGGTGAATCAGTAAACAAAAAACTGATACTAACTTCACTAATCTCAAAATCAATCTCTCAAAGTAAACTATTAATGTTATATCACTATCAAGATAAAAACTCATAAGATGAACTGGTTGACTATTACAAAAAATTGACACTAAACAACTTCAAACTTATAAACATCCAAATGCTTTTTCATATGTTAGTAAACTTCATTTGTCAATGCTTTTGGTTATCATGACTTATCAAAGTAGTTAAGTAGTTAAGCAAATCAACCATAAGAACATAACCACAAAAAAATTCATCACTTGACACAAATTTTTTTGATGTGGAAACCCAAATGGGAAAAAAACCATGTTGAGATGAGACTCGCAAGATAACTATCTGATCTCTTCTAAAGTTTTCCCTATTAGGAGCCTATCCTGTTAAAGCTTTACGAAAGTTCTGTTAAGAATAGATCCTGTTAGGGACCACCCGGTTAAGGGATTGACTAAACTGCCTTGTTAGAAGCAATACCCTGCAAGGAGTAACCTCGGCAGAGGATTTGAAAATCCAAGCTAATGGATCACCTTGTTAGAGGATTTGAATAACACCAAGCTTGTTAGAGCTTACCTGGTTAGGGGATTTCAATTCTGGTGTAATTGTTAGAAAACATCAGGAGGTTGTTGATCTGTTTGAATAGAATGACAGTTGCTTGATCAGATCCTTTTCATGCTCCTATCTGCCTTTACTCAAACTGTAGATACATCATCTGGTTTGACAACCACACACTCAACTGATCTTTGCCAACATTGAAACTAAACAACTCATCAACATTATAATCAAATCAATTAGGTCGGTAACACAAAAAAAATATAATTCTCATAGAGATTTCAAACAAGTCAGTTCAAGTGTGACAACTAGATTACACAGAAATCTTTGCACATCAACCAAGAAAGCCTTAACCATTCCATGATCACTGCTTTATCGAACTTAGTAACTCATCATGTGCTTTGCATTATATGCAGTATACTTTCTCATTCCCTAAACAAAAACCATTACATCAACGCGCCAAAATCACTTGAAATTGTCTTCACACAATAATCATACGTGTCATAATCATTACCGCTCATCATTAGATTATAAACCAATATAACCAATTCAAAAAACTTAATCGCTTAGGGTTTATCAAAACAATAGGAAGGGTGCACTGGTTACTGGTTCAACTCTCAAAACTTACATACTAATTACAGTTTCCTTCACTTAGCTCTTCCTACCAGTTATAAAAAAACATTACAACAATATCAAAAATATCATTACCAGTTAATTGACATCAATTACAACATAACGTATCATTAATTCAATCTTCATGCAAATGCCAACAATATCCCCCTTTCGCGTTGATGGCAATACAAATATCAATACCATTGATTGCTATTGTGATTGTGAATAGGATTCCTGGTTTACATTACCAAGTATTCACCATGCTCTCCATGTCTTCAGTTTGTCACTGGTTCTTCTCCCCATAATCACATAATTATTCTCCTGCTTTGACAACAATGCCAAATTGAAAGTAAAACATGTAATGTCAAATTTCAGTATGCAGCATCAACAACCTGCAACTTGATGCTCCCCCTGTGGAATAACTTCCACTTCTACACCAATCCTTCTTTAAAATTCTGCAAGTAGCTCTAGGACTGATGTAATCTACATCATGCTTAACTAGCCTCATGAAGGGATACAACCCCTAGCTGACTTCTAAGATACTCAAAAGTAGTCTTAGGCAGAGGTTTAGTAAAGATATCTACAAGATGGTCCTTGGTAGAAACACGCTCCAAGATCACATCTTTACTCTACACTTTTTCCCTTAAGAAATGATACTTCAATTCAATATGCTTGGTTCATGCATGCAAAATAGGGTTCTTGGAAATATTTATGGCACTTGTATTATCACATAAAATCTTTATAGGTTATGAAATATTCATCTTAAAACCTTCCAAAATGTGCCTCATCTAGATAGCCCGAGTACAATCAATGTAAGCTGCAACATACTCGGCTTCAATAGTAGATTGTGAAGTACAACTCTGCTTCTTACTACTCCATGAAACAAGTCTTCTTCCAAGAAAAAATGCACCACCGATTGTTCTTTTCCAGTCATCAACATTTCCTGCCCAATCTGCATCTGTGTACACCTTCAATTAAAAGTTTCCTCCATATGGATACCATAATCCATAGTCAACAGTACCTTTCAAGTATCTAAATATCTTCTTGGTTTCTATCAAATGTGTTTCCTTGGGATTATTTTGGAATCTAGCAACTATGCCAACTGCATGAGCTATATTTTGTGCTATGAACAACATAGTGCAATTTTCCAATCCTTGACCTATATTCCTTCTCATCAATAGATGTGGATTCATCTTCCTTAGATAAATTACAACCTGTAACCATTGGTGTCTCAACTGGTTTATAGTCATTCATACCAAATGTCTTCAAGACCTCTTTCACATACTTAGACTGTGTGATGAAAATACCATTCTTCATTTGCTATATTTGCAAGCCTATGAAAATTTTTATATCTCCCACTAGAGACATTTCAAACTCATTTTTCATTTCATCTGCAAAATGATTGCTCATGTCAGCATTACCTCCAAATATGATATCATCTACAAATACTTCGCTGACTAGTATTTTATCTCCTTCAGATTTGAGATATATGTTTCTATCTTCACTCGTTCTCAGAAAGCCTATCTTCATCAGAAGTGTATGAAGCCTTTCATACCATGCTCTTAGTGCTTTCTTTAATCCATATAAAGCCTTATGCAATCTTCATACCATGTCTTTCTCATCCATCAAAGCATAACCATCTGGCCACTCAATGTATACTTCTTCCAGTATCCCATTCAAAAAGGTTGACTTAACATCCATTTGGTATACCTTGAATTTCTTATGTGCTGCAAATGCAAGTAAAGTTGTGACACCTTCTAGTCTTTCAACTGGTGCAAAAGTCTCACCATAATCTTCACCTTCCTCTTGTGCATAGCCTTTGCAAACCAACCTAGCTTTGTATCGAACTACAACACCATCTTCATTCAACTTGTTTCTGAATACCCTCTAAGTATCTATTACATTTTTATTTACCGGTTAGGGTACTAGGGTCCATGTGTTTTTCTACTCAATTTGATCTAATTCCTCTTCCATATCTTTAACCCAATGATCATCACCAAATGCTTCCTTAGTAGTTCTTGGTTCAATAGTGGAGATCATGCAAGAATTCTCTCTAATTCTTCTTCCAGTTAGTACTCCAGCATCCTTATCCCCAATAATTTGTTTAGGATTGTGATTGAGTCTCACATATCTTGGAATAACATGATCATTGTCTTCAGGTTCAGCTTCTTCATTATCATCATCTTCTTCTAAATTTATCTATTTTGGTTGAACTGGTACATCAATATTTGCTTTACTAGTTTTAGATTTCACAGTTTCTGGTTCCAAAAACAAAATGCAAAGATATTCATCATTTTTCTCCAAACTGGTTTCATTTGAGATTTCAGGATATTTATCCACTCAAACATCGACACTCTCAATAATTGTCTATGTCCGGTTGTTAAAACACTTGTAGGTCTTACTCTTGGTGGAATAGCCAAGATTATACCTTCATCATTTTTAGCCTCAAATTTGCTAATATAATCACCTCTCTTAATAAAAAAATTTCTTCCAAATATCTTGAAATAACTAACATCAGGTGATCCTCCATACCAGTATTCATAAAGAGTCTTGTCCTTACCTCTTTTTACTAGAATCTAGTTCATAGTGTAGACAGTTGTGTTGACAGCTTCTCTCCAAAAAAAAATTTCTACACCTCTTTGTATCAACATCATCCTAGCAGCTTCAACAATTGACCAATTGTTCCTTTCTGTGATACCATTCTGTTGTGGTGTACTCGGTGCAAAAACCTGTCGTTTAATACCATTTTCTTCATAATACCTAGTATATTCCTCATAAATAAATTCAATGCCTTAATCTATCCCCAGACACTTTATCTTTTTATCGCTCTCCTTCTCAGCTAAGGCTCCAAATTCCTTGAGCTTACCAAAAGCTTCAGTCTTATCCTTCAATAGTGTGACCCACATCATCCTTGAGCAATCATCAGTCAAGATCATAAAATATCTATCACCTTGAATACTTTTTGTTCTTATTGGTCCACAAAGATCTGTATGAACCAAATCTAACAAATGTTCCGCTGGAAAAGATTTGTTCTTGAAAGTTGAGGATGCCATCTTTCCCAATTGACATTCCTTACATAGAGCATTAACCGATTTGTCCAACTGAGGCAAACCTCTCACTATCTTGGACTTACTCACTTTAACAATGTTATCAAAGTTTATATGACAAAATATTCTATGCAAAAGCCAACTATCATCTATTTTTGCAATTAAACAGTTGGTGACTTTAGGATAAAGGTGAAACAGCTTACCTCTAGTTTTCTTCCCAGTTACAATCAGTTCACCTTTGCTGCCATAGATTTTGCACATATCATTTTTAAACTCCAATGCGTATCCTTTGTCATTGAATTGTGCCACACTCAAAAGATTGTGCTTTAAACCTTCAACCAAGTAGACATCATCTGCACTGCTCTTTACATTAAGAGAAATAGTTTCCTTACCTTTAACCATGCAGGGTGCATCATTACCAAATCTTACAACTCTGCCATAAAATTCCTTCAAAGAAAGAAATTTGCTCCTATCACCGGTCATGTGATGTGAACAACCACTATCAATGATCCAATCATTAGAGTTATCCACGGTTGATAATAATGCCTTCTGGTCTGATATCTCTTCTTTAATGGCTAGAAACACAATATCTTCATTAGCATCACCATTAGATTAATAATCAGTGATACCACCATCAACAACAATAAGACAATCTTTTTTGCCTTTACCCTTATACTTCTTGAATTTCTCTCATTTGTGCTCATTATCACCATTAGGACAGTTAGTAGCTATGTGTCCAATCTTATTGCATGCAAAACATTTCAAAGGTAATTTACTACTATATTTATCAGTGCCTCTAGGGAACTGCTTGCCCAACAATGATTCAAGCTCAATCAAACTGTCTTCATCATCAACTTCTCTATTGGATTTGGATTCATAATTGTGACTGGCATCTCTACTTTTCCTCACTGATGGGTTAGAAACAAAAGCTCTAAATGTAGGCTTAGATTTTTGTACACTACCATCATAACCATTTAATTCAAAAGCAGTAAGATTGCTAATAATGGAGTCAAGGGTTACCTTAGTTTTGTCAATAGACTTTAGCTCTTGAATGGCTGCAACTCAGATAGTGTAGACTGGTAGTAGGGTTCTCAGTACCTTACTGATCACTGTGGCATCTTCCACTTTACCTCCTGCACTCTTAATTTCACCAACTATCTCTTTTATCCTTTGACCATACTGTTGGATATTGTCACCTTCATTCATCTGCATGTCATCAAACTTTCCTCTTAGACTCTCTTCTTTAGCAATATTAACATGTTCATCACCACTATAAATCTCTTCAAGTTTTTGCCATACCTCATATGTAGTCTCTAGACCATGAACATCTACATATTCTGCATTGGACAAAGAACTGACAATGGCCTCTAATTCTTGATAGTTTTCTTGTTGCTCTTTCTTCTGATCATCAGTCAAAATCCCAGTAGGTGCAACATGTTGAGTATTAACATGTTCCCAATACTGGCTTCCCAAAATCTTGATATAAATTTACATTTTATCACTCCATATCCTATAGTTCTCTCTATTAAACTTCGGACCTTTCATCTTCATCATGATATGAAGGATCGCTACCTCAAGCTATTAGTCTTAGACCTTAGAGGACCTAAGATGCTCTGATACCAATTGATGGTATGATCAAAGAATAAGCATCCGGCCAACTACAAGAGGGGGGGGTGAATCAGTAGATAGAAAAACTGATACTAACTTCACCAATCTCAGAATAAATCTCTCAAAGTAAACTATCAATGTAATATCACTATCAAGATAAAAGCTCATGTGATAAACTGGTTGACTACTACAACAAATTAACAGTAAACAACTTCAAACTTATAAACATCTAAATGCTTTTCATATGTCAGTAAACTTCATTTCTCAATGCTTCTAGTTATCATGACTTATCAAAGTAGTTAAGTAGTGAAGCAAATCAACCATAAGAACATAACCACAAAAAAATTCACCACATGACACAAATATTTTTGACATGGAAACCCAAATGAGAAAAAAACCATGGTGAGATGAGACTCACAAGATAACTATCTGAACTCTTCTAAAGTTCAACCTGTTAGGAGCCTAGCCTGTTAAAGCTTTACAAAAGTCCTATAAAGAACAGATCCTGTTAGGGACCACCTGGTTAAGGGATTGACTACAATGCCTTGTTAGATGTAATACCCTGTAAGCAGTAACCTCGGTAAAGGATTTGAAAATCCAAGCTAATGGATCACCTTGTTAGAGGATTTGAATAGCACCAAACTTGTTAAACCTTACCTGGTTAGGGGATTTCAATTCTGGTGTAATTGTTAGAAAAAAACAAGAGTTTTTTGATATGTTTGAATAGTACTACACTTGCTTGATCAGATCCTTTTGATGCTCCTATCTGTCTTTACTCAAATGGCAGATACATCATCCAATTCGACAACCACACACTCAACTGATCTTTTCCAACACTGAAACTAAACAACTCATCAACCTTATAAACAAATCAATTAGGTCGGAACACAACAATAATCTAATTCTCATAGAGATTACAAAGAAGTCAGTTCAAGTGTGACTGTTAGATTACATAGAAATATCTGCACATCAATCAAGAAAGCCTCAACTGCTCCTCGATCACCACTTCATCAAACTTAGTAACTCATCATGAGCTTTGCATTATATGCAGTATACTTGCTCATTCCCTAGACAAAAATTGTTACATCAACGTGCCAAAATTACTTGAAATTATCTTCATACAAGAATCATACATGTCATAATCGTTACCTCTCATCATCAGATTATAAACCAATATAACCAATTCACCTAACTTAATCGATTATGGTTTATTAAAACAACAGGTAAGGTTTACCGATTACCGGTTCAACTCTCCAAACTTACATACCGGTTATAGTTTCCTTCACTTATCTCTTCCTACCAGTTACAAAACAATATTACAACAATATAATTGAAGGTTAATTGACATCAATGACAACATAACATATCATTAATTCAATCTTAATGCAAATGCCAACATAAGCAACTCTATTGGGAATAAGACTAAAGTTGGGAAGAAAATGAATTAGGAGAGTAATAAGAAGGAATAGGTAGAACCCAGGTAGAATTTTCTTATCAATGAAGAAGAGAAAGAAGAGTTTTCTATTGAGGAATTTGACTGCTAGGACATGGACAATGAGATGGGCCAAAGAACTATAGAAGAAGTAATATTTGAAGATGATGTAGCATCTTCTCCAATAACTATTAATGATGAAGGAGAAAATAATTTAAATATGAATTAGGTATTGTATTTTGCACCATGGTAGAGAATAGTGGAGGGGAGATTGAAGGAGCAGATTCCACCATCTCCTTGAAAATTTTCCAATAGAGGTGGAGGATCAAATATTTTTAGGTTCAATCCTAAAAGTATGGACAATATCGTGAAGGTATCTCCTTTTCCTTCCTCTAGTAGTGTAGCATTTAATTTAGGGAAAAAATTCAAGGAAGTAGTTGGATATGTAGAAGGTGCAACTTTGGTGAGGATGAAGGGGACTTAAAATGGTGTCATGGAGGTCATTTGTAGTGTATGCACCCTAATAGGCAATGTGAGGAATCTCCAAATTATTGACCAAGATGAGCTTTATGATTAGGACATGAACCAAGTTAAATTTATTGAAGAACAAGTAAATAAGAGGAAAAAATGAAAATTGACACCCTAACAAATAGCTCAGGTTGATCAAGACTTGAACAAATATTTGGTGGTAGAGCCAAGTAAAGACCATGAGGCTTAGATAGATGTCTTCCCACAATTGATATCACTTCGAACATGGTAGATAAGTGTGGGGAAGGTATAAGTGAACGCAATCCATGGGATATAATTTTTGACTATACAATATATAATATTTAAGGGAAACATGATTAAAGATTTGTTCATCCTAGCAACAACAACAAAGCATCTCTATTTGATGCAGGACTTACTACCGAAATTTTTTTGAAATAATTATTGGTGATTTGGAGAAATATGTTGTTGAGAATGATCTTAAGAAAATATTTAGTGCAACTGATAAGATTTCAGAAGTCCAACTGATGATGAATCCCTAAACTTATAAGAATAAGAAATTGACATATGCATCAGTTGAACATGCTAAGAAATTCTATTCAGAAATAAAAAATCTACAGGTAAAGGGGAAAGGTTGTGAGGTCATTTGCAAAACATGGACAAAGGATGATAAAAATGGACTCGAGGATCAAGCCTTGATTCTCTAATGAGAAAGATGGAGTTTGGGTTTTGGACAAGATAAGTATTTGATTCCTAGTGTGATCAATACTTTCATAGAATTGGATGATTTGGAACAAGGGAAGAGAATACAAGCTTCCAAACTTGGACTCATGATAGATGCTTTTGAGGAGAGTCTCTAGCATGTGAGGATTATTTTGGTTGAACATGGATGTCGTGGTTTCGTTTTTCTCAGAGGAGAAAAAGGAAAGGTTATTCAAGTGTTGTGGGGACAAAGGCATCACATGTAGGAGATAATGGATTTAAAATACAAGGATTTCAAACTTGATAGGTTTTCTAACACCTAGAGCGATGGACTCTGTGTATTTTACAAGAAATTTGTGCAAGGATTTGTAGTGTAAAAAATAGATTGAGCAAAGGGAGGTTGGGGAAACATGGGATAAACAAGTGGTTGATTTGGTAATCCATGACATGGAGAACATGGATATGGAACATACCTAGGTTTTAGATTTAATCTTGAAAATAAACTGAATAATATGATAGGTAGTACGAATGTATATGTTAGACATTTCGTACAAAGTGGATATGGTTTTGGAAGTGGTAATAGGGGAGAGGGATTAATAGTTGTAGAGAGACAAACAATTGATATAACAATTGTGCTTATAATATCCAATCTTACCACAAATTTATGCTATGTATTATAAATAAATAGTCCATATGTAATTAAAAAAATAACCAAATGTTCATGAAAATGGACATATAGTTGAACACTTAAGAACCTTAAATTGTTATATAGAAACGACATATATGTTCATTAACAAGTGAAATAAATATCATAATCATCTACTATAAGTGTGTCATTTATAAAATAAGATTCTCATTTAATAAAATAAGTTACTTATTTAAACAAGTATTGTTGTCATAGTGAAAAAATAGTATTCATATGTGTACAACTATTGGGGTAGCAATGCATATGCATTGGAAAATTTCATATTAATAAATTGTCCTATCACAAATTTAAAAGGCGAGCACAAAAAATACCTTTATTTCCATAAAATGTGAAGGATTTTCAAAATATTTTAGTGTTCAACTATTGGTCCATTTTTGTTGGATATAAGTTGTATTTTATATAATAATGTGTTTTTACTATAAAAACAAATAGTTCCTTTGGGTTCAAACTTTGGTCTATTTATGTTGGATTTAAAAGTTAGAGATAACAAATATTTATGGTTATTAATATGCATTTGGTCCATTTATGTTGCATGTAAATTATATTTTAAATAAAAATATGATATTTTCTTATTTAAATACGAGACATTTTCATATCAAGTTTTTCGTCAAATCTTTAAAAAATCATTTTTACCATACTTCACACTAGACATGCTATTCTAACAAATTGCATGATGAGTCACACCTCCAAACCTTAGTTGTAGCTAGATAAGTGTCCATTTTACATTTATGAAAAAAATACAGAGGTCTTATGATATTTTGTGTAATGAATACATGTTGATAAAGTTAGCCCTAATGAGTATTGGTCCGTCTCCCCTAGAGCCAAAGCTAGTTATGTTGATAGAAAACAAGATATACCAACTAATTTTTTTTTAGCACACTATGGTTAGAGATCATAATATGGTGGAGTTTGAAGAACCCAATTCATTTACAAATGGTGAGAAGGTTACATTTGTTGCTTATCATTATAGGCTTTAAAAATTGGTTGAAGATATATAATTGGTTGGAAGGTGTGAAGTCCATAGTATTATGGATTTAAGGGATCAAACACAATTTCTCAATTTAAATTCTTTGAATGGTTTTATTTTGTATTGACACAAGAGTTTTGATACTAGAAGATATAGAGTTAATATTTTCTTAGAAGACAAAGTAAACAATCTCAAAATTTTGAGATTTGAAGTGGAAGATGCTTAGATATTAATTTTTATTGAATTTGATGTGCTTTGGAGAAGATCAATTCAAAATGTCTGTGAATAGATTTGTGAGAAGTTAAAATTTTGCAATGCAAGGTTCACAATGTGAGATTAATAATAGAAATATAGGTACATTGTTTGTAATTGCATGGGCTGAAATTCAAGTGGGAGATTGTTGAGAATGTGAATTCCAATAATCATGAAAATACCTATCTTCTTCCCTCAGTCTCTTCAAATTTGAAGAGTTAAACTTTTGTATATAAGAATGATTATATCTATTGTATGTGATATATCTACTAACTGTGAATAAATATATTGGCTTGCTTGAGAGTGGATTTAGCCTTTATAGTGAACCACTATAAATTTTGTGTTTTATGTCTTGATCTTGTTTATGTTTTCATATATAATTTTGTCTTCATTTTATTTTCTCTTGTTTAATTTACAATATATTTTTCTTATTGAAGTGTTTAATATTTTTGGATTCTTTGGATGTGGTTTTAATTTATAAATGAAAAATTGATGAAAACAAGTTTAGGGAACTTTTGGCGTGAATTTGACAACATGGAGAGGAATTGGTGGTTGATGTTGTACTCGATGAAAAAGGAGTTGTGAAGGTAGGGTTTGGATACTTGTTTGCCTTGTCTCAATGTGAGAACAAATCTAAGAGATGAGTGCAACCTCTTGGCAATGATTATCTATGGCCCCAATTCCATGTAGGGCTAGATACAAACTTGTGACAACCTTCATACTTGGAGAGGGATCTCTATGGACAAGAAATTGATTTTAACATTTTCCTATTGCAAAGCATGAAGATCGGGGTAAGCGCCCTTTCTAGTTTTGGTTCTTCGTATTTGAAAAGCTTCAATAAAAACTTGGATTTATCTGATATTAGGGCTAGATATGGCTAGTTTCTTGGAATTGTAGTGTCCTATTTTATACTCACCTACAATATTGTTCTCACTTAGGCCTCACTTTGGAATTTTTTCATCCAATACCTGAATGCAATACTAATTTTGCTAACACCACTCATCTACTTCACATTTTAATCAATTTTCTAGCTTAGTCCCTAGTTTTGAGTCTTTATTAATTGGACCAGGACATAACATGACATAGTACCAAATTAGGACTAGGAAATACCATGCCCTAGTCCTAAATCAAGACTAGGGTGTATACCCCTTGGGCCTCTTAAATAGGCCCCAAATTGGCCACCTCTAATGGTCATTTTTGGTGAGGGGGAAAACTAGCTTCGTCTTGGCTTGTTGCAGAAATTCAATTTGATTTTTGACAAGAAATTATAAAATGAGGTCCACTACTCTCATTTTAAAAGTAACCTCATTCAAGATCTTAATTACACTCTAGAAAATTCAAGTGAGCAAGCAATCAATATTTCATCAACCATTGTTGTAGAAGTGAGGTCAAGATTTAAGCATTGGTGTATAAGTGAACTCAAGATTCAAGCATTTAAGATAAATTCATGGTCTATATTCTATCAAGGTAACATACATGAAACCATAATTCCTTTTTGAAGACAAACAAAAATTCATTAAGGTATATCATTTGTATTTCAAGCATTTTCAGGCTTTCTGTCAAAAGGAAAGCATTGTACTATAGTCTTCATTTATATTTATCAATTCAACTTCATAGTTAATTATAAAATTGGGGTTTGACCTAAGGAAAACCCCTATTCCCAACATATTTCCCCTTTTATTTGTGTGCAAGAATATGTACATATTTGTAATCAAGAGGATCCATAGAATCCATATACATGAAAGGTTCAACTTTGGACAATGAGAAATTTAGAGAACCATGGAGAATTGATATACCTAGTCCCAAAAATCAGCCCCAACTTCAAGGAATAGATCTAAAACATATTATTTTTCTCAAATCCAAGTTGGTGACTCTATAAAACATTTATAGCTTATTAATCTATCAAATTTCTTCAATAGTTTAATATCTTTCCCTAGTCTATAATTCATTTCAATTCAGTTTATGAAGGAAAAATCCCTAAAAAAGGATGTTGGAATCTGATAAAAATATTAATCTTCTAAGGCTAGATCTATTAGATACTTCTCCTTCTTAATTTAATGGTTAATTAGTTTATTTAGTGGTTTTATTATCTAAATTAAAAACTAACACTAATTTTCACCATTACATTTTGGCGAACTCGACTTCTGACACGATAATTTATGATTTATGCTCTTAAATTTGATTGTTTATGCATTTTAAATTTATACTCATATATCTCCTTTTTCAATTGAATTACATAAACTTAGAGGTTAAAATCACAACCTAATTTATCATTCTAAAATTAGCTTGTGGTTTGCATAATTTTTCAATTCTATTTTTAAATTTGATATTTATGATAAGCTATACTATTATTTAGATGCATCTATTATTCTAATTTAATATTCAAATTTCTTAATTAATTGGTTATGTAGCGTCGTAAATTGTACGCACTTGCTAGGGTGGTACAATTTCACACCTAGTTTAGCACCCGCCTTGGCGTATTTTGCATTTTGCATTGCATTTCCCCTTTAGCACTTAATTAATTAAATTAATTAGGTCTAAGGTTCTATTTCATCATCTTCCATATCATAAAGTTGGGCCCTTTTCATTAAAGTGTGCCCCTTTCATTTTATCCCTCCAATACATCATTTAATCAAAAACCCTAATTAGGTCCTATTTTGAACTTGGGGGCTTGATTTCGGGGGTCAAAACATCTCAAAATCACCTGTAACTTTGCGATTCTCTCTAAAATCATCATATCCGACGGCCTTGAAAATTTGGTGAAAAGTTGTCGGGACCATGGCGCCCGGAGTGCACATGGTCCCGGACATTTTTCTCAAAATTTTCGGAGCGTGAGCCAATCATAAAATAAAGCTTAACCCCAAGAAATTGGTGGGAGATTCAATCTCTAGGTCGGCCAAAAGTTGAAATTAAGACCTAGGGTTTCATATATAAGAGCTCTCTTTCTTCATTTGAAAGGATCCGAATTTTGGCTTTCAAGGACCTTCTATGCAGGGAAAGAGCAGATCTTTGAAGACTTCAACAACATTCAATATCCATCCATCAAGCATCCATCAATTTCATTCATCCATTTAGGGCTTGGAAGACATTGAAGAGCAATAGGAGATTACCGACTGAAGATTGGCTTGTACTCCTCCCTTGGGGTTGGGTATGATTTCATGTTGTTTTCATGTCTTTGCATAAGCCTCATTATATCATTTATTCATGCTTTAGATCACTTTGCATCTTGATTTAGAGAATTTACATTATCATTTACAAGCAATTAGGGTTTACTTTCTAGGTTGCTCTAGTTTGCTTACTTGCATCTTAGGATCTTGCACACACACAAGGTTTGCACACACATTACTTTTACAATACAACTTGGCTATTCGTGGAGGTGGAAATCACCAAAGCGGGGGTTTGACTAAGGCAAAACCCTATATAGCCACCCACCATACCCTTTTCAGATATAAGTGTAGGTTTCGGGATTCGGACGACGCCGCAAATTGCAAATCCGACGGAAGCGGACGGAGACTGAACCACACACCAAATTTCAGAGAAAAAGACCAGGATAGGGGCGTGGGGCACCCTGGTCCTGCCAGGATAGGGGCACTGGGTGCCCTGGTCCCTGGGACAGGGGCATTGGGCGCCCTGGTCCCTCTGTCAGATAGCAGTTTTCAGCATTTTTGATAGCTTTCTAGGTTGCAAAACAGTAGTTTCCAGAGCAATTTCAGGGGCAGAATCAGGACAGTGGTGCCCGCGCCCCCGTCCCAAAAATTTTCACTTAGATTTTAACTCTGGGTACGCATTTGCATTCTTGTCTTGTCCTTGTGTTTATAGCTTTCCATTGTTTAAGTTCAATTTTGCAATCTTGTTATTAGTTCATACTTGCACTTTGGGGTTAGGAATTGAACTTGCATCATTCTATCTATCATTTGGAACAAAGGAATAGAAATCCTAATAGGTAGCCCATGGCTCTCTCTTCCACAAAAAGAAGTAGCCAATTGTGTGATACCTCTAGGCTCTTTCGTATTCCACAAGTGTGTGATTGAAAGTGAGATTAGGGCATGTTTGCTTAGTGTCACTTTTTCCCCCACACATTTTTGGTGAAACCGACGTGAATTCCAATCTTCTCTAATTCTGATTTATGTTTTCAAATTTGAGTGTTTATGCTATTTCAAATTCAAATTTGTATTTACAAGTTTTTATTTCTTGCAAGATTCAAAAAATTTTTAGAGGAAATTTTTGCTAAAACCCTAATTTTTCAATTCAAAGTTGAACTTGTGGATAGCTTAATTGGATCAATAATTTCAAATCTGATTTAGGAACTCATTTGAATCATAAATTTCATTTTCTAAATCTACATTCTAAGTGCTTGCATTGGTTAAAATTAAACATTTCCTTCTACTTTGCATGTGTTATCATTTGAAAGAGGAAAATTGTGGTCATGATGCATTCATTTCATAGATGTGATAGTGGGTTAGCTTCCCTTGTTTCAATTTTTCCTCCTCCTAAAGAACCTCCCCCCATCTATAACAACATTTTAGTGCCTAAAAGAGTTGCTAGCAATCCCTTTGAGACTCTCCCATGCTCTAAGGATGAAGACTTTAAGAGTGATCTTGACAATTCTCCTAAAATGTGCCCTTCCTATTTAGCTATCCTAGAGGAAGAGAATGATATCATAAACACCTTTCTTAATGTTACTTCACCTTCCCTACATGATGCCTCTCTAAGTGAAAAGGTATTGGTGGACATTGACTTATTTTCTCCTAAAGTTGGTCCTTCCAATGGGGGCATGTTAGTGCAACAAGAGGTTATGAACACTTCTTTCAAAGATCTCCTTCCTAAGCATGAATCTTTGGAGAAATATGTTCATGTTCCTCCCAAAAAACACTCCCTTCATGAGGATCCTTTTGTGCAAGAAGATGACATGATCCCTACATTTCCTAGTGATGGCATTTCCTTTTCCAACAAAATTCCCACTAGAGATGATGAATTAATGATAAATGCTTACCCTTCTCCTAAAGTTTGTCTTACCCATAAGCATCCCTTAGAGAAAGAAGATGAAATAATAAGCAATTTCCTTAATTGTCTCTCCCCTAAAGATCATATTGAACATATTTTGAGGAAAAAGGATGATTTTAACACATCTATTGATGCTCTCCCTCCTAAGGATGAGGAATTAATAAACAATGTTATCTCCTCTCCCGAAATTGACAATACTTCAAACATTCCTTTCAACAACTCCGCTATTTGGGATGAACCATTAGAAGAAGGTGTAGATTATTCTCTACCCCATGAGATAACCTTAGCCAAAGGGGATGAAATCAAGATTGAAAACTCCCTTGATAGTTTCTTACCTTCCTTGAATCTCAATTATTCTCCCTCTCCTCAACTTGGTTCTACTCATAAGGATACCCTAGTTCAAAGCAAGATGGTTAACATCTCTTTCAAAGATCTCCCTCTCAAAAGTGAGACTTTAGAGAGTAATGTTGATCCTTCTCCTAGAGAGTTTATTCCCCATGTAGATCCTGTGATGATAAAGGATGATATGACCTTTCCTAGTATTACTCTTCCTACTAGAACATCAATGCCTACCCCTTGTCTCTCTCCTAAAATTGATTTAATCTGTGATAAGATTTTAGTGCAAGAGAAGACTATCAATAATTCTTCCAACACTTTTGTTCATTCCTCTAAACCATCCTCAATCAATTTGATACATGTGAATGAGACACCTAACAAACCTCTCTTCACTGTCCAAAGTGCTTGTCCTTCTCAAAAATCTCAACCTATAAATAAGCCTATCTTAGTGGTTCAAGGTGGTTATGCTAATGATTCTTTTTACACTCCTAAGAAACCTATTATTACTGTGCAAGGAGGTTACTCTACTAAGAGCCCTTATGAGTATGCTAAGCAATTGACTAGAGAGAGTTATCATGCAGTTGCCCATACCTATAACACAAGAAACAATAGGCAACCTAATCCTCCTCCAGTTAGCCCAACTTCACTTCCTCCTTCTCAACCAATTCTTCCGCAAGCTCCACGTATTTCACAAGTTCTTGGTAAGGAATATGATCTCATAGAACAACTTAAAGCTACCCCTGCTAAGATATCCCTTTGGGATTTGATCCAAACTTCTTCCGCTCATCATGGAATGTTACAGGATGCCTTGAAAGATTTGAATGTTCCTCCACCTAATACATCTAGTAATATAGTGTCTTTGGTTAACTCTGTGATGAATCCTAAAGCTCAAATTGTGTTTACTCAAGATGAGTTACCTACTAGTGAAATTCAACATCAATATGATCCCTTGATGATTGTGGTTATCATAAATGACACTGCTATAAGACGAACACTGGTAGATAATGGTTCTGGCCTTAATGTGTGTAGCATTAATATATTGCATAAGATGAATGTGGATACATCTCTTATTGAGCCTGACTCTCGTCCCATTCGAGGCTTTGATAATGTGGCTAAGTCTTCATTAGGTATTATCACCTTACCCGTCACAGTGGGACCTGTTACTTTGCCTACTCCTATCCATGTTATGTTGGGAAATCTAACATACAACTTGTTATTAGGGAGACCTTGGATTCACAGTTTGCAAGCTGTCCCCTCTACATTGCATAGACAAGTTAAATTTATTTATAACAATAAGACATATACCTTGATAGGTGATACTAATTTTCAAGCTTGTTTGCAAACATCTACTTCCAAAGGGAGTTCTTCTAAACCTTCCTCTTCTAGTGATGACTCTTTAAACAAGATACCTATGGACGGATCACCACCCTCTGATAATCAAAATTCTTTAGATGAGCCTAAAGTTCCTGAAGAAAATTATTCTCAACTCGAATCTACACATGAGAGGGCTTTTGATCCTGAGAAGGTTCTCGCAGAAGACGATTGGGGATCTCTTGATTTCAATCCCACCTTTGTAGGTGAGTATAGGGTTCCTCCTAGAGCGCTTAAAGTTAAAGAGAAGGAAGAAACTAAAAATCAATCAATCTCACCTGAACCTATGAGCAATAATTTTGTGGCCGCTTCTCAAAATTCTTCTCCTCACACCTCTAATTCTGAAGAATTTGATTCTTTGTCTTATGAAAAACATCCTTCTCTTTCTGAAATGGCTAACCATTATGGTCGTGGTTTTCACATTTTAGCTAAGAGTGGCTATAGTGGAAATGGTTGTGGCACAAATGAACAAGGAGTTAAAGTTCCTTTAGAACATAACATGCATGAATATTCATTTGGACTTGGATATAATTTTTCTAAGCCCACCAAAGCATCTAAAAGACCATCTCTCAATGTGAATGCTATATTTAGTAGTGATGATGATCTCACTTCAAC
The DNA here is from genome assembly GCF_030272615.1 of Cryptomeria japonica. Taxonomy (NCBI): domain Eukaryota; kingdom Viridiplantae; phylum Streptophyta; class Pinopsida; order Cupressales; family Cupressaceae; genus Cryptomeria; species Cryptomeria japonica. The sequence goes on along the minus strand of NC_081411.1, from coordinate 292,668,313 downwards.
TAAATCATCTTCTACTTCTATCAACTCTCATTCCCCTCATAAGGAAATCTTGGTGATGAACAAATCTCTTTATGACTCCCCTCAAATTTCTAAATCCACTTATGAATCTTTATCTCCTATTCATCATAAAGTCCTTTCCTCCAGGGATAAGGCTCTAATAAATTACACTCATCTTTCTTCTAAGATTTCTTGTAACTGTCCTTCTTCAATTTTTATCACTTTATACATGTTTTTAATCTCACTTATAGTTGAGCATTTAGCATGTCATATTCAAATACCTCATTCAATCTCTCATGTCTTTAAATAACATTAATGGCTATTATGTTGCTCATCATTATGCGACATTGGTAGCTCATTTACTGGGGGCTCATTGTCATTCATGATGGTACAATTTCAAGTGCAATCATATTTTTGAAGCAACATAATAGCCTAATTTTTCTATGTTATCTCTTGTTCCTATGGGGTAATAGTGTGGAAGTATTGATCATCTTTTCTTTAGAATTCTCTTTTCCTAGATATGGGAGAAGATTTGTATTCTCTTTCTTATCCTACCCACTTCTTGTGAGGAGCATTTTACATACACTAATGTCTTGCTTGCATGAACTCATGTGAGTATGTAGTACATTTTGCTTATGTCTAAATCTCTCCCTAGAAGATTGTGTAAGTCCTTCTCATTGACCTTATCCTTGGGAGGCAATGATCTTTTCTTATTTTTATCTAAGGATCCACTTTTTCCTATTTCGTGGATGGTGTGAACTTTATTACTTGATGTTATTCCTTGTATGCATTTGTTGTTGTTTGTTCAAGGATTCTCTCTTACAAGAGGTGTAAGTCCTTGACTACAACCTCTTTTGCACTTGGTAAAATACATCCATAATGAATTCACTCTCTCAATTGGGTTAAAAAGAGCGTCATCCTTCATTAAGAATCACTTTCACCTCGCAAAAGAAGGAAGTATTGCATTCTTATTCTCTTCTTGGTCTTATTCTAGAAGATGTTATATTTGTCTAAGACAATTCCTCTCGGGGATAGGTGTCTTTTGTACAAAGATCTCTTCTCCTCTAAGGATCTCCTTTATGCATACTACAAGATATCCCTTTTCAACTATCTTATCCATGCTTAAAGAGTGCAAAACTCTCTTGCTTGGATCTATGACATTGTTGCATTTTTGGGGTATCTTCTTTTGTGATGAAGGTAGGTATCCTTGTTCTACTTTACTTATAACATAAACATTACACTTTTTGAGAAATGGGTCATTCTCGAAACAAGAGCACAGACTCTTAGAGCGAGATGTCTCCATTTTTCTTTTATGCAAGGTGATTATTCTCGGAACCAGAGCACAGACTCTTAGAGTGAGATGTCACGCTTTTGTACTATACATATACAGGTTGTAGCATACTTGGGCATAGACTCCTATGAGGTGCTTCTAACCTCCCTTACACACATAGGCACGAGGTTGAGTGGAACTAGCAGCATAAGGCTAGACTTTCTCACTCTCCTCCCTTACATGGATCACCTAGACAGACTCTAGGGGTTAGTTTTCCATGTCCTTTTTCCCATGGATCACCTAGACAAGATCTAGGGGCGAGAAGTCCATGTTTTCTCTCTCACTATTCTTCTCATGGATCACTAATGTGTGTATTCATGCTTTTTTCCTTTCTTTTCTTCTCTTTGCATTTTGTTTCCATTTACATCCTTCATCTTGTGTTAGAGAACTCCCAAATCCTCACACTCTTTGTTGTGTTGGAATTGAGATTTAGTCCTCTTTCTTACCAAATGATTCTCCATTAGTTTTTGATCTCATATCAAATCTTCTTGTGAGCATTTGTCATCAATATTCTTTAACAATTTGAAGTGGTAAACATGATACCCTATTTCAACTCACTAAAATTAGCAAGCCAAAACAGGGGGGGCATATAGCTACCCTCGAATTTTCATCACCTTCCTTAGTAAGCATTAGGTGATTTTGTGATCTAACGTGTGTTTTGTAGGGTGTGGTTCCTAACTGAGTACTATAGATACCGCTGGGGGCTTCGTTCGACAGACTTATGGATATATCCTTTTTCAAATAATGTTTACTTTTCTGTACTTTAGCTTGCATATGCACGTAGTGTTCATATGACCGCTAAAGTGGGGGATAAATGTAGCATTGTAAATTGTATGCACTTGCTAGGGTGGTACAATTTCACACCTAGTTTAGCACCCGCCTTGGCGTATTTTGTATTTTGCATTGCATTTCCCCTTTAGCACTTAATTAATTAAATTAATTAGGTCTAAGGTTCTATTTCATCATCTTCCATATCATAAAGTTGGGCCCTTTTCATTAAAGTGTGCCTCTTTCATTTTATCCCTCCAATACATCATTTAATCAAAAACCCTAATTAGGTCCTATTTTGAACTTAGGGGCTTGATTTCGGGGGTCAAAACATCTCAAAATCACCTATAACTTCAGGATTCTCTCTAAAATCATCATATCCGACGGCCCTGAAAATTTGGTGAAAAGTTGTCGGGACCATGGCGCCCAGAGAGGACCATGGCGCCCGGAGTGCACATGGTCCCAAACATTTTTCTTGAAATTTTAGGAGCGTGATCCAATCATAAAATAAAGCTTAACCCCAAGAAATTGGCAGGAGATTCAATCTCTAGGTCAGCCAAAAGTTGAAATTAAGACCTAGGGTTTCATATATAAGAGCTCTCTTTCTTCATTTGAAAGGATCCGAATTTTGGCTTTCAAGGACCTTCTATGCAGCGAAAGAGTAGATCTTTGAAGACTTCAACAACATTCAATATCCATCCATCAAGCATCCATCAATTTCATTCATCCATTTAGGGCTTGGAAGACATTGAAGAGCAATAGGAGATTACCGACTGAAGATTGGCTTGTACTCCTCCCTTGGGGTTGGGTATGATTTCATGTTGTTTTCATGTCTTTGCATAAGCCTCATTATATCATTTATTCATGCTTTAGATCACTTTGCATCTTGATTTAGAGAATTTACATTATCATTTACAAGCAATTAGGGTTTACTTTCTAGGTTGCTCTAGTTTGCTTACTTGCATCTTAGGATCTTGCACACACATTACTTTTACAATACAACTTGGCTATTCGTGGAGGTGGAAATCACCAAAGCGAGGGTTTGACTAAGGAAAAACCCTATATAGCCGCCCACCATACCCTTTTCAGATATAAGTGCAGGTTTCGAGATTCGGACGACGCCGCAAATTGCAGATCCGACGGAAGCGGATGGAGACTGAACCACAAACCAAATTTCAGAGCAAAAGACTAGGACAGGGGTGTTGGGCACCCTGGTCCCTGGGACAGGGGTGTTGGGCGCCCTGGTCCCTCTGTCAGACAGCAGTTTTCAGCATTTTTGATAGCTTTCTAGGTTGCAAAACAGCAGTTTCCAGAGCAGTTTCAGGGGCAGAATCAGGACAGTGGCGCCCGTGCCCCCATCCCGAACATTTTCACTCAGATTTTAACTCTGGGTACGCATTTGCATTCTTGTCTTGTCCTTGTTTTTACAGCTTTCCATTGTTTAAGTTCAATTTTGCAATCTTGTTATTAGTTCATACTTGCACTTTGGGGTCAGGAATTGAACTTGCATCATTCTATCTATCATTTGCAACAAAGGAATAGAAATCCTAATAGGTAGCCCATGGCTCTCTCTTCCACAAAAAGAAGTAGCCAATTGTGTGATACCTCTAGGCTCTTTCGTATTCCACAAGTGTGTGATTGAAAGTGAGATTAGGGCATGTTTTCTTAGTGTCACTTTTTCCCCCACACAGGTTAATCAATCAATTTTCCATAAAATGCATTGCTTAATCATAATTTTCAAATTTGGCATTAAAATTTCCCTCCTTTGTGCATGAGTTTTGTTATGATTAGTCCTACATACAATATCCCTTTGAGAAGAAGTTGTATAATTAAGGCTTCCCAATGGTTTAATTACTAAGGATATGGAGGCTAATTTGGATAAATTATTTTATGAGAATGTTGATTCTTCCTCCGACCAAACAAATGACATTATTTATCCCCATTCTCCTCATGATTCCCATGATATAGACGAATAACTAACTAGGGTTTACATTGACCAATTGGACATGATTGACATTGAATTTGAAAATATTCAACAATAAATGAGTCAACAATATCTAAATAGCGAGGCAATCCCGTTGCTTAAAGGATTAAAAATAAAGTTGCAAAGTCATAAAATTGTGTTGACTTGTTGTGTGGCCTTTCTCATATTGTTGACACTAATATCATGCCAATCAAAAGTGGTGCTAAAGTCCTTGGTTATTCTCAACCCACTAGTCAAGTTAATAATTCTATTCATATGCATACATACTTGCCTAGTGTTCCTACATTTACATCTTCCACCATGAATAATTCCACACAAAATGTTGATCCTACATGTGCTATTCATGGGGGATCATTAATCAATACTCTTAGATGCCTTCATTTGTGAGTCTTCCATTTGTATCTGAATTATCTCCATTCCCACATATCAGAAAATTCCACCCCTTTATTCTCAACCTCCGCCTACATAAAAAAGCATTACTCTTCCATCACAATCCATTATATGTCCAATTCAAATCCATCCATCAAAGAGATCGTTAATAACCTTGCCCAAACGGTTACACCTTTACAACAAGAATTTCCTTCCATGGCTCAATCCAAGTTTAATGTGCCAACAATTGATGTAGCAAGAGCATTATCCAAGAACATTATCGGTGATATCCCTCCTAAACATATGGATGACTCTCAATTGGAGCTATACAATGGAAAAGGTGACCCCATGACTCATATGAAAATATTGCAAACTTTGTGTAATGACTTTTCTCATGACCAAAGACTTACGGCTAAATTGTTTACTTGAACCTTTAGGGATAAAGATTTGTAATGGTATCATTATTTTTCTACTTATTATATTCCATCATTTCAACAATTGGAAAATGATTTCATCCAACAATTTCACAATAATATCGGTCTTAAAATTACTTTAACTAATTTGATTCATTGTAAGCTTGGGGTTAAAGAAAAAGTGATTGATTTTATTAGCAAATATAAAGATTTGTATTCTCAAATTTCTTATCCTATGCTTGATCATGATGTTCAACAAATTTTTATTGCTAATTTACAAAACAAAATTAGAGATAAGCTTATATTTTCCAAATTTACTTCATTTATGCAATTATAGTGGGTAAAAGTACAAACCTATGTCACACTTTTACAAAGAAAAAGGTTAACACAACAACAACTATTCAATTTCGTCACCATAAAAGTGGCCTTTGTATTTTGAATTTAAAGATGATGTGAACTAATAAAATGTGTAAAATTTGGTGAAGTTTAAGTCTACTATTTTTTTATTTTTTTGGTCAAAAGTTAATATGTTTTTTTAGCTTTAAAATCTAATTTTTTATTGCTAAATAATGCTGAAAATTAGGGGGTTTAGTTCCCACCACAAAATAAAATGTAAATCAAATTATTTTTTTCTGATTTTTATATCCGTTATAGATGACATATATATACAGTGTATCAAAAAAAAAAAAAATTTTGATGTATATTTTCTTTGTTATAGCATTTGGAAGTCGAATATACCAGAATTTGACAATTTTTGTCTCCCACCACAATTTGTCTATTCAATTTATGATAATCAAAAAATGAAAAATACCCTTTTGGAGAAGAATCTCTCCTCTAGTGAACCATATTTTTTTCAATTTTTTTGAAGTTATTCGATATTTTTTTTGTTTTTCAAATGAGCCTCTTACCAAATAAAAGAATACCTACTTGTAGTATTTTATATTTTTTATATATTAAATGTAATAAAAAAATTATAAAAAATTGTGAGTAGAATCGTGACTTTAATCTCTAAAAAAAGGTATTTTTTTCTTTTAAAAAAATTTAATTTACCTATTGAATGTTTTTGTAGAAGTCACAAGTTTTAGAAAATCAACTTTTTTGTTGATGTCGCTACCACTTGGCATTCCGCATAGATAGTTCCGGTTGGAAGCGTTCCGACCGTAAATGTTTTCGCTATAAGGGTTCTGGCTAGAACCCTTTTCGGCCATAAGTATTCTGGTCAAAACTATGGAGGCCGACACGACTGGTCATACAAGCCACTGGTCGCTTCAACCCCATATAAAATAATGGTTTTTTTTCAATAAAAAACAATAATTTCAATCAACTGTGAAAATAATAAAAGTGATTTTTGAATAAAATCATTTTTTTCTCAAATAAAGTGGCATTTTGGAGCGAGCGGGAAGATTATAAAGGGGTGAATATTTTTAATTTTATAAAAGGGTGAAGATTTTGATTTTTTTTCGAAGGAATCTACCCTTTCTAAGTATGTTATTTCATTTTATTTTTTCAATCATGCTTAATTTACACTATTAGATGTTTTTTGGGATATTAAATATTTTTTAGATTTTTTTAAACTTTATTTTATTATTCGTTAATTGCGCTTCAATCATTTATTTTCAAATATGTTTTTTTTAAATTAGCTTTTCAATTATGTTCAAATATGCAAATATTTGAAGGTTTTTTAAAAAATATTAATATTTTTAAGATTTAATTAAGCTTTATTTTATTAATCATTAATTGTGGGTTCAATCATTTATTTTCAAGTATATTATATTACACTTTATTTTTTATTTTTTTTATATTAAACGTTAATTGTGGATTCAACCGTGAGTATCTCATCTTGAATCTTTTATTTATGTGTGCATTGATTCCATATGTTTGTATTTATATATGTATGCAAATCCATTTTTATTTACATGTATGGATTCCTTTATATGTGTTCATATATATATATGTAGATTCATTCTTATTTACATACTTAAGAGAACTAAATAGTGAATTTGTAAAATATATATTAAACACTAATTAAGTTGAGTATATTCAACACTATTTAGTACTTAATTATAAGTTTTTTGAAACTAATACTTGACTTAAATTCTCTATATATTAGCTACTAGATTTCAAGCAATTAATGTTATTAAATAACGTTCATATGTACATTGCATAGTCAAATGTAGAATTCAACTAGACTTAATTTCTTACTCTTTATCTTATGTTTGGTAGAAAATAGATCTTATTTCTTGAACCTTATTTTTTGTATTTTCTAAATTTTAAAAATTGGAGTTCAAGCCAAATGATCTAAATGGATGAAATTTACACATGTTTCATTTATTCAATGTATAAAGTTTAAGAATGCAAAATTAAATAGATTTCATTAATTATATTTTGTTTGTTAAGAACAAGGAAAAGTAACTCAATAATTTTTTTAGTTTATAGTCAATTTAAACACATACAACCCCTTAGGACACTATTTGGTCCTACGAATGGTCAAATAGGGTCCTAAGGGGTGCATTACATACACTAGGATTCTATAAGGGGTCGTGTGTGGTTGTGAGAGGTCGCGCATGTGTTAGAAGACATGCTTGACCCTTTAGGACCACATACGACCCCTTATAGAATCTTAGGGGGAGCATTAAATTCAATTGGGTCATAAGGGGTGCATATGTTCTATAAGGGGTTGTATGTGTGTTGGAAATTGACACTCATTTGGTTTCTTATGTTGTCATTGATTCCAACATATTTTGGTTTGAATTCATATCCAGCAGACACTTCACTGGCATCGAAGATTTAAAAGGTAACTGACAAACTAGGTACTGGTATTGGAAGCTGACATCATTTGGAGATCCAGAAAAGGGTAGTAATAGGTAAATCATTTTATAATGCATATATATTTGTAGTGAGTTGACATGTATTATCATTTTGTATTAAATCAATATAAGCCGACACAAGACATGAAGGTTTGTAAGGGTATATAAGCTAGTCTATTAGGTCATTTTGAGAAGTAACATATTAGATAAGATCAGAGATGTGAATATTATGTATGTAAAATCATTTAAATGTGAAAGAAATATTTTGTAATGATCTGTAGATGATTTTTGAGGTGTTCATAAAGTGTATGTTATTCTGACAAGGGTTTAGGGTTTAAGAACCAGAATAGTGAGAACTTTAACCAAAACTCAATCAGGCATAAAAGATGCATTAAATGAGTTCATTTTTGTATTTCTGTATCAAAAAGTGATTGTAGTCAGTGAGGCTCTTAGTGATGAGTAGTGTTCCTTCCTGCATGTGCAGGCCCCTATTATGTGTAAAACCCCTTCATATGGCCAGTGAATTGATATTGTGGGTCACAAATCCCACCGTGGTTTTTCCTCATTGAGGTTTTCCATGTATAAATTCTCTGTGTTATGGTGTTCATTTATATGGTTGCATTATTTGTTTCAGTTATATGTTTTTATGTTTATCGGTTGATGAATGCATGCTATAATAAGGATAAATATTATATTCTGGTAGAACACTGATTCACCACCCCCCCCCTCTGAGTGTTCTTGGATTCCAACAATTAGTATCAGAGCCTTATGCCTTGGAGGAATCCCAATAGCTTGAGGGAAATCCTGAACTCGAAATCAATGAAGATGTGTTTTAGGCAACAAATTGAAGTTGCTCTTGAATAATTTGAAGCTAAAAAATTTAAGAGCATAAAGTTGGAAGATGGACTTAGATCTGCAAAAGAATTCATTATCACTCTACAAGAAAAGCTATCTAATCCTCAAGCCAAAAGGAAGGAGCTGTGTGAATAATTGAAAGATCAAAACGATGAAGACACCAATGCTTTGAAGAATCTATGTCAAAAGCTGAATAAAGAAAATGGAGTTATAAAGAATGAAATGCAAGCCCTAACCATGAGGATGGAAAAATAAATTGACGACAGAAAGAAAAATGAGGAAGAACTTGCTAGATCATTGAAGGACAGATCTGGAGAATGCATCAGGATGGCTCATGATAATGATGTGTTGAGAACAAAATTAGTGCAATTCTAAAAAAATGAACAGGAACTTGAAAGACAGACGATAATCCTAAGAGTTGATTTAACTATTTAAAATGAGTATAAGGACAAATTCAAGGCTAGTTCAACACAACTTAATTAATTATTGGAGAGCCAAAGGTAGAATAGAGACCTTAGAGGACTTGGATTTGAACAAGGTCAGAGCTCTGGTACTGCAAATGAAGATTAGACATCCAATATACACAATGATTAAAAAAATCAAAACTAGAGGCACCAGTAAGGCATCTCAATTCTCACAAATTCAATGGTAGATGCTTTGTTTGTAATAAATTTGGTCATATGGCTAGACAATATAGAAATAGGGAAAATCAAAATTATAATTCTATCCCCGGTCAATGTTCCAAATGCAATAAGTATGATCATAGGACAACACATTGTAGAATGAATGTAAAATGTCATGCTTGTGGAAAGTTTGGAAATATGGATAATTATTGTAGGCCAAGAAATTATCCCGGATATATAAAAAAAAATTCAAAAGAACAATGTTACATGTTATGCATGCAACAAGATTGGACACATAACCAAGTTTTGTAGAAGCAAAAATCCATCGGTTATCAATAATGGATCAAACGATAAAGGAAAGAAAAAGATCAATGAGATATGACATGATCATACCAAGAGATGGGTCAAGAAGTTAGATGATCAATCGGGAGATGGAACTACTCTGGTTACTCAACTAACAGAGAAGAATGTTCCTTCATTGGCAAGAAGCTCATCCAATAATTGAGCCAGATGCCTTAGGGGTAGGCAAATTTCATGAAAATCCTGCACATATTCCCCAGGAAAGAGATCTGGAAGGAAGTTTTAGACATCTAAGAAGGTTTATCCGGCATAAATATGTTGAATCAAAATCCGGTATGACTCACGGGAAGGTATTTATGTCAATGGTAAATTAGGGTTTTTTGAAGGTTAAAAGGAAGAATTCACCTCATTATGATCACCTTGCATTCAGAGCGAAACAAAGCAAGTCAAAGATGATTCAGAGAAATCAGAAGTAACCAGTAGCGATTTCAATTGCATTCGAAGGAGATATCTAAGGTTTGTCACTGGTGACTATTTCTAGGTATTTTTTGCAATTCAATCATTCAAAATGGAGGCTAGTTCTTCTTTTGTCCCCACTTTCATTTAAAATCCCACTATAGTAGAGGTTAAGGATTGTCTGAGACCAATATTCAAAAGATTCCCTCCTATTACAACTTTGGATGATTTGGTCGGTTCTTTTTTCAGGGTTATCGAAGTTATTTATGTTGAGGATGTCAGAGCATACATCCACTGCAATCTAGAGGACTTGGGAACTACTGAAATCAAACCAATGTACATATGTGAACTATTGAATGACTATGGAATCATCAAGCCAAAATTGAAACATATTCCAGACCTAGGGTTAACAAGAATCATGGATATTCCTAAGTTTGAGGATAAAATAATCCAGTACATGCTAAGAAGAGTTCATGGTGAATTTATCTAGTTGGATAGACCCCACAAGATTACCAAGGAAGCAATCATATCTATCACCAGTTTACCTCAGATAGGTCAAAAAATGGAGAAGAAGAAGATATCAAATGATCAAATCAACAAGCTCACAGGTGCAACGTTTGATAGTCGGTCAATGAGAGTCATTACCATTACTGACAAGGATGTCAAATTTGCCAACATGATTATAGGTTACAAGGTAACCCAATCTAATCGACTTAACTTAGTTTCTAGCTCTTGTACTTTTGTTGCTTATCAAATGTTGAAAAGGGATGAAAAGTATGATCTATGCCAATGGATGAAAGAAGAATTGATTATAAACTTAGGCAAGATCAAGGGAGAAAAGAACAGAGTTTTCCGGTATGGAAATATGATAGTTTGCCTAATGCTTTTCTTTTTTAAGGAGACACCGGATTTGGGCAAAAGGCAATGGGCCTTTGATATACCGGTAGGCAAGCAGATTAAGGATGCTATCACCGGTTTGGGGAAGCAAAGAGATGAAACAGTTTGGGGATACTTTAAAATATTTTAGAAAACCATGGAGTCAAGGGAAAGAATTCCAAAGCACATAGTTGAGAAATACTGAACGGAAATTTGTTTCATGGTGAAAAGAGATGAAACTCTTATGGAAGTTGTGACACCCCACAAGATATGGATTGAAAAAATGGATTATGAGGTAGATGCAAATATTTTTGATGCATATGATAAGATGCTTATAGATACACTAGCAGATGAGTCTAAAAAATAATTCAGAACTGCCAAGCAAAAAGAACATGAAGTCAAAACAAAATTTAATCAAAAGAGGAGAGAGAGGCAGCAGAGAAAAGAAAGTCAATTTGTTGAAAAGGTTTCAAAATATATTAAGGCTATAATTTGAGCCTCACTAGCCAAAGGTAAAAAAGTCAAGAAGAGGAAGCAACCTAAAGCTTTCATTGCACCAATTACTTCAGATTCTGAGACTAATGATGAAATTCCTCTATCTTTAAAGAGGGTGCAGATAAGGAAAGTATAAGACCCAAAGAAGAAAGATAAGGAGCCAAAGAAGAAACTGGAAAGGAAGGCAACCTTTAAGATACCAACATGTAAGCCAGCTGAAAGGAACCCTACTCAAAAGAAAAGGCCAGTAAAAGAAATTCCTGCATCATCCGATAGGAAGAAGATGAAGGAAGACATAGATGTAGCTATTGAAACTGGTAATGTAACCATTATTCCACCTATGTATTGTGTTGAGTTAGTAGATGAGATAACCAAGGATGGTATTTTAAAGAACATTCAATATTATTATAAACATTTGGATGATGATGAGAAAAGAGAAAATGAGGAAGTAGTTTTGTTACACTTAGATATATATAAGAAGGCTTTAATAGAAATGGAAAAGAAAATACCGATATGATTATATAATAATCTAAATGCTACAAGATTATCTTCTCTAGAGGAAGACCGACACATAAAGATTCAAGAATTATTAACTATTTGTGGTCTAATTTCTAAGGAAGAGATGGATATGTGCCTTGAAATTGCTAAGAAAATAATTTTCTGAGCAGGCATAGGTCAGTTAGCCTTACGGCAGGTAAAGTAAAAGAAATAATCAGTGAAACCCACGAGGCATGGGTAAAATTCTTTTTTGATCACCTTGATTTCTTTACATCATCAGAAGCTCATCCTAAGTCTGACATTCCAGACAACCCGGTTGATGCCAAAGGAAAAGGTATAGTGGGTGGCCCACTCAAAATTTTGAAAGATGCCAAGGAATTTAATGTAGAATCTCCTGTAGAAGAAAATGTACAGAATAAAGAGGAGAGTGTTCTTGGATTCCAACAATGTGGTCCTAAGAGGTCACACATGTGTGACCCCTTAGGACCTTATACAACCCCTTAGGACACTATTTGGTCCTACATGGTCAAATTTGTTCCTAAGGGGTGCAGATATAATGTAAGGGGTTGTGTGTTGTCCTAACGGGTCACACATGTGTTAGAACACATGCGACCCTTTAGGACTACACATGACCTCTTATAGCATCCTAGGGGATCATTACATTCAATTGGGTCATAAAGTGTGCATATATGTTGTATGTCGTCCTAAGAGGTCACAGATGTGTTAGAGCACAAGTCTTGCCCCTTAGGACCGTAAAGTACCCCTTAGGACTCTCTTTGGTCCTTCGTGGTTAAATCAGGTCCTAATGGGTGCATATGCGTCGTAAGGGGTCATATGTGGTCCTAATGGATCACGTGTGTGTTAGAACACATGGGTGACCCTTTAAAACCATATAAGACTCCTTAGGACACAATTTGGTCCTACATGGTCAAATTAGGTTCTAAGGGGTGCATATGTGTCATAAGGGATCGTATGTGGTCTTAAGGGGTCTCGCATGTGTTAGAACACATGTGTGACCCCTTAGCAACACAAAAGGCCCCTTTGGACACTATTTGATAAGGGGTACATATGTGTCGTAAGGGGTCGTATGTGGTCCTAAGGGTTCATGCATGTTGTAGAACACATGTGTGACCCCTTAAACCAATAACACATGCATGACCCCTTAGGACCACATATGACCCCTTCGGACACTATTTGGTCCTACATGGTTAAATTAGGTCCTAAGGGGAGCATATGTGTCATAACGGGTCATATGTGGTGCTAAGGGGTCATGCATGTGTTAGAACAAATGCGTGACCCCTTAGGACACTATTTGGTCCCATGTTGTAAAATTAGGTCCTAACGGTTGCATATGTGTCGTAAGGGGTCGTATGTGGTCCTAAGGTGTCATTAATGTGTTACAACACATGTGTGACCCCTTAGGACCACAAAAGACCCCTTAGGACACTATTTGGTTGTACATGGTCAAATTAGGTCCTAAGGCACGTGCATGTGTTGTCAGCGATTGTATGTGGTCCTAAGGGGTCACGCATGTGTTAGAACACATGTGTGACCCCTTAGGACCACATAAGACCCCTTAGGACACTATTTGGTCCTACATGGTCAAATTAGGTCCTAAGGGTTGCATATGTGTCGTAAGGGGTCATTTGCGCTGCTAAGGTGTCACACGTGTTAGAACACATTTGTGACCCCTTAGGAAACTATTTGGTCCTACATGGTCAAATTAGGTCTTAAGGGTTGCATATGTGTCGTAAGTGGTCATATGTTGTCCTAAGGGGTCAAGCATGTGGGTGGTTGCAAGAAGTTGAGTCCCACTTTTTGGCAAAACTTGGAAGTTTTTTTCCCTATTTTTCAATTTTTTTGTTGATTGATGTCAAAATTTGAGGCACTTAGAGATTGAATCTCGAAAAAATTCAGTACTAGAAAATGTATTACTTAGAATATAATTTTCAAATATGTAATTTATTTCAATACCCACATGGTATAAATTGGTTTTTAGTAGGCATGATTAAAAACCACTTTTTCAAAATGCCTGTTTCAGGACCATACCACACATGTGTACGACCACCGTATTTTGACGTAAATAAATGGATTTTTGCAAATCCTTCTAGGAAAAAATACCTAAGACACCAAATATTGATGAGTATTTTTTCTTATTTTTTTATTGAATATATTTTTTTAATTGACTATAAAGTACATTTTCAAAACATCTGGTGTATGACCACCATAATTTGATGAAAATTTCATATTTTAAAATTTTTTTTAGTCTTCAAAATAATTGTATGTAGATTGATGCCATATAATTTATTTCCCAAAAAAACTAAAAACAAAAAAGTTATTAGAGTTTTACTGAACCTCACTATTACATATTTGGGTACGAGTTTTGATTAATAAATAATATAAAAATAATAATATCACTATGAAATTTACATTTTTATAATCAGGATAGTGAGAGCTCTAATGGGTTTTTCTTTCATCAAAACATACAATTAGGAACACCTTCAAAAAATTACGGTAAGGTAGAAATCTGGTATTCGAGTGCCTTAGGCATGTTTTTGGAGGTCCAAGCATAGGCTTGGTCCCACCAAGCTTAACCGGAAGCCACAAGCTAGGCATAGGTGTGTTTCCCACTCAATCTTTTATGAAACGAGTGCCTGTTATTTAAAATACAAAAAAAGAACACCCATTTTAAAATTTGTAGCATTTTAAGAAATGTGTGCCCATTTTTAGAAACGTGTGCTCATTTTTAGAAATGTGTGCCCATTTTTAGAAACATGTGCTTGTTTCTAAAAATCATGTACCCATTTCTCTATGGTGGTCCGATCCTAAATGGGCACCCATTTTTCAAAACATGTCCCCATTTTATTTTTATGGTTCTGGCCCCCGAAGCTAAATGGGTGTTCGTTTCTTAAAAAATGGGCACTCATTTCTAGTGGCAAAATTTTTCCCTTGCGAAATTTTGTAGAATTGGGATCCAACTTCATACACCCACCCATGTGTTAGAACACATGTGTGACCCCTTAGGACCGCATATGACCCCTTTAGACACTATTTGGTCCTACATGGTCAAATCAGGTCCTAAGGGGTGCATATGTGTTGTAAGGGGTCTTATGTGGTCCTAAGGGATCAAAAATTTGTTATAACACATGTGTGACCCCTCAGGACCACATAAGACCCCTTAGGACACTATTTGGTCCTACATGGTCTAATTAGGTCCTAAGGGTTGCATATGTGTTGTAAGGGGTTGTATGGGCTTCTAAGGGGTGACCCCGTAGGACTAGATATGACCCCTTAGGACATTATTTGGTCCTACATGGTCAAATTAGGTCCTAAGGGGTGCATATGTGTCGTAATGGGTTGTACATGGTCCTAAGGGGTCACACATGTGTTAAAACACATGTGTGACCCCTTAGGACACTATTTGGTCCTACATGGTCAAAATAGGTCTTAAGCAGTGTATATGTGTCATAAGGAGTCGTATGTGGTCCTAAGGGGTCACGCATGTGTTAGAACACATGTGTGACCCCTCAAGACACTATTTGGTCCTACATGGTCAAATTAGGTCCTAAGGGTTGCATATGCACGTCTTAAGGGGTCGTATGTGGTCCTAAGGGGTTACACATCTATTAGAACATATGTCTAACCCTTTAGGATCACATACAACATCTTAAGACACTATTCGGTCTTACATGATCAAATTAAATCCTAAGGGGTGCATATGTTTCATAAGGGATTGTATGTGGTCCCAAGGGGCCACACATGTGTTAGAACAAATGTGTGACCCCTTAGGACCACATACAACCCTTTAGGACACTATTGGGTCCTACATGTTGAAATTAGGTCGTAAGGGGTGCATATGTGTCGTAAGGGGTAGTATGTGGTCATAATGGGTCACATGTTTAGGACCACATACAACCCCTTAGGATACTATTTGGTCCTACATGGTCAAATTAGGTCCTAAGGGGTGCATATGTGTTGTAAGGGGTCATATGTGATCCTAAGGGGTCATGCATGTGTTGTAAGACATGTGTGACCGACCACTTAGGACCACATACAACCCTTGAGGACACTATTGGTTCCTACGTGGTCAAATTAGGTCCTAAGGGGTGCACATGTGTCGTAAGGGGTCGTATGTGGTCCTGAAGGGTCACACATGTGTTAGAACACGTGTGTGACCATGTAGGACCACATATAACCCCTTAGGATACTATTTCATCCTACATGGTCAAATTAGATCCTAAGGGGTGCATATGTGTCATTAGGGGTCGTATGTGGTCCTAAGGGGTCACACGTGTTATAACACATGCATGACCCCATAGGACCACAAAAGACCCCTTAGGACACTACTTGGTCCTACATGGTCAAATTAGGTACTAAGGGATGCATTACACACACTAGGATGCTATAAGGGGTCATTTGTGGTCCTAAGAGGTCACATATGTGTTAGAACACATGTGTGACCCCTTAGGACCACACATGATCCCTTATAGCATCCTAGTATGATCATCATGTTCAATTGGATCATAAGGTGTGCATTTATGTTCTAAGGGGTCGTGTGTGGTCCGAAGGGGTCATGCATGTGTTATAACACATGTGTGAACCATTAGGACCACACACAATGCCTTAGTGTCGTATGTGGTCAAATTAGGTCCTAAGGGGTGCATTAGACATACTAAGATGCTATAAGGGGTCGTCTGTGGTCCTAAGGGGTCACACATGTGCTAGAGGACATGTGTGACCCCTTAAGACCACACACAATCCCTTATATCATGTCCTAAGGTGCATGTATGTGTATGTATGTGTATGTATGTATGTATGTACGTGCATGTGTATGTATATGTATGTGTATGTGTATATCCTAAGGTGTATAATTATTTTATGTGTATGTATGTATGTGTGTATGTATGTATGTATGTATGTATGTATGTATGTATGTATGTATGTATGTATGTTTATCTATTTATGGATATCTATGCATGCATGTAGGTATGTATGTATCCATATGTATGTATGTATGTGTATGTTTGTGTATGTATTTGTATGTATTTGTATGTATGTGTATGAACATATGTATGTGTGTAATTATGTATGTTTGTGTATGTATGTATGTATGTATTTACTTTATTAATCAACCGTTAAAAAAACAAACTATTTAAATATTCAAAACTATTATATTACTAAACATAAAAAAATTAAAGGTAAAATATATTTAACAGCTAAAAAAATAAACTATACAATTTCTTTTAATCAATAAACTATACATTTAAAAAAAATAAAGATAAAAATTAATATTCTACAGTAAATAGATTTAAATTTTTTTTAAAAAAATAAACGCTTACCTTTGAAACCATTCCGGCTCTCCCACTTATCTCCAAGCCACTTAATGCAAAATGAGGGGCTTAGGGTGATTTCAGGGTTTATATAGCATAGGGTTGTTTTGATCGGAAGCACTCTTCCATGCCAATGTTGTGTGGCCACCAGATTGGTCTGGTCGGAAGATTTCCAACTGGAACCCTTCTGGCCGGAATATGTGGGGTATAAAGATAGTTAAGAGTGAGCACTAGAAGTTGTGTATTTTTTTGTAATTTTTTGTTGAGTATTTTTTTTCATGATTTTTTTCGAATTAAGCACATCTTGAAAATCAAGTACCTATTCGTGCACAAAGCATAACTTGCACCAAAACAATCGAAAATGAATTTTTTTTTTAAATTGTAAAGAATCAACCGCACTATTATAATATATATATATATATATATATTTAAATTTGGATAAGTAGATAAAAAGTTATTAAAAAAATGGTACACATATGTCTCTAAGAACTATGGAGACACTGGTAAAAGAAATTCAAGAATAATATGTTATTGTTGTTCAAATTTTTAAAAAAATTATATGGTTAGAAAGCTCAGAAGATGGGTGAAAATATGGTGGCAATTTTGGAAATACCTAGTTGATGAAGTATAAACCTAATGATGAAAAAGTCGAGAAACCAAGTTGATAAAACAAAACACGTCAAAAAGGAGGGAAATGGAGGGAAATCAAACTTTCAACCCACAACTTTGTCATCCAAACCTATTCACAAGCTTAAATAAAGTAGAGCTTGTACAGGATATTTTGAATATGAAGAGCGTACATGGTTTTAATTAAAAAAACCACATACCGAGCATTTTGAATATGAAGCACGTACAAGGTTTTAATAAACAAAACCATGTACGGGGTTCAAATTAATAAAGTTAGTTTAGTAATATGGAGTTGTATGCAATTAATTTAGCATTCAATTAGGTTTTTCAATAGGATATATACACAAAATATAATATTTAAGTATATTTTATGTATATATTGTCAGGATGTTTGAGAGTGGTTTCATATCTCTAGGAGTCATAATTTAGATTCTAGATTTTAGGAGATCCTATAATTTTTTAGACTTAGTCAAATTTTAGTAATCAGTAGGCTTGTATCATCATTCACTTGCTATCTCTCTATCTCATGCTATTTGTCTCCCCTAATCTCTAGACCTATCTATTTTCCTATGTCTCTCATCCTCTCTTCACCTCTCTCTATCTCACTCTCTCCTCTCTCCACAAGATTAGATATTATAATTTTTCAATCATAATCAAATTTCAATAATCACTAAGCTCTTATTATCTACATGATCTAACTACCTTTTTACACTCCCCCCTTAAAATATTTATCTAAATACCTAGATAGATAGAGAGAGAGAGGTAAAAATAGAAGGAGAGGGAGATGTGGATAGGTTAGATAGATAGAAGCTGAGGTGATATTTAGAGAGAGAGAGAGAGATAAGGAAAGGAAGGATGTAGAGAGTTAGGGGAGTTAAAAGTAGTGAGGGATGAAAAGAGTAGTAGGTAGAGAGAAGGAGAGGGAGTTTTTAAGAGTATGAGATAAAGAAAAATAGATAGGGATAGAAGGATGGATGAAGTGAGAAAGACAAAAGTAGAGAGTCATACCTTCCTCCCTCCCTCTCTCTCACTTGAGATCTCTTTCTCCCCCTCTCCTTCCCTTAACCACTCCCTATCTCCATCTCTCTCACTTCAACTCTCTCTCAACCCCTCCCTTCCTCCCTCCTTTTCTCTCGCATGGGCTCTCTCTATCTCTAGTCTCTTCTTCTCTTTCCATTAACCTCTCTCTCTCTCTCTCTCTCTCTCTCTCTCTCTCTCTCTCTCTCTCAACCCTTCCGTTCCTCCCCCCTCTCTCCCACCTGGTCTATTTCTCTAGTCTCATACTCATTTTCCATCTCTTCCTCCCTCTCACTTAGTCTCTATCTCTCTGTCTTAGGTCTCTCTCTCAGATTAGGCTTGGGAGGGAGAGAGGGAGATATAAGAGAGAGGATGGAGGGAGAGAGGAAAAGAGAGGATGAGAGGGAGACATACTTGAGAGAGAAAGATAAAGGGAATAGGAGAGAAAGAATGAGTGTTAGAGGGAAAGAGAGAGAGACTTGAGAGAGAAAGAGAAAGGGAGAGAGGGAAAGAATGTGAGAGAGAGACACTTGAGAGAGGTGGAGGGAAATAATGGGAAGGAGAGAGGGAGAGGGAAGAGAGAGGATTGGGGAGGGATAGAGAGAATGATGAAGAGAATAGGAAAGAGAGACACCTAAGAGAGAGGGGGGAGAGAGATATCTAGTAGAGTGAGAGAGGGAGAGATAGAGGGAGAGAAGGGTAGAAAGGGAAAGAATGGGAGGGAGAGAGGGAGATGGAAGATAGACGATGGGGGAGGGAGAGAGAGAAATATGGAAAAACAAAGAGAGAGAGAGAGAGAGAGGGTGAGAGGGAGAAGGGGGTTGGGAGGGATATAGGTAAAAAGAGTTAGAGGGAAAGAGATAGAGACCATGTGGTGTCCTAATGGGTCATATAGTGTCCTACAATCCCTCAAGACACCATATGACCCCTTAGGACACCATATGATGTTGTTATTGGTCGTATTTTTTCCTAAGGAGTAATATGGTTTTCTATGATCCCTTAGGACACCATATGACCCCTTAGGTGTTTTTATGGGTCATATTTAGTCCTAAGGGGTCACATGGTGTCCTATGTCCCCTTAGGACACAATATGACCCCTTCGGACACCATATGGTGTTATTATGTGTCGTATGGTGTCCTTAGGGGTCATATAGGGTCCTATTACCCCTTAGGACACTATATGACCCCTTAAGACAACATGTGGTGTCAGTAAGGGTTGTATGGTGTCCTAAAGGGTCATATGGTGTCCTATGACCCCTTAGGACACCATTTGACCCCTTAGGACTTAATATGGTGTTTTTTATGGGTCATATCATGTCCCAAGAGGTCATATGGTGTTCTATGATCCCTTAGGACACCATTTGGTGTTGTTATATGGTGTCATTATGGGTCGTATGGTGTCTTAAGGGTTCATATGGTGTCCTATGATCCCTTCGGACTATTGGAATATTGGAATAACTAATGGAGATTATGATGTACCGATAAAGGACTATTGATGATGATATAATTATGATCTAATTCTTGATGATAATTTATTTGTGTTGTCATTGATGGAAACTATGTTTGTCCACATTTGTTTATGTTTTTTATGTCATCTGTCAATTAGTTAATTCTAATAAATAATGGATTGTAATGAATTGAGTTGGAAAGCAACACTGCCAAATGATAGTGAACCGGTAAGCTGGAACAGAGAAGGAGATGGTTGCAGTTGTGATATTTGTTGAGCTAGGTGTTTCAGTTTGGAATGTGTGCTTATCACATCATAATGAGTCTATGACATGAACCACATCATGTATGGAGAGCTGAAAGTTTTGTTTGTAATTGATTATTGTAAATTTGGGTAGGCTTTGAGAACCGGTGATAAGATCTTTTGATTAGTGATGTTTTATCGTTTGGCAGTGATTCTTTTCATGCTCATAAGTTGATGATGATTTGTTATAATCCATGTGAAGAAATAAGATAATATTTTGGCCAATACAAGGAGCGAATTTCTTAGAAAGTAGTGAAGTGTTTAGAAGAATGTGCTAAAGAGTTTGACAACTTATCAGATTGATGTGCGGTGATGAGTTATGATCCTTCAATGCCTGCCATTGTCTTTAACTTTGTTGTAATTATCTGTATGATTAAATGTAATGATTTGTGAAAATCTGATATGATCTATGATGTAAATTCATTGTATGTTAGGGTTATGTCACTGACCTATTTGTAAAGGCTATTTAGGTAAAGGTTTAGAAGGTTTAGTGTGTCAATGATTAGCGAAGTGTGTGTGTGCCAAACCAGATTGAGATGTCTACATGAGAGAAGTAGATTAGAGATAATAAGGTTTTGTACAAGCAAGCAGAGAGTGCTCAAACTAGATCATTTTATCTAATGTTTCCTAATAGTTGCAACAATATTAAAATCCCTTCACTGGGTGCCTCATTAATTTGGGTTTAAAACCTCCAACGAGGTTACTCCTAACTGGGTAAAACTTTTAACAAGGTTAATTTGTAAAATCTCTTGATCGGGTGACTCCTAACATGGTCTTCTCCTAACGGGGCATTGTTGTAAAGCTCCTAATTGGGCTAGGCTCTTAACAAGGTGAATTTCGAAAGAGAGAAAAACTTGTGCATACTAATTCCCACCGTAGTTTTTCCCATTTGGGTTTCCACGTCAAAAATACTTGTGTTCATGTTGTGGATGCATTTTTGAGTTGTTCATTTGATGTCTTTGCTATACTTTCTTAATTATGAACACTTAAGTTGCTTAATTATGAGGACTTAAGTTGCTGTTGTGGATGGATTTTTGAGTTGTTCATTTGATGTCTTTTCTATACTTTCTTAGTTATGAACACTTAATTTTCTACCGGTAATATTTTAGTAAGACTAATTTAGAGATTATTTGATCAACTATTGGTATTGGTTATGAACTCTTATGTGAAGTATTTTGCAGATTGGTAAAAGATTGTAGTTTATTCTTATTATTGATTCACCCCTGGATCCTCACTATAACAATTGGTTTCAGAGCATCAGGTCCTCTTTGTACAGAAGCTTAACCACTTGAGGAAAAGATCTGAGGAAGATGATGAAGAAGGAGGGTCCCAAATTTACTATGGAAAACTACAAAATATGGAAAGATAGAATGAATATTTATATCAAAGGTATGGGTTCTTAGTTTTGGAAGCATTTTATTACTAAGTATGTACCTCCTACCATTCCTCTAACTCCAGATCAGCAGGAAAACAATCAAGCACTTGAATACATTGTAATTGCATTGTTTGATACTGAATATATTTATGTCCATGGTTTAGAGACTACTTTTGAAGTTTGGGAGAAGTTATAACTAATCTATGGTTGTGATAAGCATGTTGAAAAAGGCTAAGGAAGAGAGTCTTAGAGAAAATTTTGATGATATGAGAATGATGGAAGCAAAAAATATTGCTCAGTATGGACAAAGGATTAAAGAAGTTGTCGGTGGAATCAAGAGTGTTGGTGGTGCTATAGAAGAAGACACTATTGTGAGTAAGATGCTTAGAACTCTATATCATGCCTATGCAATTAGAGTGTTTGTTATTCAATAGTTGAGGTCTGTTAGTAATGATAAGGTAACTATTGATTCTTTGATTGGTAAACTCACTGCTTTTGAGTTGAATATTTTTTATAACGATGTTCCTAAGGCACAATATTCTTTTAAAGCAATTGTATCTAGTATAGTGGTGAGAAAAGGGAAAGATTTTTTTCATACTCATGAATGCAGGTCAACTCATCATGGCGGTAGAAAAAATGATATGGATTATGAAGGTAATCTGATGGAATTTGAAGCCCTTTTGACTAAAAGACTTCCTAGAGGCACTGGGAAGTACAAAGGTAAGTTGCCTCTCAAATGTTTCTCTTGCAATAAGATAGGACATATAGGTACAAATTTTCCTAATAATGATCAAAAGGAAAAGTTTCAAAAATATAAGAGAAAAGGAAAGAAACTGTGAGCTATGTTGTCGTTGATGAAGGTGTCATTGATGAAGAATATGAGGATGATGACAATGAGGAGATTGTCTTTGTTGTTGTTAAGGAAGATCTAACTGACAAGAAGGCTTTATTTTCTCACATTGATAATAGTGATGAATGTATTATTGACAGTGGTTGCTCACACCACATGACTGATGATAAGAACAAGTTTCTTTTTCTTGAAGAATTTGATGGCAGTGTAGTAAGATTTGGAAACAATTCACCTTGTATGGTTAAAGGTAAAGGTTCTATCTCTTTGAATGGTAAAAGTAATGTTGATGATGTATTTTGGGTTGAAGGTTTAAAACACAACTTGTTGAGTGTTGGTCGATTGAGTGAAAAAACCTATCATCTTGAGATTAAGAGTGGAGTGTGCAAGATCTTAGGATGCAAAGGAGAATTAATTGCTACCAGAAAACAAACTAAAGGTAATAATCTCCATCTGAATGCTAATGTGAATAGTTTTTTGTTTGCTAAGGTTGACGATAGCTAGTTATGGCATAGAAGGTTTTGTCATGTAAACTTTGATAATGTGGTTAAGGTCAACAAATCTAGTATGGTGAGAGGTATGCCACTGCTTGTTAAACTCGACAATGTGTTGTGTAAATAATATCAGTTGGGCAAGATGACTACATCTACTTTTAAGAGTAAATCTTTTTCTTCAGAGCATATTCTTGACTTGGTGCACATTGACTTGTGTGGTCCTATGAGGACTAGAATTTTTTATGGTGATAAGTATTTCATGTTGTTTACTGATGATTTTTCAAGGATGATGTGGGTTACTTTTCTGAAGGAAAATTTAGAAGGTTTAAGCAAGTTCAAGGCATTCAAGGCCTTAGTAGAAAAGAAAATTGGTAAGAATCTTAAGTGTCTGAGATTTGACGGAGGTGGAGAGTTTACATCTGATGAGTTTGTAAGATACTATGATGAAAATGAAATAAAGAGATAGTTATCTGCTCCAAGGACACCACAACAAAATGGAATTGTAGAGAGGAGAAACAAAACCATAGTTGAAGTAGCTAGGACTATGTTGATACAGGGAGATGTACCAAAGATGTTTTAGAGAGAAGCAATTAGTTGTTGTTTATCCATTGAACCGGGTACTAGTGAAGAATGGTAATGATAAAACACCTTATGATTAATGGTATGGTACAACTCCTAATGTTAGTTATTTTAAATTTTTTGGCAATAGATGTTTCATTAAAAGAGATGATTATACTAGTAAATTTGATGCTAAAAGAGACGAGGGAACATTCCTTGGCTACTACCCTAAAAGTAAATCTTTCAAGTGTTACAAAAAAAGGACAAAGGAGATTGTGGAGAGTGTGAATGTAAAAGTTGATGAATTCCGTAATAAACCAGATGATACTAGCAAATTTGATCCAACAGATGATGAACAAAAAGTTGTGTTTATTGATATGGAAGTGCATAAAGGTGATGAGAAGAATAGTGAAGTGGAAAGAGGTGCTCAACTGGTAGAAGATGAAAATGATGAAGAACAAGAAGAGGTTATTGCACTAGAACATGTAATTCCTAGGTATGTAAGGTTAAATCATTCTAAAGACTAGATCATAGGTGACAAGAATGTTGGAGTGCAAACTAGAAGAAAAATCAGAGAAAGCTCTTGTCTAATTTCCACAGTTCAACCAAAGATTGTGAGAGAATATCTTAAGGACGATGACTGGTTAAAAGAAATGAATGAAGAACTTGACCAAAATGAGAAAAACTACAATTGGTCACTTGTTCTTAGACATGATGATAAAAATGTAATCAGTACAAAGTGGGAATTTAGAAACAAGTTGAATGAAGAAGGAGAAGTTATTAGACACAAGGCAAGACTAGTATGCAAAGGGTATGCACAAGAAGAAGGTGAAGATTATAGAGAGACCTTTGCACCGTTTGCTAGGCTTGAAGGTGTTAGAATGATGCTTGCATTTGCAGCCTTTAAAGGTTTCAAATTTTATCAAATGGATGTAAAGTCAACATTTGTGAATGGTATTCTTGAAGAAGAGGTGTATATTGAACAACCTGATGGGTTTGCATTATCAGAAGATCAGGATATGGTATGCAAACTACAAAAAGAATTACACGAATTAAAGAAAGCACAAAGGGCATGGTTTGAAAGACTTCATGAACATCGGATAAAGACAGGATTACAGAGAACCAGTGAGGACATTAATATTTATTTAAAGACTGAAGGTGACAAAATATTGATTGCATAATTATTTGTTGATGACATTATATTTGGTGGAAATGATAATATGTGTATGACTTTTGGAGATGAGATCAAGAAAGAGTTTGAGATGTCTCTTACAGGTGAGATAAAAAAAATTCATTGGATTGCAAGTCCAATAGCTGGAAGGTGGCATTTTTATCTGTCAGTATAAGTATGTGAAATAAGTTGTAAAGACCTTTGGGATGGAAGACTATAATCCGGTTGGAACTCCTATGGTTACCGGTTGCAGATTTTCAAAAGAAGATGATCCACCCTTTGTGGATGAGAAGGAATATAGGTCTATGATTGAGAAACTTCACTATGTTGTTCAAAGTAGACCGAATATTGCCCATGCAGTTGGATTAGTAGTAAGATTTTAGAAGAGACCTAAGGAGACACATATGATAGGAGTAAAGAGGATATTTAGATATCTTAAAGGGACAGTTGATTATGGATTGTGGTATCCATACAAAGGAAATTTTTCTTTGCAAGTATTCACTAATGTTGATTAGGTATGAAATGTAGATGACCAGAAAAGTACAACCAGTCGAGAATTCTTTCTAGGTGGCAGATTGGTAGCTTGGACCAGTAAGAAACAAACTTGTATATCTTAGTCTACAACATAAGTAGAATATGTAGCTGCATAAATGAATTGTAAACAAGCTATATGGATGAGGCATGTCTTGGAAGGTTTCAAGCAAGATATGATAGAACTGGTGATCATACATTGTGACAACAATAGTGCTATAAGCATTTACAAGAACTCGATACTGCATGTAAGGACTAAACATATTGAGTTGAAGTATCACTTTCCGAGAGAAAGAGTATAGGAAAAGAAAGTGAGATTGGAGCATGTGTCAAGTAAAGAGAAGTTGGCAGATATATTCATCGAACCATTACCTAGGGTTACCTTTCAATATCTTAGAGGTAAGTTAGGGGTTATACCCCTAACTAAGATCAACTAGGATGTTGGTGAAGCATCAATCTAGTGGACTCATTGAATATTTTTCACTATGGATTGATGAGAAGTAGGGATAATCCTTAGGGGGACCAGCTAAGATGGGATGATGGAGATAGTAGCAATAGAGTTGAAGACAAAAGTTATCTTTGCACCTTTGGCATTGCTATCAAAGGGGGAGAATAATTGTAATAGTCATCAGGAGAAGAAATACAATAGTCATGTTTGTCCAAGATCAATGACTTAATAGGTTTCATGTGGTTTCATGTTGAGTGTTTGGTGTTGTCATAAATGCCAAAGGGGGAGAATGTTGGCATGTTGGCATAACGGATGGAGACGATTCTGTACCGGCAAAGGACTATTGGTGTTGATGTATTGATGGGCTATTGGTGATGATATAATTATGATATGATTCTTGATGATCAGTTATTTGTGTTGTCATTGATGGAAACCATGTTTGTCCATGTTTGTTTATGTTTGTTATATCATCTAGAAGTCAATCAGTTAATTCTAGCCGGTAATAGATTGCAATGAATTGAGTTGGAAAGCAAAACTGCCAAGTGACAATGAAGTAGTAAGTAGGAACAGAGAAGGAGATGGTTGCGGTTGTGATCTTTATTGAGTTAGGTGTTTCAGTTTGGAATGTGTGCTTATGACATCAGAATGAGTCTATACATGAACTGAATCATGTTTGGAGAACCAAAAGTTATGTTTGTAATTGATTGTTGTATATTCAACTAGGGTTTGAGAACTAGTGACAAGATCTTTGGAAAGTAATGTTTAATGGTTTGGCGGTGATTATTTTTCATGTTCATAAGTTGATGATGACATGTCAAAATCCATGTGAAGAGATAAGATGTTGTTTTGGAGCATACAAGGAGAAAATTTATTGGAAAGCAACAAAGTGTTTAGAAGAATGTGCTAAAGGGTTTGATAGCTTATTAGATCGATGTGCGGTGATGAGTTATGATCATTCAACAGTTGTAATTATCTTGAAATTTATTGTAATGATTTGTATGATGAAATTTAATGATTTGTAAAGGTTTGATATGATCTATGAGGTAAATTTATTGTATGCTATGGTTATGTAACCAACCTAATTGTAAAGGTTATTTAGGTCAAGTTTTAAAAGTTTTAGTGTGTCGGTGATCAGAGAAGTGTGTGTGTGCTAAACTAGATTGAGATGTCTACATGAGAGAAGCAGATTGGAGCTTACAAGGATCTATACAAGCAAGTAGAGAGTTCTTAGACCAGATCATTTTATTTGTTATTTCCTAACAGTTGCAGCAGCATTAAAATCCCTTAACCGGATAGGTCCTAACAAGCCTAATCTTGTAAATCCCTTCATCGGGTGGCTCATTAATTTGGGTTTAAATCCTCAAATGAGGTTACTCCTAATAGGGTAAATATTTTAACAGGGCTAAGTTGTTAAATCCCTTGATCAGGTGACTCCTAACAGGGTCTGCTCCTAACCAAGCATTGTTGTATAGCTCCTAACTGGGCTAGGCTCTTAAGAGGGCACATTCTAAAAGAATACAAATATTGTGGGTACTAATTCCCACCATGGTTTTTCCCATTTGGGTTTCCACGTGAACAATCCTTGCGTTCATGTTGTGGATGGATTTTTCAGTTGTTCATTTAATATCTTTGCTATACTTTCTTAATGATGAACACTTAAGTTCCTATAGGTCATGTTTTGGTAAGACTGATTTAGAGATTGTTTGATTAGCTACCTATACTAGTTATGAACTATTTTGTGAATTATTTTGTAGATTGGTGAAAGACAACAGTTTATTCTTATTACTGATTCACCCCCCTCTCAGTAATAACTAGATCCTCATTATAACATGGACACTGCATGACCCCTTATGTGTTGTTAGGATCATATGGTCTCATACGGCCCCTTAGGACTCCATATGGTGTCATTATGTGTTGTATGGTGTCCTAAGAGGTCATATGGTGTTCTATGACCACTCACGACATGGTATGGTATCATTATGGGTTGTATGGTGTGCTAAGGGATCATATGGTGTCCTATGACCCCTTAGGAATCCATATGACCCCCTAGGTGTCTGTATAGATCATATGGTGTCCTAAGGGGTCATATACCATATGACCCCTTAGGACATCATATGACCGCTTAGGACTCTATATTGTGTTTTTATGGGTCTTATGGTGTCCCAAGGAGTCATATGGTGTTCTATGACCCCTTAGGACACCATATGACCTCTTAAGATAGAACACAACCCATAATGATACCATATAGTGTCATAAGGGGTCATAGGATGCCATATGACCCCTTAGGACACCATACAACCCATAACAACACCATATGGTGTCCTAAAGGGTCATATGGTATTCTATGACCCTTTAGGACACTATTTGGTGTCGTTATAGGTCCTATGGTTTTCTAAGGGATCATATGGTATCTTATGACCCCTTACGAAACCATATGACCCCTTAGGTGTCATTAGGGATCATATTGTATTCTAAGGGTCATATGGTGTCCTATGACCCCTTAGGAAACCATATGACCCTTTAAGATACCATATGGTGTCCTCTGACCCCTTAGGACACCATATGACCCTTTGGGATATTATATGGTGTTCTTATGTATCGTATGGTGTCCTATGACCCCTAGGACAATATATGACCCCTTAGGATGCCATATGGTGTCCTAAGGGGTCATATGTCTCCTATAACCCCTTAGGATGCCATATGGTGTCTTAAGGGGTCATATGTCTCCTATAACCCCTTAGGACACCATATGACCCCCTTAGGACTCCATATGGTGTCATTATGGGTTTTATAGTGTCCTAAGAGGTCATATGGTATTTTAGGACCCCTTAGGACACTAGTTGGTGTCATATGTTGTCCTATGACCCCTTAGGACTCTATATGACCCCTTATATTTAGTTATGGGTCATATGGTGTCCTATGACCACTTAGGACACATGCATGGATCCCCAAGATACCATATGACACCTAATAATACCATATGACCTTAGAGAGGGAGGGAGGGTATGGAAGAGAGATACACATAAGAGAGGAGAGTGATATAGAGAGATAGAGACTAAGTGTGAGAGATAAGAGATAAATGAGAGAGAGAGAGAGGGTGGAGGAAGAGGGAACTAGAGGGAGAGATAGAGATAGAGAGCAACACAGAGAAGGGGACTCAGAGAGAGAGAGAGAGAGAGAGAGAGAGAGAGAGAGAGAGTTAAGTGAAAAAGAGAAAGGGATGGGGGATATAGAGAGTTAGGGAGAGAGTGGGAAAAAGATACAATTGATAGAGAGAGAGAGAGAGAGAGAGAGAGAGAGAGAGAGAGAGAGAGAGAGAGAGAGAGAGAGAGAGAGAGAGGGAAGGGGGGAGGTAAGGAGAGAGTGGGAAAAAGATACACTTGATAGAGGAAGAGAGTGAGTTAGAGAGATATAGGTAGAGATGGAGAGAGACTTAAGAGACAAATAAAGAGAGGGAGATAGATAGATAGATAGATAGATAGATAGGAGAGAGAGAGAGAGAGAGAGAGAGAGAGAGAGAGAGAGAGAGAGAGAGAGAGAGAGAGAGAGAGAGAGCCAGAGACATGAGAGAAAGAGAAATGGGGAGAGAGGGAGAGAGAGAGAGAGAGAAAGAGAGTTAGAGGGAAACAAATACTTGACAGAGGAACAGAAAGGCAGAGGGAGAGAGAGGGAGAGAATGGGAGAGAGAGAAATCAAAGAGAGGGGGAGAGAGTGACAGATAGAGATAGAGATATTTGAGGGAGGGAGAGGGATAGAGGAAAGAGAGAAAGAGGGTGAGGGAGATGAGAAAGAGAGGGAGAGATACCCGAGAGAGGGGGAGGCCTAAGAGAAAAAAAGGTCAGGGTTAAGGAAGAGAGAGGGGGAATGTAGGGAAGAGATGAAAGAGATAATGCTGATATGAGATTGTTGATTACTGAAATTTGACTAAGTCTGAAATTTATAAGAATACTCAAAAAACTAGAATCTACATTATAACTCTTACAGATCTGGAACCACTCTCAAACATCCTGACAATATATACATAAAATATGACTTAAACTATACAAGTCCATATTACTAATTTAAATTTTATTGACAAACAAACGCGCACGTGGTTTACAAACTAAAACTACATACGAGGTTTTAGTTTCTAAACCACATACAAGGTTTTAGTCTCTAAACCACACACATGGTTAGTATACTTTAAAACCCGTATGTGGTTTAGCTTCGGTTAGGCTTAGCAAAACGAGCCTAAACACGTACGAGGTTTTTTAAATTTTAAATACCCCTACGCGTTTTGTTATTTTTCTTTTTTTTGGGGGGTGTGCCCACTTTTTCGAACACCATCTTGGCGCACATACCCAAGGCTAATAAAAAAGTTAATATGTTGAAAATTCTTCCCATCAAACCGATAGTAGAGTGGGAAGGAAAAGTATTGATGAGGATTTTGACATTTGTATTAGGAGGTATTATAGATTTGTTTCATTTATTACTCACAACAACTATGAATATGGTATTGTTATCAATTAATTCTTGAATCTTACTCCTCAATGTATAAAACTTCTTGGTATCATGGCCAGGTTGATGGTGATACTAGAAAAAAGATTTGTGATCATGATAAAATGGAAAATATTTGGAGGTATTTGAGTCTTTTGTATTTTATCCCAATGAACTTGGTATTGAGTCTAATAATGTTATGAATCTTGTTGATAAACCTAAGCCTCCTAAAGAGATACATTAATTTAGATCCTAGTGAGACTATTGTTGAACGCAAGGGCCCATTGTATATCACAGCAAAGATCAAAGACAAACCCTCATGAAGACTCCTCATTGATGCAGTGTGTATGTTGAGTGTGACCTCTAAAGAATATCTTTACATTTTACAATTGCATCAAGTAACATGATAAATTTCATCTTATGGTCTAGGTGTATGATGGTTTTTCTTTCCCTACAAATGGTTCTATTACTCTTCTAATTGAGTTTGGTACTAAGTTCTTATATGTGGCTTTTGTTATCATTCCTACATTAGATCAATTGTGTGTCAAGTTGGGACATCCTTCGCTCTCTTCCATGAAAGATATCAGTTCTATCATTCATAAAGGTTTTAAATACCCTCATGATAGCACTATCATAACAATTAATCATATCTTGTACCAACACATTGTGAAACATGTTAATTTCACCCTTAATTGTTTTTTTCTTAAACAACTTGAGCCTCTTAAGCCTCAAAGTGATGCCCTTTTTCTATCTTATCAAAAGAAAAAATGAGATGATCATATCTTTGAGTAAGCCAAGAGACCCTAGACACATTCCTCCTCATAATGGACCTGGTATTCCTCCCACACCCTCTATTCCTCCTATATATGCCATAGTCCCACCTCTTATGTCTTAAAAAGGAAAGTTCTTGGAATATTATATGTCTCGACCTAATGTGGTTTCTTCCATTCCTTCTTCTTCAAAGGAAGATAAGAAGCCTATTTCCATTGATCCTCAACCTTCACAAGTCTTGGCTAAAAATAAAAGTAATCATTATATGAGAGAATATAAATGAATATGTTATACCAAGGTTCATGAACTTTCTTCCCAAACCATTTCCTCCCCAAATACACCAAATGTTTACTTGATCCTAACCTTTTCCTAACCCTAGGGAGGAACTTAAACCTAAATCACAAATATTAAAAATACTTAAGAAAAATGATGGTTCATGCTCTTTTCATATTAGAGAACCTATTTTTTATTAATCTAGATGATGAAATGGATGATTATATTTTTCAAGAGAAAAATGTTGATTCTAATGATATTTATGAGCTTTTGGATGTTAATCATGAAATATCTTCACATTTGTCAAAAATATTAACCCTAGCTCCTAGTGACATGCAAAGTGATTCATCATTAGAGCATGGTCCTTGTTTGCAACTTGTAGTAGCTCCATCTACCATGCTAAAAGTAACTCCTCTTGCATCATGTCTACCTTCCATAAATTATTTTCAACAATATTGGGAAGTGGATGATTTGCTTGATTAGGTTCATTCATGGTGTATATCCTCTTTTGTTAGTTTTCTTGTTTCTAATGTGCTTACCCAATGATGCTTTTTTGTGTTATCTTATGTTCTCTTTAAATGATCCTTGTTGCTTCTTTGGTGCAAGGTAATAAAAAGGCTGAATTTGTTGTGACATTCTTCTATTTGTATCACAATTATTCTATATGCTGTCCCTTCTATTTTCTACTTGGGGATGATGCAAACTATTGAGATCTATTTTAGTCTCTTCCATGTTGACTCACAAGACACATGTTCCCTTCTTCCATTGTCTTTGTAGTTCCACTAGGTCTTTGGGGGATGAATTCAATTCCATAACAAATATCTTTGATGTTCATTATTTATCATAAGAGCATACTGACCATAGAGATAGTGGATCCCTTATGTGCTTTTATGTTTTGGTGACCATTATCCTCTGATTTGTCCTTTGTTGGGGGCATCTCATTGTGTGACTTGTTATGCTTGTAAAAATATTGGACATATTACAAAATTTTGTAGAAGTAAGGCATCACTAACAAATAATAAAGGACCTAATTTGAAAGGTAAAGTAAAGGTTGAAGAGGTAAAACAAGAATTTTCAAAGCAATGGATTAGAAAGTCAGATCAAAATGTTGATGTGAATACTCCTCCACCAGCAGAATAGAGGACCACTCCACCAGCAAGAGATTCTTCATCTAACTGAGAGATAAATACCTTGAGGGCATGGCAACGAAATATAAAATATGCTAGTTTACCCTTGGTTGATGGTAAGAAGGTGAAATGCTTCTTTACCGATAGATGAGTTAAGTTTTCCCTTAACCGACAGACATTAAATGTGGCAGTTAAAGGAAATGACACTATAAAGCAAGTGTTTTTAGCTCTTTTCATTCACCAAGCATTCAAATTTCCTGAGAGCACGAAAATCCTGAGTGAATGCATCCACATCAAGAAGTGAAGCAAATTATTCAAGCACTACTACCTAAAGGTAGTTTAAGGTATTTATAACAATGGCTTCCTCCTCTGCACTTGAATTTATTGCAAACTCTACTGTGATTGAAGTTATTAAGCGCCCTAGACCCATATTGAAGATTATTCCCAAAATTACGAAGAAAGATGACATCCTAGGAGCATTCTCACAAATTCCCAAAGGAGTAGTATATGCTGAGGACCCTAGAATGTACATACATTGTCATATAGAAGAACTAGGTGATGATGAAATTAAGAATATCTACAAAACTATTATATGTGATGAAAATAAAAATGTTAAACCAGAACATAAGATAGTTGAAACCCTAGGTTTTGTGGAAATCCTTAGTATCCCTAATTTTCCAAAGGATGTTATAAGGATTGTGCTAAGCAAAGTACATGGGGAGTTCTTTTGGCTGGATTCAATTCACAAGATAACCAAAGAGGCAGTTAGGGCAGTGATAGGCTTACCTTCCACCAGTAGCAGGCCTAATAAAACTAAAAATGTTCCAAATGACACTGTGATTACCCTAATTGACACTCCCTTAGAGTCAATGATGTTAAGGATATAAATGTAAAGTTCATTAGCATGATACTTGGTTACAAAGCTACTCATGCCAATAGACTAAACTCTATTTCTAGCTTGTGTATTAAAAGTGCTTATGACTTAGTAAACAACAATGCCAAGATTGACATTTGTGAATGGTTGAAAGATGAACTAATAGACAACCTAAAGAAAATCAAAGGTGACAAGAAAGGGACTTTCAGATTTGGTAGCTTACTTGTGTGCTTAATGTTGTATATCACCAAGGAAGTACTCAATATTGGTAGAAAAGA